>NC_034177.2:6534148-6886648 GCF_002021735.2 Oncorhynchus kisutch
GTGATATACAATAAGGCCATGACAACAAAAAGACAACAGTCGAATAGTGGCAGAATAAATTCAACTACACATTTTATTTTTTTTATTTTATTTTTATTTCACCTTTATTTAACCAGGTAGGCTAGTTGAGAACACCTTTATTTAACCAGGTAGGCTAGTTGAGAACACCTTTATTTAACCAGGTAGGCTAGTTGAGAACAAGTTCTCATTTGCAACTGCGACCTGGCCAAGATAAAGCATAGCAGTGTGAGCATACAACAAAGAGTTACACATGGAGTAAACAATTAACAAGTCAATAACACAGTAGAAAACGAAGGGGGGGTCTATATACAATGTGTGCAAAAGGCATGAGGAGGTAGGCAAATAATTACAATTTTGCAGATTAACACTGGAGTGATAAAAGATCAGATGGTCATGTACAGGTAGAGATATTGGTGTGCAGAAGAGCAGAAAAGTAAATAAATAGAAACAGTACGGGGATGAGGTAGGTGAAAAGGGTGGGCTATTTACCAATAGACTATGTACAGCTGCAGCGATCGGTTAGCTGCTCAGATAGCTGATGTTTGAAGTTGGTGAGGGAGATAAAAGTCTCCAACTTCAGCGATTTTTGCAATTCGTTCCAGTCACAGGCAGCAGAGTACTGGAACGAAAGGCGGCCAAATGAGGTGTTGGCTTTAGGGATGATCAGTGAGATACACCTGCTGGAGCGCGTGCTACGGATGGGTGTTGCCATCGTGACCAGTGAGCTGAGATAAGGCGGAGCTTTACCTAGCATAGACTTGTAGATGACCTGGAGCCAGTGGGTCTGGCGACGAATATGTAGCGAGGGCCAGCCGACTAGAGCATACAAGTCGCAGTGGTGGGTAGTATAAGGTGCTTTAGTGACAAAACGGATGGCACTGTGATAGACTGCATCCAGTTTGCTGAGTAGAGTGTTGGAAGCCATTTTGTAGATGACATCGCCGAAGTCGAGGATCGGTAGGATAGTCAGTTTTACTAGGGTAAGCTTGGCGGCTTGAGTGAAGGAGGCTTTGTTGCGGAATAGAAAGCCGACTCTTGATTTGATTTTCGATTGGAGATGTTTGATATGAGTCTGGAAGGAGAGTTTGCAGTCTAGCCAGACACCTAGGTACTTATAGACGTCCACATATTCTAGGTCGGAACCATCCAGGGTGGTGATGCTAGTCGGGCATGCAGGTGCAGGCAGCGACCGGTTGAAAAGCATGCATTTGGTTTTACTAGCGTTTAAGAGCAGTTGGAGGCCACGGAAGGAGTGTTGTATGGCATTGAAGCTTGTTTGGAGGTTAGATAGCACAGTGTCCAAAGACGGGCCGAAAGTATATAGAATGGTGTCGTCTGCGTAGAGGTGGATCAGGGAATCGCCCGCAGCAAGAGCAACATCATTGATATACACAGAGAAAAGAGTCGGCCCGAGAATTGAACCCTGTGGCACCCCCATAGAGACTGCCAGAGGACCGGACAGCATGCCCTCCGATTTGACACACTGAACTCTGTCTGCAAAGTAATTGGTGAACCAGGCAAGGCAGTCATCCGAAAAACCGAGGCTACTGAGTCTGCCGATAAGAATATGGTGATTGACAGAGTCGAAAGCCTTGGCGAGGTCGATGAAGACGGCTGCACAGTACTGTCTTTTATCGATGGCGGTTATGATGTCGTTTAGTACCTTGAGTGTGGCTGAGGTGCACCCATGACCGGCTCGGAAACATATGCCAAGAGTGTGCAAAGCTGTCATCAAAGCATAAAGGTGGCTACTTTAAAGAATCTCAAATAGAAAAGAATGAAAGAAAGAAAGAAAGAAAGAACCTTTTGACTGGTACTGTATGTGTTTGACATCTTCAACAAAAATGGTCATTTTATATGATCTCTGATCAATTACTTTAGGCCCAAACTTTCAGCATTTTGGCTTCCTCTGTTATTGCCACAATGTTATGGTCACTACAGCCAATGGGAAGTGATATTGCTTTGGAGCAAAGCTCTGCAGCATTAGTGAAGATATGATCTATACAAGTGGATGTCACAGATACAACACTATTGGTATCCATTCTAGTTGGTTGAGTGTTAACCTGGGTTATGTTACCGGCATTAGTCACAGTTAGAAGCTTCCTCTTGAGAGGACAACTAGTTGATAACCAGTCAATGTTTAATTTTCTGCCATGAACACTACTCACACTAGAGTCTGTGACATAACATTTGCATGTACAGAAATTCTGTCCCAAACAAAGAGGAAATTCAAATTAAGATGTGTATGGCAACGACATATCACAATATTTCTTCCTGCAGTCACTGTGGAATCAGATAAAACAACAGAGAGCTAGCAACTCCAGCTACCGACCTGTCTAGGGGCTCCACGTCCAGAGTAGACATCACACTAATAACAGGAACTGACAGCTAGACGTTTGTGGAGCGACAAACTAAAATAACAGGCCTCAGAATGACTGTAAGTTGTGTTTGTCTTTAATAAGTAAAGCAGAAAGAGGGAAACAGAAGGTAAGGTCAGGGGGAATTGAGCCAATCAGAGAGGAATCTATGGTGCATTCGGAAAGTATTCAGACCCCTTCCCTTTTTCCACATTTTGTTACGTTACAGCCTTATTCTACACACACAACACCCCATTATGACAAAGAAAAATTGTTTTATAGATTTCTGTTGGTAATTTATTTACATAAGTATTCAGACCCTTCTCTATGAGACTCGAAAATGAGCTCAGGTGCATCATGTTTCCATTGGTCATCCTCCAATCAAGGTTCTACAACTTGATTGAAGTCCACCTGTGATAAATTGCATTTATTGGACATGATTTGGAAAGACACAAACCTGTCTATATAAAGGTCCCAAGTTGACACTGCATGTCAGAGTAAAAACAGGGCCATGAGATCGACAGAATTGTCCGTAGAGCTCTGAGACAGGATTTTGTCGCGGCACAGATCTGGGGAAGGGTGCCAAAACATTTCTGCAGCATTGAAGGTCCCCAAGAACACTGTGGTCTACATCATTCTTAAATGGAAGAAGTTTTGAGCCCCCAAAACTCTTCCTAGAGCTGGCCGCCCAGCCAAACTGAGCAATCGGGAGGAAGTGCCTTGGTCAGGGAGGTGACCAAGAACCTGATGGTCACTCTGACAGAGCTCCAGAGTTCCTCTGTGGAGATGGGAGAACCTTCCAGAAGGACAACCATCTCTGCAGCACTCCACCAATCAGGCCTTTATGGTGGAATGGCCAGACAGAAGCCACTGCTCAGTATAAGGCACATGACAGCCCGCTTGGAGTTTGCCGAAAGGCACGTAAAGGACTCTCAGACCATGAGAAAAATGATTCTCTGGTCTGATGAAACCAAGATTGAAGTCTTTGGCCTGAATGCCAAACGTCACATCTGGAGAAAACCTGGCAGCATCCATATGTTGAAGTATGTTGGTGGCAGCATCATGCTGTGGGGATGTTTTTTAGAGGCAGGGGCTGGGAGACTAGTCAGGATCGAGGGAAAGATGAATGGAGCAAAGTACAGAGAGATCCTTGATGAAAAACTGCTGCAGAGTGCTCCGGACCTCAGACCGGGGTGAAGGTTCACCTTCCAACAAGACAACGACCCTAAGCACACAGCCAAGACAACGCAGGAGTCGCTTCGGCACAAGTCTCTGAATGTACTTGAGTGGCCCAGCCAGAGCCTGGACTTGAACCCGATCGAAGAGAGACCTGAAAATAGCTGTGCAGCAACGCTCCCCATCCAACCTGACAGAGCTTGAGCGGATCTGCAGAGAAGAATGGGAGAAAATCCTCAAAAACAGGTGTGCCAAGCTTGTAGTGTCATACCCCAAAAGACTTGAGGCTGTAATTGCTGCCAAAAGTTATTCAACAAAGTACTGAGTAAAGGGTCTGAATACTAATGAACAAACCTTTCTAAAAACCTGGTTTTGATTTATCATTATGTGATAACTACGTATCACATCGCTCTCAGTGTTCAGTGTCTGCCGTTTCTCTGCTCTAACATTCTCTACGTCTTCCTCACATACAGTTGAAATCGGAAGTTTACATACACCTTAGCCAAATACATTTAAACACAGTTTTTCCACAATTCATGACATTAAATCCTAGTAAAAATACCCCGTCTTTGGTCAGTTAGGATCACCACTTTATTTTAAGAATGTGAAATGTCAGAATAATAGTAGAGAGAAGGATTTATTTCAGCTTTTATTTCTTTCATCACATTCCCAGTGGGTCAGAAGTTTACATACACTCAATTAGTATTTGGTAGCATTGCCTTTAAATTGTATAACTTGGGTCAAACGTTTCGGGTAGCCTTCCACAAGCTTCCCACAATAAGTTGGGTGAATTTTGGCCAATTCCTCCTGGCAGAGCTGGTGTAACTGAGTAGGCTGTAGGCCTACTGTGATAAAGATTCCAACTGTAGGCCTCCTTGCTCGCACACACTTTTTCAGTTCTGCCCACACATTTTCTACAGGATTGGGGTCAGGGCTTTGTGATGGCCACTCCAATAACTTGACTTAGTTGTCCTTAAGCCATTTTGCCACAACTTTGGAAGTATGCTTGGGGTCATTGTCCATTTGGAAGACCCATTTGGGACCAAGCTTTAACATCCTGACTGATGTCTTGAGATGTTGCTTCAATACATCCACATAATTTCCCCCCCTCATGATGCCATCTATTTTGTGAAGTGCACCAGTCCCTCCTGCAGCAAAGCACCCACACAACATCATGCAACCACCCCCAGTGCTTCACGGTTGGGATGGTGTTCTTCGGCTTGCAAGCCTCCCCCTTTTTCCTCCAAACATAATGATGGTCATTATGGCCAAACAGTTCTATTTTTGTTTCATCAGACCACAGGACATTTCTCTAAAAAGTATGATCTTTGTCCCCATGTGCAGTTGTTTCATCAGACCACAGGACATTTCTCTAAAAAGTATGATCTTTGTCCCCATGTGCAGTTGTTTCATCAGACCACAGGACATTTCTCTAAAAAGTATGATCTTTGTCCCCATGTGCAGTTGCAAACTGTAGTCTGGCATGTCGATGGCTATATTAAAGTACTGAAAGCCTGGGTTGTGTTCATAAGGCACCAAATGGAAGAAAAGAGACTGAAACAGGATGCGACTAACTGGACGCGTCCAATAAGAAACACACATTTTTGTTTTCCGTTGCAAAACATTTTAAACCCTTTTGCAATGGGTTCCCCAATGGACACAACCCAGTTGCAAACCGTAGTCTGGCTTTTTTATTGTGGTTTTGGAGCAGTGGCTTCTCCCTTGCTGAGTGGCCTTTCAGGTTACGTCGATATAGGACTCGTTTTACCGTGGATATATATACTTTTGTACCGGTTTCCTCCAGCATCTTCACAAGGTCCTTTGCTGTTGTTCTGGGATTGATTTGTACTTTTCGCATCAAAGTACATTCATCTCTAGGAGACAGAACGCGTCTCCTTCCTGAGCGGTATGACGGCTGTGTGGTCCCAATGGTGTTTATATTTGCGTACTATTGTTTGTACAGATGAACGTGGTACCTTCAGGTGTTTGGAAATTGCTCCCAAGGATGAACCAGACTTGTGGAAGTAAAAAAAAAAAAGGTATTGGCTGATTTCTTTTGATTTTCCCATGATGTCAAGCAAAGAGGCACTGAGTTTGAAAGTAGGCCTTGAAATACGCAACTGCAGAGGGAAAACAGGTACAAGGAAAGAGTTTCATAATGAAAAAAAAAATGTAAGTATTATTGACCTTGGGAGAATTGATGTAGTTGGAGCTGAATTCCACAAAGCCGGGTCTCTGCTAAAATCATTTAGTGGAGTTCATATGAAATTTCCTTCACCATGGAGAGGAGTTTAGTCAGCTATTCGACTCTAAACTTGGAGCCGGTTCAATGGGGCATTGTTCACGGAGAAGATACTGACACTCACTTTGACTTGTTTGTTTGAAGGCTGGTCTGAATGGGTCCTTTTAAATGGGATCACACGGCTCTATTTCTGATTACAATGCGTGTTTGTCAAGGATCATGTTGTTCAATAGCACAATGACATAAGAAAGTGCATCCAAGGTCCCCATTCCTACGTGATGCAGACAGACACTGGTCTCAGTTTCTGCAATATTCAGCCCAAAACGTCTTGACACACACACACACACACACACACACACACACACACACACACACACACACACACACACACACACACACACACACACACACACACACACACACATCCAATAGCCAAAGGAGTGCACTAAATCCAACATGATTGACTGTCATCTTGTCACACTACGATCAATATAGTGCCTTCATTCCAATATACTGTACCCTCTACGATCAATATAGTGCATTCATTCCAACATACCCACTACGATCAATATAGTGCCCTCATTCCAATATACTGTACCCACTACGATCAATATAGTGCATTCATTCCAACATACCCACTACGATCAATATAGTGCCTTCATTCCAATATACTGTACCCACTACGATCAATATAGTGCATTCATTCCAACATACCCACTACGATCAATATAGTGCCTTCATTCCAATATACTGTACCCACTACGATCAATATAGTGCATTCATTCCAACATACCCACTACGATCAATATAGTGCCTTCATTCCAATATACTGTACCCACTACAAACAATATAGTGCCTTCATTCCAACATACCCACTACGATCAATATAGTGCCTTCATTCCAATATACCCACTACGGTCAATATAGTGCCTTCATTCCAACATACCCACTACGATCTATATAGTGCCTTCATTCCAATATACTGTACCCACTACGATCAATATAGTGCATTCATTCCAACATACCCACTACGATCAATATAGTGCCTTCATTCCAATATACTGTACCCACTACAAACAATATAGTGCCTTCATTCCAACATACCCACTACGATCAATATAGTGCCTTCATTCCAATATACCCACTACGATCAATATAGTGCCTTCATTCCAACATACCCACTACGATCTATATAGTGCCTTCATTCCAATATACCCACTACGATCAATATAGTGCCTTCATTCCAATATACCCACTACGATCAATATAGTTCCTTCATTCCATTATACCCACTACGATCAATATAGTGCCTTCATTCCAATATACCCACTACGATCAATATAGTTCCTTCATTCCATTATACCCACTACGATCAATATAGTGCCTTCATTCCAATATACCCACTACGATCAATATAGTTTCTTCATTCCATTATACCCACTACGATCAATATAGTGCCTTCATTCCACTACGAACAAAATGGCTTAAGGACAACAAAGTCAAGGTATTGGAGTGGCCATCACAAAGCCCTGACCTCAATCCTATAGAAAATGTGTGGGCAGCACTGAAAAACCATGTGCGAGCAAGGAGGCCTATACAAACCTGACTCAGTTAAACCAGCTCTGGCTGGAGGAATTGGCCAAAATTCACCCAACTTATTTTGGGAAGCTTGTAGAAGGCTACCCGAAATGTTTGACCCAAGTTAAACAATTTAAAGGAAATGCTACCAAATACTAATTGAGTGTATGTACACTTTTGACCCACTGGGAATGTGATGAATGAAATAAAAGCTGAAATAAATAATTCTCTCTACTATTATTCTGACATTTCACATTCTTAAAATAAAGTGGTGAACCTAACCGACTTAAGACAGGGAATTTTTACTAGGATTAAATCTCAGCAATTGTGAACAACTGAGTTTAAATGTATTTGGCTAAGGTGTATGTAAACTTCTGACTTCAACTGTATACACGTACCACTTTTTTTTTCTTTTTTTTAATCATTTTAAAGTATTTTTTTCTCATTTCACTCCACCAATTTGTACTATTTTGTGTATGTCCATTACATGAAATCCAAATAAAAATGTATTTAAATTACAGGTTATAATGCAACAAAATAGGAAAAACACCAAGGCGGTGAATAGTTTTACAAGGCACTGTACATGAGCAATTAGAGTTAAGTGCCTTGCTCAAGGGCACATCAACAGATTCTTCACCATATTCAGCTCGGGATTCAAACCAGCAAGCTTAACCGCTAGGCTACCTGGCACCCCAATACATAGTTAGGATAGAGCGGGCTCTCATTTCTTCTTCCCCGACGCTGCCTCTGCAGCTGCTGCTGCCTCTGCTGCCTCTGCAGCTGCTGCCTCTGCTGCTGCTGCCTCTGCTGCTGCTGCCTCTCTCTGCTCTCAACCTCTCCTCCGGGAAAGTCTTGTAGTCCTCTGCCTATAAATTGTTGACGATCTCAATGTTCGGGGCGGCAGGGTAGCCTAGTGGTTAGAGCGTTGGACTAGTAACCGGAAGGTTGCAAGTTCAAACCCCCGAGCTGACAAGGTACAAATCTGTCGTTCTGCCCCTGAACAGGCAGTTAACCCACTGTTCCTAGGCCGTCATTGAAAATAAGAATTTGTTCTTAACTGACTTGCCTGGTTAAATAAAGGTCAAATTAAAAAATGTTCCACGACCGAGCCGAGCTGATGATGCTCTTGGCGACCATATTTAGGGAAGCATTCTGCATCTCGAAGGCTTGTCCTGGGCCTTGACCTGAGCGATCTCATACACAGCCTTCACAGACACCATCCCAGCTGTCTCATGGCCTGCTTTACCGGCACCTTTCTGGATGCCAGCCACCTGCTTGAGGAAGTAAGACACTTCCTGTCAGGCTTGAGATGGATCTTGATGGGCAGAGGGATTCCTTCCTTGAGCTCCATTGGCCTTCTCTCCCAGGACAGGGCCGAGATGGGGTCCAGAGGCCACCTGCCCGGATCTCACTATGGTCCGTATCACCCCCTCCACCCATTGTCCACCTTCTTGGCAGCCGTGAAGAATCTTGGACATCCTGGTCTGCCTTCAACGCTCTCTATCTGTCCGTTATTCAATTTAAGCATTTCATTATTTACATTTCGAATCAATGTAGTCAGAGCTGAATGCCACAAAGCTTGGTCTCTGCTCCACTCCTTTGGTGGAGTTCATCAGAAACTTCCTTCACCGTGGAGTTTAGTCACCTAAGAGTCCTGCTGATTGCAGAGAAATAACATTGAGGTAGAAATCTCTGAGCGAGAGACAACGGCAAAAAAAAGAGGTGTCATCCTAGAAGGCTGACATAATGCCAGGGACAGAGGCTCGCACGACCCCTGTCAACGTCTGACAAGGCAAGCGAGCAACAAATCCCTGGATCCCTAAATGGGGGTATTCAGTGGGCTGTCTGCGGCCCGTCATCGGTACCTCCTGCCCGAGAACCTCTAGGAACAAAGCACCCTGTTCAGGTGCTGGGTCACTGGGATGACAGCACGGTGATGTCCGCTGTCCTAATGTCATCAGTCAGCCAGTCCCTACCTACCTGACCAACCTCAGACCTTGAAACTGTTACCGAACAGAACTGAGCACAAAGTATGACCGTATGAGACTGCCATGTTGATAACAAAATATGTTTCCTTAAAACAATTCCTTAAAACAATTCTTTAAAACAAGAAGTGCTGATCTAGGATCAGTTTTGCCTTTCAGATTATTAATGAATTTAAAAAGAGGGACTTGATCTTAGATCAGCACTCATAACAGGCCCAGAATATGATATGCTTTAAGGAATAGGAAAGTCATTAATCAGTATTAGAATAAAAAACTTTTATTGTTATAAAACGGATCAAGTCTATGCCGAGACTGCTGTCTGCTATTTTGTTATCCTTTATTTGATTAGCAGACCTTTCATTTTTATGAACGGAGACGCTGGTTTGAAATCCAGATACCCCCCCCATAAATTATCCCATAAAGGCCATAAAGTTACAAACACAACGGTTTGATAGGACCTACTGTTTCATACACTCGGGAAGTGTGTTATTCTGGATGTTGTCATATGATAACAGCTCGCTCACGTCACTCTCTGACCCGTCTTATACTGGAGTGAACAGGACACCCACTTCATTGAGTAGTGGAGTGTAGCCTTTCCAAGGTGAAAGGGCTCAAAATGCCTTCTCCAGGCGACTTGGTTCTCATTCACCCAGTTCCTCAACCAAAAGGTGTGTCAGCCCAGGAAGTGACCTTAATTGCAGTCAATACACAAAACTTCAAAAACACAGAAAAAAATGTGCCCATGGCAAAGGTTGGTGAGCCAATCCTAGTTGGTGTAATTTAATAAATATGACCTGACTGCTATTGTTGAGACCTATTCTCTGTAACAGGTTTACCAAGTTTCATCCACGTATTCAACCGTGTTTGAAGGTATTTGCAATACAAATGTAATTTAATGTGCAAAAAAAAAAAGTTCCGATATGTCACAGGCACAATGGTTGAAATAATGTCAACTAACCAATATTGTACTGTTGAGTGTGTGTGTGTGTGTGTGTGTGTGTGTGTGTATGTGCCATACATCTTCTATGGAACAAGTTCACCAAACTCATCAGCATTCCTCTAAGGTCATCAGTAGAGGTGGGTGGGTAAAAATCATTGGGAAGTGGCAGAATAAATTCAAACACATTTGTTTCATCACAAAACCGGAGAGCAACCTCTGTCTGGTGACATTTCTGACATTATTGTACCATTGAACCACAGAGATTAATCAGCAAGTCGCAAAGAAAACAGAAGCTGCCTCCAATATTCCAGCACCATTTCACCTTTATTTAACTCGGGCAAGTCAGTTAAGAACAAATTCTTAATTTACAACAACAACCTACTGGGGTACAGTGGGTTAACTGCCTTGTTCAGGGGCAGAACGACGACCTACTAGGGAACAGGGGGTTAACTGCCTTGTTCAGTGGCAGAACGACGACCTACTAGGGAACAGGGGGTTAACTGCCTTGTTCAGGGGGAGAACGACAAATCAAATCAAATCTTATTTGTCACATACACATGGTTAGCAGATGTCAATGCGAGTGTAGCGAAATGCTTGTGCTTCTAGTTCCGACAATGCAGTAATAACCAACGAGTAATCTAACCTAACAATTCAAAAACTACTACCTTATACACACAAGTGTAAAGGGATGAAGAATAGGTACATAAAGATATATGAATGAGTGATGGTACAGAACGGCATAGGCAAGATGCAGTAGATGGTATAGAGTACAGTATATATATATGAGAAGAGTAATGTAGGGTATGTAAACATTATATTAAGTGGCATTGTTTAAAGTGTCTAGGGATACATTTTTTGCATCAACTTTTCCAATATTGAAGTGGCTTGAGTTGAGTCAGTGTGTTGGCAGCAGCCACTCAATGTTAGTGGTGGCTGTTTAACAGTCTGATGGCCTTCAGATAGAAGCTGTTTTTCAGTCTCTCGGTCCCAGTTTTGATGCACCTATACTGACCTCGCCTTCTGGATGATAGCGGGGTGAACAGGCAGTGGTTCGGGTGGTTGTTGTCCTTGATGATCTTTATGGCCTTCCTGTGACATCGGGTGGTGTAGGTGTCCTGGAGGGCAGGTAGTTTGCCCCCGGTGATGCGTTGTGCAGACCTCACTACCCTCTGGAGAGCCTTACGGTTGTGGGCAGAGCAGTTTCCCTTCCAGGCGGTGATACAGCCCGACAGGATGCTCTCGATTGTGCATCTGTAAAAGTTTGTGAGTGCAGTTTGTCCGTGATGTGTACGCCGAGGAACTTAAAACTTACTACCCTCTCTACTACTGTGGATAGGGGGGTGCTCCCTCTGCTGTTTCCTGAAGTCCACAATCATCTCCTTTGTTTTGTTGAGGTTGAGTGAGGTTATTTTCCTGACACCACACTCCGAGGGCCCTCACCTCCTCCCTGTAGGCCGTCCCGTCGTTGTTGGTAATCAAGCCTACCACTGTAGTGTCGTGTGCAAACTTAATGATTGAGTTGGAGGCATGTATGGCCATGCAGTCGTGGGTGAACAGGGAGTACAGGAGAGGGCTCAGAACGCACCCTTGTGGGGCCCCAGTGTTGAGGATCAGCGGGGTGGAGATGTTGTTACCTACCCTCACCACCTGGGGGCGGCCCGTCAGGAAGTCCAGTTCCCAGTTGCACAGGGTGGGGTCGAGACCCAGGGTCTCGAGCTTGATGACGAGTTTGGAGGGTACTGTGGTGTTAAATGCTGAGCTGTAGTCGATTCTCACATAGGTATTCCTCTTGTCCAGATGGGTTAGGGCAGTGTGCAGTGTGGTTGCGATTGTGTCATCTGTGACCTATTGGGGCGGTAAGCAAATTGGAGTGGGTCTAGGGTGTCAGGTAGGGTGGAGGTGATATGGTCCTTTACTAGTCTCTCAAAGCACTTCATGATGATGGGAGTGAGTGCTACGAGGCGAGGCGGTAGTCGTTTAGCTCAGTTACCTTAGCTTTCTTGGGAACAGGAACAATGGTGGCCCTCTTAAGGCATGTGGGAACAGCAGACTGGGATAAGGATTGATTGAATATGTCCGTAAACACACCAGCCAGCTGGTCTGCGCATGCTCTGAGGATGCGGTGCGTGGGTTAACACGTCTAAATGTTTTACTCACGTCGGCTGCAGTGAAGGAGAGTCCGCAGGTTTTGGTAGCAGGCCGTGTCAGTGGCACTGTATTGTCCTCAAAGCGAGGAAAGAAGTTGTTTCGTCTGTCTGGGAGCAAGACATCCTGGTCCGCGACGGGGCTGGTTTTCTTTTTGATCCGGTCACCTTGCCCTGGTGAAAAGCAGTGGTTCGCGCTTTCAGTTTCACGCGAATGTTGCCATCAATCCACGGTTTCTGGTTTGGAAATGTTTTAATAGTTGCTGTGGGTACGACATCACCGATGCACTTGCTAATAAACTCACTCACCGAATCAGCGTATTCGTCAATGTTGTTGTTTGACGCAATGCGGAACATATCCCAATCCACATGATCGAAACAATCTTGAAGCGTGGAATCAGATTGGTCGGACAAGCGTTGAACAGACCTGAGCGCGGGAGCTTCCTGTTTTAGTCTCTGTCTATAGGCAGGGAGCAACAGAATGGAGTCGTGGTCAGCTTTTCCGGAAGGAGAGCAACGGAGGGCCTTATATGCGTCGCGGAAGTTAGAATAACAATGATCCAGGGTTTTACCAGCCCTGGTAGCACAATCGATATGCTGATAGAATTTAGGGAGTCTTGTTTTCAGATTAGTCGTGTTAAAATCCCCAGCTACAATAAATGCAGCCTCAGGATATGTGGTTTCCAGTTTACATAGAGTCAAATAAAGTTCGTTCAGGGCCATCGATGTGTCTGCTTGGGGAGGAATATATGCGGCTGTGATTATAATCTAAAATAATTATCTTGGAAGATAATGTGGTCGACATTTGATTGTGAGGAATTCTAAGTCAGGTAAACAGAAGGACTTGAGTTCCTGTATGTTGTTATGATCACACCATGTCTCGTTAATCAAAAGGCATACCCCCCCCGCCCCTCTTTCTGTCGCATCGTACCGACTTCGATAGCGTGTCTCGAGTGAGCCATGTTTCCATGAAGCAAAGACAGTTACAGTCTCTTATATCTCTCTGGAATCCTACTCTTGCTCGGATTTCATCAACCTTGTCAAGAGACTGGACATTGAGTAGTATGCTCGGGAGCGGTGCGCGATGTGCCCGTCTCCAGAGCCTGACCAGAAGACCGCTTCGTCTGCCCCTTTTACAGCGTGTTGTTTTGGTTCGCCGGTTGGGATCCGATCCATTGTCCTGGGTGGTGGGAAAAACAGAGGATCCGCTTCAGGAAAGGATCTGTTCTGGAAAGTCATATTCCTGGTCGTAATGATGGTGAGTTGACGTTGCTCTAAATTCCAGTAGTTCCTCCCGACTGTATGTCATAAAACCTAAGATTACCTGGGGTACCAATGTATGAAATAACACGTAAAAAACTAAATACTGAATAGTTTCCAAAGGACGTGAAGCGAGGCGGCCATCTTTGTCGGTGCCGGAAGGAATACAGCTCAGGGATTCGTCAGCTCAGGGATTCGATCCAGCAACCTCTCGGTTACTGGCCCCACGCTGTAACCACTATGGTACCTGCCGCCCCTATGCTTTGTCTAATACAGTGACAACTAAAAGACAAACAACTGTTGTCTGCTATTGATTGTCTAGATGTGAGTCCACACCCATGGTTTCTCAGGCCTAGTTTTAAAAAGGGAAGAAGGAAAACCTTTAGGGTAAATACTTTAACCCTGTTTATACCTGGTTCTTACATGCTTCCTTTGTTCTGATCTTGTCCACATTCTGATTATGCACACATTTTTTGACAGGTGTATGGGATTAAAAGCCACATTGTGGTCTGATTGTGATCAGACCTTTCCTAACCACCTCCAGAGGTAGACAAACACACATTGTGTATATCTGACAAGTGTAGACGGATCTGGACAGTGAAACCATTGAAGCAGACCAGACACATTTGACTTCCATGTGTAGATTCAACAGCAGACCAGAGACATATTTTACTACCATGTGTAGATTCAACAGCAGACCAGAGACACATTTTACTACCATGTGTAGATTCAACAGCAGACCAGAGACACATTTTACTACCATGTGTAGATTCAATAGCAGATCAGAGACACATTTTACTACCATGTGTAGATGTAACAGAGACACATTTTACTACCATGTGTAGATTCAATAGCAGATCAGAGACACATTTTACTACCATGTGTAGATGTAACAGAGACACATTTTACTACCATGTGTAGATTCAACAGCAGATCAGAGACACATTTTACTACCATGTGTAGATGTAACAGAGACACATTTTACTACCATGTGTAGATTCAATAGCAGATCAGAGACACATTTTACTACCATGTGTAGATTCAACAGCAGATCAGAGACACATTTTACTACCATGTGTAGATGTAACAGAGACACATTTTACTACCATGTGTAGATAGATTCAACAGCAGATCAGAGACACATTTTACTACCATGTGTAGATTCAACAGCAGATCAGAGACACATTTTACTACCATGTGTAGATTCAATAGCAGATCAGAGACACATTTTACTACCATGTGTAGATTCAATAGCAGATCAGAGACACATTTTACTACCATGTGTAGATTCAATAGCAGATCAGAGACACATTTTACTACCATGTGTAGATTCAACAGTAGATCAGAGACACATTTTACTACCATGTGTAGATTCAACAGCAGATCAGAGACACATTTTACTACCATGTGTAGATTCAACAGCAGATCAGAGACACATTTTACTACCATGTGTAGATTCAACAGCAGACCAGAGACACATTTTACTACCATGTGTAGATTCAACAGCAGATCAGAGACACATTTTACTACCATGTGTAGATTCAACAGCAGATCAGAGACACATTTTACTACCATGTGTAGATTCAACAGCAGATCAGAGACACATTTTACTACCATGTGTAGATTCAACAGCAGATCAGAGACACATTTTACTACCATGTGTAGATTCAACAGCAGATCAGAGACACATTTTACTACCATGTGTAGATTCAACAGCAGATCAGAGACACATTTTACTACCATGTGTAGATTCAACAGCAGATCAGAGACACATTTTACTACCATGTGTAGATTCAACAGCAGATCAGAGACACATTTTACTACCATGTGTAGATTCAACAGCAGACCAGAGACACATTTTACTACCATGTGTAGATTCAACAGCAGATCAGAGACACATTTTACTACCATGTGTAGATTCAACAGCAGATCAGAGACACATTTTACTACCATGTGTAGATTCAACAGCAGACCAGAGACACATTTTACTACCATGTGTAGATTCAACAGCAGATCAGAGACACATTTTACTACCATGTGTAGATTCAACAGTAGATCAGAGACACATTTTACTACCATGTGTAGATTCAACAGCAGACCAGAGACACATTTTACTACCATGTGTAGATGTTTTTTTATTTATTTCACCTTTATTTAACCAGGTAGGCTAGTTGAGAACACCTTTATTTAACCAGGTAGGCTAGTTGAGAACACCTTTATTTAACCAGGTAGGCTAGTTGAGAACACCTTTATTTAACCAGGTAGGCTAGTTGAGAACAAGTTCTCATTTGCAACTGCGACCTGGCCAAGATAAAGCACAGCAAAATCGACACATACAACAACACAGAGTTACACATGGAATAAACAAAACTGTCAATAATACAGTAGAACAAAAGAAAACTAAAGTCTCTATACAGTGAGTACAAATGAGGTAAGATAAGGGTGTTAAGGCAATAAATAGGCCATGGTGGCGAAGTAATTACAATATAGCAATTAGAGATACTAGGGTCCAAGTAGAGATACTAGGGTGCAAAGGAGCAAGATAAATAGATAAATACTGTATGGGGACGAGGTAGGTAGATAGATGGGCTATGTACAGGTGCAGTGATCTGTGAGCTGCTCTGACAGCTTGTGCTTAAAGCTAGTGAGGGAGATATGAGTCTCCAGCTTCAGAGATTTTTGCAGTTCGTTCCAGTCATTGGCAGCAGAGAACTGGAAGGAAAGACGACCAAAGTAGGAATTGGCTTTGGGGGTGACCAGTGAGATATACCTGCTGGAGCGCGCGCTACGAGTAGGTGCTGCTATGGTGACCAGTGAGCTGAGATAAGGCGGGGCTTTCCCTAGCAGAGACTTGTAGATAACCCACTGGCTACAGGTTTGGCGACGAGTATGCAGCGAGGGCCAACCAACGAGAGCGTACACGTCGCAATGGTGGGTAGTGTATGGGGCGTTGGTGACAAAACGGATGGCACTGTGATAGACTGCATCCAGTTTGTTGAGTAGTGTGTTGGAGGCTATTTTATAGATGACATAACCGAAGTCGAGGATCGGTAGAATAGTCAGTTTTACGAGGGTATGTTTGGCAGCATGAGTGAAGGATGCTTTGTTACGAAATAGGAAGCCGATTATAGATTTCATTTTGGATTGGAGATGCTTAATGTGAGTTTGGAAGGAGAGTTTATAGTCTAACCACACCTAGGTATTTGTAATTGTCCACATATTCTAAGTCAGAACCGTCCAGAATAGTGATGCTGGATGGGCGAGCAGGTGCGGGCAGCGATCGGTTGAATAGCATGCATTTAGATTTACTTACATTTAAGAGCGGTTGGAGGCCACGGAAGGAGAGTTGTATGGCATTGAAGCTCGTCTGGAGGTTAGTTAACACAGTGTCCAAGGAGGGGCCAGAAGTATACAGGATGGTGTCGTCTGTGTCGTCTGCGTAGAGGTGTACCAGAGAATCACCAGCAGCAAGAGCAACATTATTGATGTATACAGAGAAGAGTCGGCCCGAGGATTGAACCCTGTGGCACCCCCATAGAGACTGCCAGAGGTCCGGACAACAGGCCCTCCGATTTGACACACTGAACTCTATCAGAGAAGTAGTTGGTAAACCAGGCGAGGCAATCATTTGAGAAACCAAGGCTGTCGAGTCTGCCAATAAGAATGTGGCGATTGACAGAGTCAAAAGCCTTGGCCAGGTCGATGAATACGGCTGCACAGTGTTGTCTCTTATAGATGGCGGATATGATGTCGTTTAGGACCTTGAGCGTGGCTGAGGTGCACCCATGACCAGCTCTGAAACCAGATTGCATAGAGGAAAAGGTACGGTGGGATTCGAAATGGTCGGTAATCTGTTTGTTAACTTGGCTTTCGAAAACCTTAGAAAGACAGGGTAGGATAGATATAGGTCTGTAGCAGTTTGGGTCTAGAGTGTCTCCCCCTTTGAAGAGGGGGATGACCGCGGCAGCTTTCCAAACATTGGGAATCTCAGACGATACGAAAGAGGAGGTTGAAAAGGCTAGTAATAGGGGTTGCAACAATTTCGGCAGATAATTTCAGAAAAGTTAGGGTCCAGATTGTCTAGCCCGGCTGATTTGTAGGGGTCCAGATTTTGCAGCTCTTTCAGAACATCAGATATCTGGATTTGGGTAAAGGAGAAATGGTGGGGTTTTGGCATGGTGCTGTGGAGGGTCACGGGCAGTTGACCAGGGTAGGGGTAGCCAGGTGGAAAGCATGGCCAGCCGTAGAGAAATGCTTGTTGAAATTCTCAATTATAGTGGATTTATTGGTGGTGACAGTGTTTCTTAGCCTCAGTGCAGTGGGCAGCTGGGAGGAGGTGCTCTTATTCTCCATGGACTTTACAGTGTCCCAGAACTTTTTTGAATTAGTACTTCAGGATGCAAATGTCTGTTTGAAAAGCTAGCCTTAGCTTTCCTAACTGCCTGTGCATATTGGTTCCTAACTTCCCTGAAAAGTTGCATATCACGGGGGCTATTCGATGCTAATGCAGAACGCCACAGGATGTTTTTGTGCTGGTCAAGGGCAGACAGGTCTGGAGTGAACCAAGGACTATATCTATTCCTAGTTCTACATTTTTTGAATGGGGCATGCTTATTTAAGATGGTGAGGAAGGCACTTTTAAAGAATAGCCAGGCATCATCTACTGACGGGATGAGGTCATGGTCATTCCAAGATACCCGACCAGGTCAATTAGAAAGGACTGCTCGCAGAAGTATTTTAGGGAGCGTTTGACAGTGATGAGGTGTGGTCGTTTGGTCGCAGACCCATTACAGATGCAGGCACTGAGGCAGTGATCGCTGAGATCTTGATTGAAAACAGCAGAGGTGTATTTGGAGGGCGAGTTAGTTAGGATGACATCTATGGGGGTGCCTTTGTTTACGGATTTGGAGTTGTACCTGGTAGGTTCATTGATAATTTGTGTGAGATTGAGGGCATCAAGCTTGGATTGTTGGATGGCCGGGGTGTGAAGCATTTCCCAGTTTAGGTCACCTAGTAGCACGAGTAGCAAGATAATCCATCCACCTGATAGGTGTGGCATATCAAGACGCTGATGAAACAGCATGATCATTACACAGGTGCACCTTGTGCTGGGGGCAATAAAAGACCACTCTAAACTGTGCAGTTTTGTCAACACAATGCCACAGATGTCTCAAGTTTTGAGGGAGTGTGCAATTGGCATGCTGACTGCAGGAATGTCCACCAGAGGTCCTGTCAGAGAATTGAATATTCAATTCTCTACCATAAGCCACCTCCAACATTGTTTTGAGAATTTGGTAGTACGTCCAACCGGCCTCACAACCGCAGACCACATGTAACCACATCAACTCAGGTCCTCCAGATCCAGCTTCTTCGAATGTGGGATCATCTGAGACCAGCCACCCAGACAACTGATGAAACTGAGGAGTATTTCTGTCTGTAATAAATCCCTTTTGTGGGGAAAAACTCATTCTGATTGGCCGGGCCTGGCTTGCAAGTGGATGGGTCTATACCCTCCCAGGCACACTCATGGCTGTGCCCCTGCCAAGTCAAGTGAAATCCATTAGATTTAATTAGGGCCGAATTTATTTCAATTGACTGATTTCTTTATACAGCCTGTAACTGTAAATGAGTTGAAATTGTTGCGCCTGCATTTCTATTGTTGTTACATACTCAAAGGACTAAGTGAACAGCTCTTTGAGCAACAACCTTATTCCTGGTACAAACTCCAGCAACCTCACTCATTTCTGAGTATCTAAATAAGATGTAAATATGCCCCGTAGTTTTTCCATAGTTCATAGGCCATTGGATGGAGGCTGCATTGAAGAAGACAAACTTTGGTTTTGTCTGAGTTGCCCAACTTCAGTTATTACAACACCAAACCAAAGATGTTAGTGCCCCCTGCTGGAAATAATAGGCACTGTCATCTTCTGCAAAAAAAACAAATCTTTATTTAAAATCTTTATTTAACCAGGTAGGCCAGTTGAGAACAAGTTCTCAATTACAACTGCGACCTGGCCAAGATAAAGCAAAGCAGTTCGACAGATAAAACGACACAGAGTTAAACAAACAAACGTACAGTCAATAAAACAATAGATTTTTCTATGTAAAGTGTATGTAAATGTAGAAGAGTAGGGAGGGTAGTAAGGCGATAAATAGTTCATGGAGGCAAAATAATTATAATTCAGCATTAACACTGGAGTGATAGATGTGCCGAAGATGATGATGTGCAAGTAGAGATACTGTTGTGCAAAAAAATAAAATAAAATACCAATAAAATATGTTTCTTATATTGGCTACTTTTCCTGTTTGGAATCATTATCACAATATGTATCCTTTTATTGTAAATCATTTGATCTAAATTAGGTTAGTGCTGCTTTTGACCTGTAGTAATGGTGACTGCATATTGTTGCTTGGTAGGTATGTGTATGTACTATGTATGAATGCATTGTATTATTGAATATGTTGGACATGCACTGGCAATGCAATTGCTATAATACAATGATGTCTATTCTGCCTTTTTTTGCTTAACAAAAAAAAATCTATCATTAAAAAACTGTTGATCTCCAAAAAGAAAATAAATGATAGATGTGCAGTCGATTGGGCCTAAGGATTGGACGTTTTTTTTCCCAAGAGTCTAGGGATAAACTAGTCTCGAATGGGCATCCTTCTAAATCTCTTCTCGTTAACTCTTGATTATTGGTTCGCGCTAATCCCGTCAATATTATCCTCCGTCTTAAAATGTTAAGGTCTACGTCGTGGATTGTAAATTGTGTGTCTTGCTTTCCTGTAACAGAACATACAGAAACCATTAAAGAAAATATATTTAAAAAAGGTTTCATTTAAAGTTTGAACATTTTTAAAACAGTGATCTTCAAAACACTAAGACATTTCACGGTGATGTGGGGAGCAAGACAATACCCTTCCTCTGAAACTCAATAGAGCTTTTGAAAAAAATCACTGGTTTTATCCTTACTTTTAAAATCCTACCCCCTCATCTTTTAAACCACAGATCGAAGAAACACACAGTTTTCACATATGTAAACACTGGTGTGGTGCTGGAGAAAATGAATAGGAGGTTGAAAAGTGGCAGCGTTGCTCTTGAAGCGTGAGAATAGCATGCAATTTACCCACTATTTGTTTTTGGGGGGAGATTGAATAAATGAAGGTGTGGCAGAGGTGTGTCTACAGATAACCCATATTCTGAATTTGACTTAAATCCTTAATCATTTCACCACTTTTATACACCAGGAAACGACGAATAAGGTAAACTTACCAGTTCCAAGTAGAAAAAAGCATCTCCTTTATTAATTTGTTTCAACCAATGAAATAACAACATTCAACACGCACTGTAATTTACAGCTTGATAAGAGCAAAATTAGTCACCTGTTTGACACTTGTTTTAGATATATTTTTACCTTGTAACCATTGGAGACAAATGTGAAACGAGTCATATGGCAGGAAACTGAGCTATATCAACTTTCCCAAAGTAGATTTAAAAAATATATATTTAACCTTTATTTAACTACTGTAACATTATGCAGAATTTAAATTTCCCGTCGACAATATTCAAACTACAAGAAGGTACACCGTATTTAAAGGGATGACTTAAGATAAATGTACCCTGTTGAATAAAAACGCCAAGAGGAAATCGACAACCGAAAACCCTCCCACTTGCTGGCCAACAGATGTTCTTGTGGAGTTTGCATTCATTGAACAAGCTACCCTAATCCTGACTAATCATGGAACTGTATGACGGTCCAGCTGTCATGAAATTTAAACTGTCATGTGTGGTCTGAGTTCCATAAGGATTCAAATAGGCTACAGGTCCCAGATTATTGCATAACGTTAACGCATAACGTTAACGCATAACGGCTAACGTTAACGCATAACGGCTAATATGATCCTCTATTTCTAGCAACCCTCAGGAACAACTCCGTGACAAAGTAAATACATAAAAAAAACTGAATGGAATTGAAAGAAACTAACATCAGTGACATTTTAATGTAGATATTACTGACGGTGGCGACTATTTAACATGATACCAATTGTAAGATATAACTGAGAAAAGCTGTCTCCAAAATGTATCCCTGCAAATTGTCAGGGCATACATTAAAAATGTGGAATAATGGTACAGCTATTTATAGCCTACTTCACTGTGGAAAAGGGGCTGCAATACATGATTTTCAGTTTGCTTCCATGTGATTGATCCCTGTAGACAAATGTGAAACCATAAGTAAAAAAAAAAAAATTAAACCATCGCTATGTGTATTTACAATCCTCTTCTCCAAACAAATTATAAAAAGTACCTAGTGTTTATCAATGGCTCTTATACAATTTATAAATTACAGTGCATGGAGATGACATCTGAAAAAAGAAAGATGGTTATTTTTTTCCACTTGGAACCGGCAGGTTTGCTCAACCTTATTCATGGTTTCCTCGTGGGTAAAGGTGGTGGAATTATCAAGGAATTAAGTCAAGGTCAGAATATGGTTTACCTGTACACACTTTCTGCACACCTTCATTTCTTACATTTCCACCCAAAATTAATAACGGGGTGAATAGCATACTATTCTCATGCTTAAATTCAATGTCAGAATACAAGTAAAAAGAGAAAAGTGCATGAATATTTACAGGTGCTTAATTCAGGTCAGTTTTCCCCCCATAGTTATTAAATGCCAAAAATACAGTAGTAATGTCACATAAAGCTAAGTCCAAGTTTCTGCAAAATACTACACGAATTTGCAGTCCCAGGCTACGGAGCCTCAGCATTTATCTGGTAAACCTGTCCGGGGGATTCTCCCCCTTGGAAAACCATGAACTGGGGGAAAAAAAAAAAAAGTTAACAAATATTTCCAGAACTCTAAAGTCTAATATACAGCCTGTTTGACTTATATGTAAGTATGACCTGCTCTGTATGAATAATGAGACTAATCAAGAGATTGATCAATGACCAGGCATGGACAGGTTAATCATTAATCAGCTTAGTGGTGTTAAGATGGTATTAAATCTAGTTTCGTGGATATTATGAAAAGGTGTACAGCAGGGCTCCGTATTGGGACCTGTTCTTTTTGCTATTGGTATAAATAATACTGTTCTATCTGTTAAAATGTGTCATATTCATCTGTATGGGGACGATACCATAGTCCCAACTGTAGACCAGGCATTGTTAAGAGTTGCAATCTGACTTTGTTGCCTTGACGCAACGCAATTCATTAATGTAATTCGTTTTTTTCTATAATAGTAGATTTATGTTCTCAAAGGCGTACTTTCAAGGCTCGGGATATTTTTCCAATATAAATCTTATTGCAATGTTACAGTGCAGAAAAGCCACATCCCTGATTGGCAGATGTGTGGCAACCCTGAATAGAGGCACCTTCTGCTCATCGGTTGTTCTTTACAAATGCTGTTTTGAATTAAACAAAAATTGTACCCACACATTGAAAGCTGTAAAGCTGAAATGTCTGTGTATGCTATCCCCAATGCCGTAAAAAAATATATATATATATATTATTTTATTAAATAAGGAAGTATTATTTGTGCAACATTTTTTGGAGTGCCAACCCATTACACCGGTTGGTCTGAAATTGTTTTTCAAGTGCCATTTTTTGGAGTGCCAACCCATTACACCGGTTGGTCTGAAATTGTTTTTTTATGCACCAGCCAAGCTTCTGGGAGAGCGTGATAGCTCTCTTTTAATTGGTTAAAACTTGTAGATAACGTGGGCAAGACTAAATACACTACATGACCAAAAGTATGTGGACACCTGCTCATTGAACATCTCATTCCAAAATTATGGCCATTAATATTGAGTTTGTCCCCCCTTTGCTGCTATAACAGACTCCACTCTTCTGAAGGCTTTCCAGTAGATGTTGGAACATTGCTGTGGGAACTTGCTTCCATTCAGCCACAAGAGCATTAGTGAGGTCAGGCACGGATTTTGGGCGTTTAGGCCTAGCTCGCAGTCAGCATTCCAATTCATCCCAAAGGTGTTCAATGGGGTTGAGGTCAGGGCTCAATATGACTGGTCAGGGACAGTCTAGTTCTTACACACCAATCTTGACAAACCATTTCTGTATGGACCTCATTTTTGGATGGGGGCATTGTCATGCTGAAACAGGAAAGGACGTTCACCAAACTGTTTCCACTAAATTGGAAGGACAGAACCGTTTAGAATGTAATTGTTTGCTGTAGTGTTAAGATTTCCCTTCACTGGAACCAAGGGGCCCAACCCCAATCCCGAACTATGAAAAACAGCCCCGAACATTATTCCTCCTACACCAAACTTTACAGTTGGATGGTGAAGTGTCACTCCAGAGAACGCATTTCCAATGCTCCGGAGTCCAATTGCGGTGAGCTTTACACCAACCACTCCAGCCGACGGTTGGCATTGCACATGTTGATCTGAGGCTTGTGTGCGGCTGCTCGGCCATGGAAACCCATTTCATGAAGCTACCGACGAACAGTTATTGTGCTGACATTGCTTCCAGAGGCAGTTTGGAACTCTGTAGTGAGTGTTGCAACTGAGGACAGACGATTTGCATGTGCTACGAGCTTCAAGACTTGGCGGTCCCGTTCTGTGAACTTGTGTGGCCTACCACTTTGCGGCTGAGCCGTTGTTGCTCCTAGACGTTCCAGCTTCACAATAACAGCACTAGCAGGGCAGAAATTTGACAAACTGACTTGTTGGAAAGGTGGCATCATATGACGGTGCCATGTTGAAAGTCACTGAGTTCTTCAGTAAGGCCATTCTACTGCCAATGTTTGTCTCTGGAGATTGTATGGCTGTGTGCTCGATTTTATACACCTGTCAGCAACGGGAGTGGCTGAAATTCACTAATTTGAAGGGGTGTCCACATACCTTTGTATATATACAGTGATTATGTTCTCCAATTCTCACATGAACTAAATATAGGTTCTCCTAAAACATACTGATGAGCTAGTTAAAATAATATATTTGTATTACTTTTTAAGAAACAGATTTTAGAAATAACCCTAACCCTATTCTTAAATAGCATGATTGTACAGTCAACTTTCCAGCCAATTATTGGCTATGGTGACACCATTTACCAGAATGAAACAACCAATACTGTTAAACCGTTGGATGCCAATTGCCATAGCGCCCTTCGCGTTATCACAGGTGACAGTTTAAATACTCATCACTGCATCCTGTATCAAAATGTTGTCTGGTCCTCATTAAAGCCCCGTAGGTCACTTCATTATTTAGAAAGCTCTACTACACAAGCTTCCGACTTACCTAACTTTACTGTTAAAATCTAAATACCAAACCCATTCACAGGGTTGGTTAACCCTTGAGGTTCCTCAGGGTCTCCACCAAAGTAGGTACAGTGCCTTCAGAAAGTATTCAAACCCCTTGCTTGATTGACTAGCTAACTGAGACTTGCTACATTCGGTTCATGTCCTTTGCAGATGTCACATTACTGACAAAAGTTTGTACTTAGAAAAAAGATTTTATTTTTATTTATTTATTTTACCTTTATTTAACCAGGTAGGCAAGTTGAGAACAAGTTCTCATTTACAATTGCGACCTGGCCAAGATAAAGCAAAGCAGTTCGACAGATAAAACGACACAGAGTTACACATGGAGTAAAAACAAACATACAGTCAATAATGCAGTATAAACAAGTCTATATACAATGTGAGCAAATGAGGTGAGAAGGGACGTAAAGGCAAAAAAGGCCATGATGGCAAAGTAAATACAATATAGAAAGTAAAATACTGGAATGGTAGTCTTGCAATGGAAGAATGTGCAAAGTAGAAATAAAAATAATGGGGTGCAAAGGAGCAAAATAAATTAATTAATTAAAATTAAATACAGTTGGGAAAGAGGTAGTTGTTTGGGCTAAATTATAGGTGGGCTATGTACAGGTGCAGTAATCTGTGAGCTGCTCTGACAGTTGGTGCTTGAAGCTAGTGAGGGAGATAAATGTTTCCAGTTTCAGAGATTTTTGTAGTTCGTTCCAGTCATTGGCAGCAGAGAACTGGAAGGAGAGGCGGCCAAAGAAAGAATTGGTTTTGGGGGTGACTAGAGAGATATACCTGCTGGTATAAGGGGAGATAAGATAAAATAAGAATTTTGTGTAAATGTTCATTCATAGTCATAACATACGTTTACAGACCTAATTTAACGTTTACGTTTGATGTTTTCTTACAATCCCAACAATTTACATATAGATTTTCTTACGATCCTAACGATAGGTACGTTCAACCTTTTGTCAGCTATCTTGCTCCATAGAAATCCCACATCACGCTTGTAGGCGACTTCATAAAGCTGACTTCATCGGGTTTAACTGCCGTCTCGCACCGAACCGCGCATGTGCAAGCAGTCAAATCAAAAGGTAGATATATCGTTGTTTTTGACAAAAATAAAAACATGTCAGATTTTCACTGTCACGAGGTTGGGGTAATATAAAGATTATATACATTTTCTTGATTTTGAGAAAATGTCTTCTCAAACCACAAATCCCGAGCCTGTCTGTTTGGTCTGTTTCGCATGCATTCCCGGAAGTCTCGCGATGTTGCGCCTCTGTCCTTAGAAACGACGGAATTATACAAGCATGTAAAGTATGGTTTGCACACGTAAAATATGAGTTGCACCTGTATAATGAGTTTTGTAGTTGCCTTTTTTTTTTTGCTGCAAACATTTAACTTATTTTGCAAATAAATGAAACACTTGTAAGCGCATAACCTGATGTGTGAATAAATACAACACTTGCAAATATGTAAGTTGAGATGTGAATACTTTCAATAAGATTTGCAAGCATGCAACTACATTTGAGAATGAACTAAACTTGCGACTGTGAAACAAAACTATACTGGGCAAAAATATAAACACAACAAATATAAAATCAAAACAGTGTTACAGTTCATATAAGGAAATCGGTTAATTTAAATAAATTCATTAGCCCCTAATCTATGGATTTCACATGACTGGGCATTGTGAAGCCATGGGTGGGCCTTGCTGGTCATAAACCCCTCCCACTGGGGAGCTGCACAGAAAAACACGAGCTCTGGTAGACAGGGTGTCAAGACCCGGTTACGAACCCGGGTCTCCGGTGTGATAAACAGTCCCTTAGCAAACTGAGCCACTAATAGTCAGCAGAACCCAGAAGATGAGGTCGACACAGCAGTACTAGAGACAGTGTTGTAATAAAGTAAAAAGGAAAGTTCTTCAGGCAAAAAATATAAATCCACAACGTCAAAAGTAATTCCAAGAGAACAAAGGTAATCCTCCAAGACAAAAAGGTAAATCCACAAGGTGGTAGGTACAGCAGAAAAAAGCCTCAAAAGATAATTAAAAATAAATAAACAAGAACAAAAACAGAGTACCACAAGAGAGTCCAATTGGAGCAACAACTGTTCACAGCATCACTGGGGCTCGGTGCTAACATTCAAACACAGAGCAAAGAACTGAGGAAAACTAAGGGTTTAAATACATTCAAGGGAAACGAGGCACAGGTGCAAATAATAACTGGAAACAAGGGAAAACAAAAAGGGTCAAAAAGCACAATGGCGGCATCTAGTGACCAAAACAACCCTGGCCAAATCCTGACACAGGGCTTTTTATTCTGACCAATCAGGGGAAGTGTTGTCATTCTGGAATGTGCAGGACTTGTGTTTCACTCTATACTTCAGTGGTTTCACCTTGGAGACAGGTGAAAGCATGGCTCGGTGAAATCCACCCCCAGGTGAGTAAAAAAAAAAAATACATAATAACAATCCGTTTAGTTAGTTGGAATATGACTAATTCATGTGTAAAGCAGCACAAGCAGATTGTGAATAAAAGCAACATTAACGACAGTGTAAAGTATTCATAGGTTAAACATCCGTGCAGATAGCTATCGTTGGCAAGCTAAAATCCGGTGTTCTCCCCTCAATTTAAGCTAGCTAACGTTATACTGCATCTAAAGTCAAGCTCCATGGCGACACAAAATGACGACAAAAGGTTTTCCTACTAATCATTTGCATCCTGTGGAAATATCATCGTATTTCCAATCCACTTTAATTAAATATTTTGATGTTCATCAGCTCCATTTGACAATGCATTATTGTGACGAAACGTGCAACCATGACTAGCTTGTATAGCTGTAGGCTAACGGCTTGGCGAGTGCTGAGTGGTTCCCCTGATCCGAGTTGCCTACCTGGGGTCGGCCGGCCGGGCCACTGGCTGCGAGTGACCTACCTGCAGGTCCATCAGCCAACAACCAACTATCCACCAAGAAGTGCAAAGGTTATTATTGGCTTATTTCTCAAATAATTTGACATAGCGGAGAGTGAAAATGTAGCGCCTCCATTATTAGCGTGAACCCTAGTAATTACTGCTTCATGTTACATTCTCTTTTATCTATCTGTGAAATCATAGATCATTTCCGGCTACGTTCCGCAGAGATCGCAAACGGGGGGGGGGGGGGGGGGGGGATAAGGAGGTTTCTGGAACAACCAAGGGTCACTGCCGTCAAGCAGGTGTTGCTCCAGTTCTATCTTATGTCTGAAAACACTGATAGAACTCCCAAAGGCTCAGATGAGCTAATGCTCCTGCAAGCAGGGCTTGGAAGGAGAGTCATCTCAATGGCAGAAGATACATGATACACAGAGGTTAGTATCATTTCTAATATAAAGATCGAGATGAGATGTACACTACCGTTTTAAAGTTTGGGGTCACTTTGAAATGTCCTTGTTTTTGAAAGAAAAACACTTTTTTTGTCCATTAACTTCTTGGATATAGGGGGCGCTCTTTTAATTTATGGATTAAAAAACGTGCCCGTTTTAAGCGCAATATTTTGTCATGAAAAGATGCTCGACTATGCATATAATTGGCAGCTTTGGAAAGAAAACACTAAGGTTTCCAAAACTGCAAAGATATTATCTGTGAGTGCCACAGAACTCATGCTACAGGCGAAACCAAGATGAAACTTCAACCAGGAAATGGGCAGAATTTTTGAGGCTCTGTTTTCCATTGTCTCCTTATATGGCTGTGAATGCGCCGGGAATGGGCCTGCCCTTTCTATCGTTTCTCCATGGTGTCTGCAGCATTGTGACGTATTTGTAGGCATATCATTGGAAGATTGGCCATAAGAGACCACATTTACCAGGGGTCCGCCCGGTGTCCTTTGTCTAAATTGGTGCGTAATCTACAAGCTGCACGCAGTCATCCAGTGATTGAGAGGAGAGAGGAGGCTTTCAACAAACGATATATCATGAAGAGATATGTGAAAAACACCTTGAGGACTGATTCTAAACAACGTTTACCATGTTTCAGTCGATATTATGGAGTTAATTTGGAAAAAAGTTTGGCATTTGATGAGTGATTTTTTGTTTTTTTTTGGTAGCCAAACGTGACGCACCAAACGGAGCGATTTCTCCTAAACAAATAATCTTTCAGGAAAAACTGAGCATTTGCTATCTAACTGAGAGTCTCCTCATTGAAAACATCTGAAGTTCTTCAAAAGGTAAATGATTTTATTTGAATGATTTTCTGGTTTTTGTGAAAATGTTGCCTGCTGATGTTAACGCTAAATGCTACGCTAGCTGCGCTAGCTGTTACACAAATGCTTGTTTTGCTATGGTTGAGAAGCATATTTTGAAAATCTGAGATGACAGTGTTGTTAACAAAAGGCTAAGCTTGAGAGCATATTCATTTCATTTCATTTGCGATTTTCATGAATAGTTAACGTTGCGTTATGGTAATGAGCTTGAGGCTGTATTCACGATCCCGGATCCGGGATGGCTCGACGCAAGTTAAAATAACATCAAATTGATTAGAAATACAGTGTAGACATTGTTAATGTTGTAAATGACCATTGTAGCTGGAAACGGCTGATTTTTTATGGAATAGCTACATAGGCCCATTATCAGCAACCATCACTCCTGTGTTCCAATGGCGCGTTGTGTTAGCTAATCCAAGTTTATCATTTTAAAAGGCTAATTAATCATTAGAAAACCCTTTTGCAATTATGTTAGCACAGCTGAAAACTGTTGTTCTTATTAAAGAAGCAATAAAACTGTCCTTCTTTAGACTAGTTGAGTATCTGGAGCATCAGCATTTGTGTGTTCGATTATAGGCTCAAAATGGACAGAAACAAAGAACTTTAATCTGAAACTCATCAGTCTATTCTTGAAATGAAGGCTATTCCATGCGAGAAATAGCCAAGAAACTGAAGATCTCATACAAGGCTGTGTACTACGCAAACTGGCTCTAACCAGAATAGAAAGAGGAGTGGGAGGCCCCGGTGCACAACTGAGCAAGAGGACAAGTACATTAGTGTCTAGTTTGAGAAACAGACGCCTCACAAGTCCTCAACTGGCAACTTCATTAAATGGTACCTGCAAAACACCAGTCTCAACGTCAACAGTGAAGAGGCGACTTAAGGATGATGGCCTTCTAGGCAGAGTTGTAAAGAAAAAGCCATTCTCAGACTGGCCAATAAAAAGAAAAGATGAGCAAAAGAACACAGACACTGAACAGAAGAAATCCATAATGTACCTGTCCTCTTCCTCTTGAGGATCGGAGGACCCATGTCAAATCTTTTCAATCTCCTCAGGTTGAAAGGTGTTGTTGTGCCCTCTTCACGACTGTCTTGATGTGTTTGGACTATGATAGTTCGTTGGTGATGTGGACACCAAGGACCTTGAAACTCTCGACCCACTCCACTTCAGTCCCGTCGATATTAATGAGGGCCTGTTTTGCCCTCCTTTTCCTGTAGTCCACGATCAGCTCCTTTGTCTTGTTCACATTGATGGAGATGTTGTTGTCCTGCTACCACACTGCCAGGTCTCTGACCTCATCCCTACAGGCTGTCTCAGCGTTGTCAGTGATCAGGCCTAGCACTGTTGTGTCGTCAGCAAACTTAATGATGGTGTTGGAGTCATGCTTGGCCACGCAGTCGTGGGTGAACAGGGAGTACAGGAAGGGACTAAGCACGCACCCCTGAGGGGCCCCAGTGTTGAGGAGCAGCGTGGCAGATGTGTTGATGCCTACCCTTACCACCTGGGGGTGGCTGATCAGGAAGTCCAGGATCCAGTTGCAGTGGGAGGTGTTTAGTCCCATGGTCCTTAGCTTAGTGATGAGCTTTGTGGGCACGATGGTGTTGAACGCTGAGATGTAGTCAATTAACAGCATTCGATTGAGTGCGATTGAGATTGCGTCATCTGTGGTACTTTGGTACTTTGTTGAAGAGCCTTTGGCAGTGATTACAGCCGAGTCTACCTGACACTTCAAGCTGGGCACACCTGTATTGGAGAGTTCCCATTCTTCTCTGCAGATCCTCTCAAGCTCTGTCAGGTTGGATGGGGAGTGTCGTTGCACGGTTATTTTCAGGTCTCTCTCTCTCGAGATGTTCAATCGGGTTCATGTCCAGACTCTTGCTGTGCCACTCAAGGATATTCAGACTTATCCCGAAGCCACTCCTGCGTTGTCTTTGCTGTGTGCTTAGGGTTGTTGTTCTATTGGAAGGTGAACCTTCGCCCCAGTCTGTGGCCATGAACGCTCTGGAGAAGGTTTTCATCAAGGATCTCTCTGTACTTTGCTCCGTTCATATTTTCCTCACACCCACAGATGGTGCATGTTTCCTCCAGACGCGACACTTGTCATTTAGGCCAAAGAGTTCAATCTTGGTTTCATCAGACCATAGAATCTTGGGTGCGTCACTTGAGTGGGTTGAGCCACTGATGTGATCTTCCTGTCTGGGTTGGCGCCCCCCCTTGGGTTGTGCCGTGGCGGAGATCTTTGTGGGCTATACTCGGCCTTGTCTCAGGATGGTAAGTTGGTGGTTGAAGATATCCCTCTAGTTGTGTGGGGGCTGTGCTTTGGCAAAGTGGGTGGGGTTATATCCTTCCTGTTTGTCCCTGTCCGGGGGTGTCCTCGGATGGGGCCACAGTGTCTCCTGACCCCTCCTGTCTCAGCCTCCAGTATTTATGCTGCAGTAGATTTGTCGGGGGGCTAGGGTCAGTTTGTTATATCTGGAGTACTTCCTGTCCTATTCGGTGTCCTGTGTGAATTTAAGTGTGCTCGCTCTAATTCTCTCTTTCTTTCTCTCTCTCGGAGGACCTGAGCCCTAGGACCATGCCTCAGGACTACCTGATATGATGACTCCTTGCTGTCCCCAGTCCAACTGGCCATGCTGCTGCTCCAGTTTCAACTGTTCTGCCTTATTATTATTGGACCATGCTGGTCATTTATGAACATTTGAACATCTTGGCCATGTTGTTATAATCTCCACCCGGCACAGCCAGAAGAGGACTGGACTGGCCCCCACATAGCCTGGTTCCTCTCTAGGTTTTGGCCTTTCCAGGGAGTTTTTCCTAGCCACCGTGCTTCTACACCTGCATTGCTTGCTGTTTTGGGGTTTTAGGCTGGGTTTCTGTACAGCACTTTGAGATAATCAGCTGATGTACGAAGGGCTTTATAAATACATTTGATTTGTTTCTCATGGTCTGAGAGTCTAAATGCCTTTTGACAAACTCCAAGCTGGCTGTCATGTGCCTTTTACTGAGAAGAGGCTTCTGTCTGGCCACTACCATAATGGCCTGCTTGGTGGAGTGCTGCAGCGAGGATTGTCCTTCTGGGAGGTTCTCCCATCTCCACAGAGGAGCTCTGTCAGAGTAACCATCAGGTTCTTGGACACCTCCCTGACCAAGGCCCTTCCAAGGCCAGCTCTAGGAAGAGTATTGGTGCTTCCAATCTTCTTCTATTTAAGAAAGATGGAGGCCACTGTGTTCTTGGGGACCTTCAATGCTGTAGACATTTTTTGGCACCCTTCCCCAAATCTGTGCCTCCACACAAACCATTCCTTCAAACTCATGGCATGTTTTTTTTGCTCTGACATCCACTTTCAACTGTGGGACATTATATAGACAGGTGTGTGCCTGTCCAAAAAATGACAAATCAATTGAGTTTACCACAGGTGGACACCAATCAACTTGTAAAAACATCTCAAGGATGATAAATGGAAACAGGATGCACCGGAGCTCAATTTCAAGTCTCATAGCAAAGGGTCTGAATACTTATGTAAATAAGGTGTGTTTTTATTTTATTAGCAAAAAAATGGAAAAACCTGTTTTCGCTTTGTCATTATCAGGTGCTGTGTGTAGATTAATGAGGAATTTATTTTTTATTTTTATTTAATCCATTTTAGAATAAGGCTGTAACGTAACAAAATGTGGAAAAAGTCAAGGGGTCTGAATACTTTCTGAATGCACCGTATAGGAAGTGTATTTCTTTTAAATTACTATACTACCAGTGTTAACCTTCCTTCAGAATTCTGTCAGTGAATTTGAGTGTTAACATTTCTCCAACTCAACCCCACCAAGTCTTCATAGTATCCAAGTGCTCGGGGTGATGTTTTTTGTACAAAGATTGTGAATTACATATCATGATGTAAACTATGCATGTATACCAGAGAGGACAAAGCAGCAAGGCCATGGCTGTGGACTAGTGATGCGCGGGGTTGACTCATAACATGAAATATATATATACACATATATTTTTTTAAGGGGGGGGGGGGGTGTAATTGCATTTTCTCCCTGGTCTCTGAACATCTTTGCTGCATGAGAGAAGCAGAGATGAAAGATTGAAGCAATAGTGATATGGATATAGGACATTCCGGTGAGCAAGGGATTATTCAGTATTCTAGGGCAACAAGTAATGACGGAAGAAAACCTGCATGTAAGGCCTCTCTCATTATAGACAACAAATATCCTACCAAAATGTCGGCACAGACTCAATTCGTCAGGGGATGGGCTCTACAAGGTGTCGAAAGCGTTCCATAGGGATGCTCGCACATGTTGACTCCAACAGTTGTGTCAAGTTGGCTGGATGTCCTTTCGTTGGTGGACCATTGTTGACTGTGAAAAACCAGCAGAATTACAGTTCTTGACACAAACCTGTGCACCTGGCATCTACTACACCTAGTTCAAAGGCACTTGCATATTTTGTCTTGCCCAATTACCCTCTGAATGGCACACAAACACAATCCTTGTCTCAAGGTTTAAAAAATCATTTTAAAACCGGTCTCCTCTCCTTCATCTACAATGATTGAAGTGGCTTTAAAAAGTGACATTGTGGTGGGCCGGGTGCTTGCAGGCTTGACCTCGGTCGTCAGTTGAACAGTGTTTCCTCTGACACATTGGTGCAGCTGGCTTCTGGGTTAAGCGGGCAGGTGTTAAGATACTCTGTTTGGCAGGTCATATTTTGGATGCATGACTCGACCTTACTCTCCCGAGCCCGTTGGGGAGTTGTAGCGATGAGACAAGATCAAAATTCTCCCACAGCCCCATCCCCTGCCCATACTGCAGTGCAGCAACATAAAAGTCACTGCCAAAAGCCTGCGATGGTCCCATTGAGTCAACCGCTGCCATCAGTCCCGCAACAACTTCTGCACTCAGTTTCAGGCACCTGGACGCTAGTGTTTGTGTCATCGGGCCGTAGACCACTGCTGTCCCAATTTACATGTGGGATGTTCCCAAGTCCTGTAACACGAACAACACTAAAAACAAAAGGTTATATACGGTACGATTCTGCTGGTCTTTACTTGGCAGGGTGCCAATGGCGTGACTAGCTCTAAAGAATTTCACATGGTCTGAAAATAATAAGTATATTGGAATTTAGCAAACACACTAATAATATACAATAATAAATGTAGAAAATGTTTACTGGTTCCTTAACATCTCATAGAAAACTATAACAATGCTGTCAAGTCAATAGTATCCCTCTGCCGTTTCCTGATGACAAAGATTTCAAGGTGAGCGGTCTCCCACCAGAAATATGCTGTAGCTTGCCCATCTCTAAGGCAAATATGGTTGAAAAACAAAGTTATTGAGTAAAACACATTGTAATTTACCTTTATGGAAAACAAAAGCCAGGGAGGTTGAGGTGAGACTGTTTGTGGCAGCACCACGGTACATGTATTGATCCCTGACACCAATGTATCCAGCTCTTCCTCTGACAATGGGCTATACAATGCCATTACCGAAAGTCCCTAATCTGTCATGCACCTGTTTACTGTTCTTATGGATACCCCCCCCCCCAAACAGCTTTGCAATACATGAGAGCAAGAGCAAGCAAAGGAGTCAGGGTATAGTCTTCATGAATGCTTATGCTTGGACATCCAGTCATCCCCTCCTCAAATTCCACATCAGTGTGTGCTTCTGCATCTTGATAGAAATTAGTGACCAAACGATGTAGCTTACTAAAGGCGTTCGACCACTTCCAGGGGAATCTCGATTTGGTTTGCAACGGAACAGAGCACTACAAACTTCTGGGAGCATATGAACTCCAAGAAGTCAAGGTCGAGGGGAGCTCCCTCTAGCAATTGCATCAAGTTAAATTTGAGCCTCTCCAACACGATTTATAGCAGCAAATCCTGAAAAAATGAAGACTATTTTTTGTTTTTGTTTCTCTTATTAGTTAAGGTGAATGTTTGGAGTAGTTCAAGCTAACTTCACTGATTCATGCTTGGAGCCAAATGTATCTCTGTGCATCTGTACTAAATAAAGCAAGCAGTGGAAATAGCCCTAGTAGACGCAACAGCTCATGGACCCCTGGCGCAGCCATTTAGGTGAATCACTAACATACCTGGCCGCATGAGTCCAAATGAGCCCCGCTGGGCAACTGAAAGATGTCCTGGCAGTGACAGGGATTTATTGAGAATTGCTTTTAATTTCTTCTGTAATTCAAACCAATATTAAGAAAGGCCAAACTAGTCCCATGTAAAAGATTAATCACGCAGTCTGAATGTCCATTGGTCTCATGTGCAGCAGTCACACAGATATACTAGCTTGCCCAAAAAAGCTAGTCATGGTTGCACATTTCGTCACAATAATGCATTGTCGAACAGCACTGATGAACATCAAAATTGCATTATTGTGGATTGGATATACAATATTTCCACAGGATGCAAATGATTAGTAGGAAAACCTTTTGTCGTCATTTTGTGTCGCCATGCAGATTGACTTCAGATGCAGTATAACGTTAGCTAGCTTAGATTGAGGGGAGAACACCAGATTTTTTTGTTGTTGTTTGCGAACGATAACTTTGATTGCTATTTGCGCAGAGGTTTAACCTATACTTTACATTAACGTTACTTTTATTCACAATCTTCCTGTGCTGCTTTACATATTCCAACTAACTAAACGGATTAAATGTCCAAAACTCACCTGAGGTGGGTTTCACCGAGCCATGCTTTCCCCTGTCTCCAAGGTGAAACCACAGAAGTATAGGGTGAAACATATGTCCTGCACATTCCAGAATGACAACACCTCCCCTGATTGGTCAGAATAAAAAGCCCTGTCCACCAGAGCTCATGTTTCTGTGCTGCTTGCTTGTAGATGTTTAATCTGCTACATTTTTTGGCATAGTTTAGTCACAAAATGAGTGCCAAAGCTATGGGCCCACAGATTCGACATCGGCCAATTTAGTTTTTATTCGCAGAAGAATATTCACGTGTCACAAGTTTAGTAAATTAGTTTGATTAATTCTCAAATGTATTTGTATGCTTGCAAATCTTATTGAATTTATTCACATCTCAGTTTACAAGTATTGTATTTACTCTCAAATTCACTCCAAGATTTTCAATAAAAATTGTATTTCATAGATATAACCATGTAAATGAGGAAATAATTTTAATTAAAGAGCTTTATTAACCAAACTGCAGCAAGACACTAAACAAAAACATAGCAGACATTAACATTGAACAGGTCACGAGAACCGGTCATCAGAGCAGGTCATGAGAACCGGTCAACAGAACAGGTCAGCTTACCGAACAAGTCATCAGAATCATAAAAGCGTGTGAACATTATGACCTTTTCAGAGTTATGTAGGCTCCCAGAACTGCTGTTACAACACCTACGTCATCACAACCATCTTCTACACTCTTCAACAGCTACTGGAGGAATGGAAAGACCTGAAGAAACACTACAGGCTGGGTTCCCATTGGGTACACTTCCTGTTGTCAGGCTGTGGCATTGAGGTATGTTCTGTGTGTGCAGCATGGAGCTGGTTTCACAGGTAGGTCGATACTTTTGGGTTGTGTGTGTCTGCCTCTTGCATCATGGTGTTCATCCTGAAAGTCTGGCCCACACCTCTTGTTCAAGATCTTTACGTGGCAAGATATCAGTGGATGTCAACACGAGCAGACCAGAAGTAGCCGTTTTATCCGACCCAGATGTATACACTTTACCCGGACATGTGTTTTCATCTGTGTTAAAGAACAAATTAACACAGAGGAACAAATTCTTATTTTCAATGACGTCCTAGGAACAGTGGGTTAACTGCCTGTTCAGGGGCAGAACGACAGATTTGTACCTTGTCAGCTCGGGAAATTGAACTTGCAACCTTTCGGTTACTAGTCCAACGCTCTAACCACGAGGCTACGCTTGCCTCCCTCTAACCATGAGGCTACGCTGCCGATCAAACGAAATCAAGTAGCGTGACGGGGTTTCGATTTTGGGCACAAAATGGCCACCACTCCGGCAAAGAACTGGAGACCACATGGCATGCAAGAAATTTAAATTTAAAAAATACAAAATTAGTTTTAGTAAGTAGTAGTTTATTTAATGTAACAAGAGTTAACCCCAATCTAACAAAAATCTATGAAATATAGATAATCTTTTATAACTTGCCTGTCTTTACACCATGTTGTTCAGAAGACTTGTATGTCGCCGGATAAGTACACTGTTTTTAATGGGGGGGGGGGGCGTTGGCACAATGGGGTTGAGGGTAGACCGAGGTACACAACTAAATGGTGTGATTTAAGTAAATTAATCATGCATTTATTTGGGGAAAATATATTCCCAGCAAATAAGCACATGTAGATGATAACATTTAATGGCTTATTTGCACATTTGAGCCAAAGTACAAATTCAGCGAAGGCCACGACAAACTGCTCGGTGTGGACTCACTGTGTGTTCAAAAAAATAATAATGTGTGACTTCCTGATCTCTGCACCCCACACATAAAATCTATTCTCTTTAAAGGTCCCTCAGTTGAGCAGTGAATTTGAAATACAGATTTAACCACAAAGACCAGGGAGGTTTCTTGCCCTGAATGCATTGTGTTGTTTGGGGCAAATCTAATAGAACACATTACTTAGTACCACACTCCAATTGAAGCAGAGAGGGGGCTGCACCATGTGACAGGCATGTAATCATTAAGGACTGGGTAGCGTTTACAGAAATCAAGAAACGGAATAGTTAAAACAAGCAAAATCCAAGTGGAAAATCTGGTTTACACCAGACACTGGGTGATGAATTCACCTTTCAGCAGGACAATGACTTAAAACTACATTAGAGTTGCTTTCCAAGACAGTGGAAGGTCCTGAGTGGCCGAGTTCATTTATTTAAAATCAGCTTGAAAATCTATGCTAAAACCTGAAAATGAGTGCATAGAAATGATGGACAGCGGTCTAAGGCACTGAATCTCAGTGCTAGAGGCGTCCCTACAGACAGCTGTACTCACTGCCAACGGTGATTCTAACATGCATTGACTCAAGGGTGTAAAATGCAGTATTGATACAAGCAATTCATTTCAATTTCAATAAATGTGCAAAAAAAAATCTATTACCTTTGTCGTTACGGGGTATCCTTTGTAGATGGGAGCAAAAAAAATCCAATGTAATCTTATTTGATGTCAGGCTTTAACGCAACACGAATAAGTCAAAGGGGTATGAATAGTTTCTGAAGGCACTGTTAACCCTGCTTTATTTAACACACCTCACTGCTGGTGCAAGTTACATAAAGTGGATGATCAATTTCAAGTGTGGATTAAGGACCTGAGTTTACCTTAAATTGTGTTGTATTTTTTTTTAAACATTTGATTACTGTGATCACGGCACGAGACCCTGGGCTCAACGGGTTCTCTCTAAATACCAAAAATAATTAGCTGGCTTCAGCTTATGGCTTGTCATCATTAGGCAACTTACTCATGTCACACTAGTTTTTTTTTTTTACCACTTCAGAAAGTTCCATCACAGGAAAAAAATAATGTACACAATCGTTGGATGCGCCAGAGTATTTTGAAAGGAAAGGTCAAGACTTTAAATCACCACTTCAGTTTATTCAATTATCACATTTGTGAAAACCTTAGTTTCAAACAGCAAGATTTAGTCAATGCACTACAAATAGTAACAGTAATATAAAATGTACCTTTTTCCTCCTGGTAGTTCCCTTTGCTGCGGGCCTTCCCCATCTTCAACTCCTGTCCCATGAACTTCTTGCCGTTCAGCTCCAAGGCCGTCTGCATGTCCTCCGTCCTTCTACGTAGCCAAACTTCCTGGTGCGCAAGATAAGCGTGCATTAGAAGACTGCATATAAAACACAAATCAATTAAGCTTCATTGACTTTAAGTGTGCCAGCGATTGAGGATAGGACCAGCAGACGATAACACACACTGGTACCGAAGACATAGCACTGGCTTTGTTCTACCTCCGTACAATCACACGTGAGTACTGAGCAACTACAGGTGTGCCAAGAAATGGAGGAAATGCCCATTCTCCCGTAGATGTGCCAACACCAAAAGGTGGAGGCCGGGGCTAATGTCGTGTTCACCTGCTAGTCACAACTAGGAAACTGAAATGGGGCAATAGGGGCACCACCCAGCGGTGATGACTGCCGGCGACCAACCTTTCACCAAATGAGTAATTAACCTTAATCAAAAATATCACTTACCATCTTCATCATAGTCTTCGTCATCATCTTCATCATCAGACTCCTCCTTAGCCTTGACCATGCCTGCTTTCTTTGCTGCGGGTGCCGGGGTGGTGTCCATCTCCTCTTCCTCAGAGTCTGGAAGGCACGACAGATGGCTTTAGTCTCACTAGACCCAAATCATCAACTACAGACCATTTACTGACCAGGGGTTGGGCACATCAGATCAAATAAGTTGCGACATCAAATACATTCAGTATTAAGTCCCTTGTTGTTCATCAAGTGTGCTTGAGCTCAGCTGACCCCCTATATCGATCTGCCAGTGTGGCCTGTACCACATTGAAAGTACCATAATGTTGCGTACTACCCAGTCTTTCGACCAATAAGCCCTACGTGCAACGCCCAAGATAGGCAGCAGCGGGCCCCCATCCTTACCCTCATCATCGTCGGACTACTCCTTGGCTGCCGTGACCTTCAGCCTTCTTTGGGGGTGGAGCCTCCTCCTCGGATTCTTCATCTAAAGACAATAGAGTAACATTAAACAGTCTAGTTGGTAAAACCACTTAAAACACAAGGGCCCCAGTAGAATTAAACATTCTAAGGGTCTACCACCTTTTAAAAAAGTACACTTGTCCAGCACCAAACATGTGAAAATGATGTTCCTAGTAAAAAAATATTAACAATTGTTTTTTCCAATGACATCGGTGTGCATTGAGTGATTGACCAATAGCGAGTAGGCATTGCCTACAAACATCTTCCTCTGCTACGAAACATAGAAAGACACCATTCTTACATGTTGATGTGGTGTTGGAGATTAATATGTAGGCTTAAAAAAAAAAATCCCTTTAAGGAATACTATACCCTTAAAAATCCCTTTAAGGAATACTATACCCTTAAAAATCCCTTTAAGGAATACTATACCCTTAAAAATCCCTTTAAGGAATACTATACCCTTAAAAATCATTCAAGAGTGTTGCATAGAGCAAATTTAATGAGGCCCCGTTCCATATTTGTAAGTGTGCCAGCGATTGAGGATAGGACCAGCAGACGATAACACACACTGGTACCGAAGACATAGCACTGGCTTTGTTCTACCTCCGTACAATCACACGTGAGTACTGAGCAACTACAGGTGTGCCAAGAAATGGAGGGAATCCAGGTTACTAGTAGTCACGTAAATCGTTCAAGCCATAAACCACTGAGACTTGTGTCGAACCCTCATTAATCATCCTGGCAGTTTCACTGTATATCCATTAGAAATATAAAAATTACGGATGGGGAGATATTCATACCGTAATCATCTGACTTCCGCATTGGCTGGGGCTTTTGCGGGTGTGGCCTTTTTGGGTGGTGGTGGGGAGGGGCTTCCTCAGACCCCTCCTCTGAAAGGGCAACAAGTGTTAGGGCCGTGTCATTTACTTAGCCAAAACTACAAAGCATTGATGGCCAGTACAAGTAGCCTTAGCAAACAATCAAATTTCAATAAACAAGAGCCTTGAAGTGAAGTGTTTAAACAGTTCCCTTTGAAATCAATGCTGCCGATTGAGCTTATTTCAATATCTAGCCATTAAATTAACTTTATGGGGGAAAAAGTACAGAAAACAGCAAGGTTCTTACCCAAGTCATCCTCACTTTTAGCTGCTTTCGGTGCTGGTGCGAAAGCCTTCTTTGCTACTGCTTTTGGTGGGGCCTGGAACATTGTTAACACATTAAGATCACGGTGTTTCTGGAGAGAATGTGTCCACTTGAGGTTAGTCTTACCTCCTCCGCATCACTTCCTTCCTCTTCCACCGCTTTAGGTGGCGGGGCCTTTTCTTGGGGGTTAGCCTGTTTCTCTGGGTGGCTCATCTCAAATATCAAGAACAGAGTGGCAGCTTTGCTTAAATGGCGCATTTTTTCTGCTTTACGTATACCGTTATCAGGGCAGCCATGAGAATGAGATCCCGGGCGTAATCAGGTTATCCTTATAACTATCTAAAAGAGTTATCTAGCCTCACCTTTAGTCAATGTACTCACGCCTGGTTAAGTTCCTATTCAACTAAAATAAAGGGACCATAACAGGAAAAGAACAAATGATCCTTTGGAAAATTCCAGAGTACTATGAAAGGAAAGGTCAAAAGACGTTTAAAAAAAAAAAATCTCCACTTCGGTTTATTCAATTATCACACTTGTGAAAACCTTTACATTTTCAAACAGCAAGATTTAGTCAATGCACTACAAATATCATATGATACATTTTTTTTTGTATAACGTTATTCGAGGCCTCTAGTACCTCTTGACTTCTAAAGACATTGACTGTACCCCACCCAAAACATGACAAAACACCGATTTACGAGATTCTAAACGCCCAACAGACATGGGCCGATTTAATCTTCCATCCATTACAATATGCCTTGCACATTTTTACCGTTATACAGTCTCACCTAGAGCAAACTAGAACAAAACAAGGATATTAAAGGATACAGGACTTTCTTACAAAAAAGGTAAAATGAAATACAAATTGTTGAATGTACAATATGTACCTGAACAAACAGGGCTTTTTCACAGCAAACGGGGTTGCCAGACATTCCATTAACTCTTTTGGAAAAAAACAAAAAAACTCATGTGGATGATGCAGGAAGGACAATTCAAAACTGACAGGCAGCTCTCAAGCTGAGAGGGTGAAAAGGTTGGTGCGGGGGGCGCTAGAGAGCCCATTACAGTTATATATCAATGAAGCTTTCTGGAATGTCCAAAAGGCTCTGCCAGCGTATGGGTACGGTGATGAAAACAGAGTCTTTTCAAAACAGTAAAATAGACAGGGATTTTAATCATCAAATTTGATCTTCTTGCCCTGGGGCTTGTCCCCGAATCCACCGCCTCTTCCACCTAGAAAAGAAAAAAAAAAGAAAGTCACGGTCTGTTCCTTTGAAAGAAGCACATTAACACGAGGGTCTAAGTTATGAGACTGCTTTGGCAGTTCAATGGACCAGATCAGTACCTACTATCTATGAGATTCATCACAAGATATCAGAGCAAGAAAGTATCCATCATCTCTGGTCTACACAACACAAGAGCCAAACTCTGAACCTTTACCTCTGAATCCACCACGTCCACCCCCGCGGTCACCTCCTCTGCCTCCCCTGAAGCCACCGCCACGCCCTCCCCTGCCACCGCCGAAACCACCGCCGCCACCACGGCCGAAACCACCACCGCGACCTCCCCGTCCACCGCCGCCGAAGCCTCCGCGACCCCCACGGAATCCACCGCTGTCGCCCTTGGGCTTGGCGTAGTCCAGGTTCACGCTGCTGCCGTCAATTTCGCCACCCTCCATGGCCTCTTTGGCCGCCTTACAGTCGCTCTCGCTGTCAAAGTCGACAAATCCAAAGCTGGAGGGGGAAGGAAGGTGACAAATTAAGGGAGGAAATAGAAATGCACGCCTGCAGAAAGCAACAGGAAGTGGTGATATCTCGCAAGCACAATTGATTTGCAATGCAAATGCAGTAGCCCTTCAGTAATCACTAGAGACATATTGCTACCATCTCATCATTTTGTTTCACATCAGACATGGGAAAACTGCCACGGAGTTCAAGGCAGTTGCCTGTTTTGACTGTGATTTGGCTCTACTTCTCGTGCGAATCCATTCACTGTCACTGTGTGGGACAGGAGGAGCTCATGAGAAGAAGTCCAAGGCTATATAGCAGTTACGGCATTTACCATTTAGAGTTGCCCGTGTCACGGTCCGTCACCACTCTGGCCCCAGTGGCACTGTCGAAGGCGTCTCTGAGTGACTGGTCTGTGGTGTCTCCAGAAAGCCCTCTGACAAACAGGGTTTTTGTGGGACCTCCTGGCAACGGGGGGGGGGAAGAGAGAGAACTTATCAATGATACATTTAACAGACGTTCTTATCCAGAGCGACTTACTATTGATGAACACAGGTAGCTGGATGAGCCAACCACTCACACAGGAGCCAAGAAGCCAACTTCCTTTCTAACTGACAACAGGCAACACAACTAAAGGCCAACAACAACGGGAGTAAAGTTTTTTATATATATATTTTTTAAACCTACCGGATCCTCCTCTGCCTCCGGCATCTCTGCCTCCACTGTTCTGGCTGTACTCTAGCCGGATTTGCCTGCCCTCAATCTCTGTTCCATTAAGATTGTCCAGCGCCTCCTTGGCTGCCTCTGCACTCTCAAACTCCACAAAAGCAAACCTGCACAGGAGAGACAAATAGGTTCAGGAACTTAAACCATTGAAGGGGGGGGGGGGGGGTTGATGAGACCTTAATTGTTTCACAACAGACATGGGCAACACCTGTTGAGATTAGGGGGTGCCTGTTCAATTTGTGATTAGTCTCTACTTCTCGTGCGAATCCATACAACGCCACTGATCGGCAGAGAGGAGCTCATGAGAAGCCCTGAGGGTTTTGGTCTGACCCATCCCACAAGGTCACATCCAACAGAGCAGTAGGCACTGCCGGTTTACCAAAACCCCCAAACTAAGTCAGGAAACTAGTGATGCTGCAGGAAACTCCACCCCCCTCCACTCACCCTTTGGGCCTGCCGTTGTTCTGTGGTACCCTGATGGAAACAGCCCCCTCGAATGCACTCTGAAGGGAGTCTTCTGTAGCACTGTAGGACAGGTTGTTAACGATGAGGGTCTTGCTTTCAGCCGCTGCCTGAGCTAAGAGAAGGAACAAGAGGATTACGGTGGATGTTGGCGTGCATCGGCACCACGGAAGTATACATTGCAACAGACCAGTATTTCAGTACTTGACTATCTTTGAAAACATCACAGAGTGTCAGGAAGGAAAATGTTTCATCACAACCTGGTCCTGGTTGAAGAACTAAAATGCCCCGTAGTTGGTGGTGCGTACCTGGTGGTCTGCCTCCCTTCTGGCTCTTGATGCCTGTGTAGTCGACCATGATCGAGCGTCCCTGGACATCGGCACCCTGGGCCTCTGTTAGCATCTTGTCTGCCATGGCCTCAGTCTTGAACGCAATGTAGGCAATGCTGTGGCGGGGGGGGGGTGCAGCTTGGTTAAATTTACTACTATAAATCAGGCCTTAAGAGAATATACAATATGCAAATGCATTAACCAGGAAACAAAGACGGGTCCTCACCCTCTATTGGAACCGTCCTGGCCTGGGGGTATCCTGATTTCAACAGCATCCGCAAACACTTCCTTCAAGTCGTCTTCCGTGGCCGAGAAGGGCAGGTTTTTCACAAACAAGGTCCGCGCGTCCCTATCTGTTAAATGAGATGGAGAGCATGAATATTCCCATTGTGATGGTACAGTACAGACCGCTTCATGTGTTTACAAAAAAAAATGGACACAAGAGGGCGATGTGCAAGAGTTGAGACAGGTGTGTTCTTAAAATACAGACAATGAGCATTCAGCTGCAACCCAAAATTACTATGCAAAAGTTCAAACAAATACAATCTTAGCATCTGTTCAAGCAAGAATCAAAACAATTCCAAGTTAACATGTTCAGAAGTAACAAATGTAAATCTGGGCTGTTGAACAAGCACAAATCTCTATGACTTTGTCACTTCAGCCAAGAGCGCGAATCTGTCTGCAAGGAAACATCCCCTACCTTTCTTCTCCTCCTGGGAGTTCCCTTTGCTGCGGGCCTTGTCCATTTTCAACTCCTGTCCCATGCACTTCTTGCCGTTCAGCTCCATGGCTGTCTGCATATCCTCCGCTGAGGCAAATTCTACGTAGCCAAACTTCCTGGTGAGCAAGACCATGTATATTAGAAGACTACATATAAAACCCATCAATTAAGCGTCATTGTCTTTTTCAAGTGTGCCAGCGATTGAGGATAGGACCAGCAGACAATAACACACACTGGTACCGAAGACATAGCACTGGCTTTGTTCTACCTCCGTACAATCACACGCGAGTACTGAGCAACTACAGGTGTGCCAAGAAATGGAGGGAATCCTGGTCAATAAAGTCAAATCAACTACCCTCTCCCATCAAGAACACCAGTTGTATCTGGCCAATTGAAAAGTAGAAATGATCAGAAGTCCTGGGTGGAGCATCATAACATAGGAATCCACCGGCACTTACTTTGATGCGCCAAGTCTGACGTCCTGAACCTCAAGGTTCTTCTTTGAGAAGAAAGCTGCCAAGGCCTCTTTGATTTCATCAAAGTCCTTGTTTGAGTTCAGGTTGCCGATAAATAGACAGAAGGTATCTGAGGGGGGAAACGATCAATTAGGTTAAGCTTTAAACGACCGTCATGAACAGCAACCTACGAACAACGTCAGAATAACATTAAGGTGACATCAAATGATTCAGTATTAAGTCCCTTGTTGTTCATCATGCGTATTATGGTTCAGTGTGGGAGCAGGTTTTGAAAGGGCTGAACGTAAGGCCTTACCATCACTTTCGGACTTGGCCTTCTTGGCAGGCGGGGTCTCCTTTTTGTTGTCGGCCTTCCTCTTTGCAGGAGTCGCTGGGGCCTCTGTGGAACAAAACAGCCTGCTTAGGACCCATAAACCTTCAAATAACAGGTGAGCTTTTGTATAGACCAGCTCTGTACTTGACCATCTTTGAAACCCTCACAGTGTCAGGAAGAATCTACAGCCCAGCTGCATTTCGGCCCAAGCCCGTAGATGTGCCAACGCCCATTTAATGAGGCCCCGTTCCATATTTGTAAGTGTGCCAGCGATTGAGGATAGGACCAGCAGACGATAACACACACTGGTACCGAAGACATAGCACTGGCTTTGTTCTACCTCCGTACAATCACACGTGAGTACTGAGCAACTACAGGTGTGCCAAGAAATGGAGGAAATGCCCATTCTCCCGTAGATGTGCCAACACCAAAAGGTGGAGGCAGGGGCTAATGTCATGTTCACCTGCTAGTCACAACTAGGAAACTGAAATGTCCAACTTGATAACTAGTTGAATGTGACACGTTTACCTACAACATATTAGCAAGTTGGTCATTTCTGAGTACTGACCAACATGTGAACGTGGCATATGGGGCAATAATACCCAGCTGCGATGACTGCCGGAGACCAAGCCACCCCTTTCACCAAATGGGTAATAGAAATAAACTTATATTACTTACCATCATCGTCATCATCTTCCTCCTCATCATCGTCGTCTTCGTCATCATCATCTTCATCGTCGTCAGACTCCTCCTTAGCCTTGACCATGCCTGCTTTCTTTGCTGCGGGTGCCGGGGTGGTGTCCATCTCCTCTTCCTCAGAGTCTGGAAGGCACGACAGATGGCTTTAGTCTCACTAGACCCAAATCATCAACTACAGACCATTTACTGACCAGGGGTTGAGCACATCAGATAAAAATAAGTAGTGACATCAATTACATTCAGTATTAAGTCCCTTGTTGTTCATCAAGTGTGCTTGTGCTCAGCTGACCCCCTATATCGATCTGCCAGAGTGGTCCGTACCACATTTAACTACCACCCATTATTTCGACCAATAAGCCCTACGTCTAACGTCCAAGATAGACAGTGAGACCCATCCTTACCCTCATCATCATCATCGTCAGACTCCTCTTTGGCCGCAGTGACCTTCACTGAGGGCTTGGCAGCAGCCTTCTTTGGGGGTGGGGCCTCCTCCTCAGATTCTTCATCTACAGAAGAGAGTAACGTTAAACACCCCCATGTCCAGCTTAAAAATTGGTAAAACCACCTAAAGGTGGATCTAGAACTCATCAATTGGGCTTCAAGTGTGCCAGCGATTGAGGATAGGACCAGCAGACGATAACACACTGGTACCGAAGACATAGCACAGGCTTTGTTCTACCTCCGTACAATCACACGTGAGTACTGAGCAACTACAGGTGTGCCAAGAAATGGAGGGGATCCTGGTTACTAGTAGTCACGTAAATCGTTCCAACCATAAACCACTGATAGTGTCCAACCCTCATTGTCTTGACACGTTCACTGTGTATCCAAAAGAAATATAACAATTACATATGGGGAGATATTCATACCATCATCGTCGTCGTCATCATCTGACTCTTCTGTCTTAGCTGGAGCTTTCTTTGCAGGTGTGGCTTTGGCTTGGGTCTTTTTGGGTGGGGGTGCCTCCTCCTCAGACTCTTCCTCTGAAAAGGCAACAAGTGTCAGGGCAGTGTAATTCAATTCACCAAAACTACAATCGTTGATGCTCTGTAATTTCACTAAACAGACACATAAAGGGGAGTGTAAATACCTCCCTTGAAATGAATGCTGCCGATTGAGCGAGCGCTTGACTCATATTTCCCGTCAAGTATCTCTATTGACGAAGTACAGAAAATGACAAGGTTCTTACCAGAGTCATCGTCCTCTTCACTTTCAGCTTTTTTAGCTGCTTTCCCATTCTTAGCTGCTTTCGGTGCTGGCTTTGCTGGTGTGACGGCCTTCTTTGCTACTGCTTTTGGTGGAGCCTGGAACATGTGAACATAGTCAACACATTAAAAAACAGATTATTTTTTTTGTAAGAGAGAATGTTACCACATGAGTGGGTTAGTATTTACCTCTTCCTCCTCCTCACTTTCTTCTTCACTGGATTCCTCTTCCACCTCTTTAGGAGGTGGTGGGGCCTTTTTCTTGGGGTTAGCCTGTTTCTTCGCTGCCTGTGAAAATTGGAAACTTGGGTTCAGCATTATAAAAAGTTATGGACAACAAATCAAATCTAGAAATTTGGGTTTAGTGGTTTTACTTGCTAGCCATTTACCTGAACGCAAAAGCGACTTGCTATGAACATATGGGCAAAAATGTACTTTAGTATAAAAAAACGGCCAGTAACTAAACTATTTAATTTGAGGCAATTTCGAGCGAATGTGACATACCATTCATGCTTGACAAACCAGACTTGCAACTTGCCGACTTTGGGGCTCGCACCTCGTGTGTGGCATTTGGGGGGCTGGCGCACAACCCACGTGGAGAGCACAAGTACGGCCCTAGCTAGCTAGCTGCTAATGTTAATTATTTTAGTTTTGTTGTACACCAAATTAGCGTGTCTCAAAGTATTGTCGCCACGTTTAATTAGCAATATGCCCGGTTGAAGAAACATTCAGCTCATAAATAACGAACATGGTACACGACAGACCTCAAAACATTTGCGCTAGGCAGCTAGTTAGCATTAGCTAGCTAAACCAGCACATTGCCTACGGAAGTCAAAAATCCAACTTCTCTTAAGATTGAACTTATAAAATGACATAACGCCATAAAAGAAACTATCAAAATTACAGAAATAAGTTGTTAACTAGTTAACGTACGAGCGAGCCAGGGTACGAAAGAGCACGCTTGATTCGCGAACGCGCATGTATGGCCATTTTAGGCAGAACTGTAAGAACAGAGAAAACATGGCTGATCAAATCTGGGTCGAGATAAACGTTAACTGCTTAACCTCCAATAATAAAAAATTAAAAGGCCACAAAACAACGATTGTATCAGACTTAACACCAAATAAATATATATATTTTTGTTGCTAATTGGTAGAATGAAATGGGCAAGCCAACATTAATGCGTGTCTCTGCCATTTTATAATGTCGGGCTGTCGTCTATTGCAATAGAGGATACTTCATTTTGGATGTAAAAAAAATAAAACACCCGCATTGACAAACCACACGATTTAAGTAACGGAACATAAGAGTATACAAAGTTGTCTTACCTTAGCTAATTTCACCATGGTTGTGTTGGGTTTGGACGATTTTGGACGTGTAGAATGTTAAAGCTCAACAAAAAAAAGGATTACTGTTCGCTGCACGTGGCCCAACCTACTCTTTCGAACACCGAGGAAGAAAGACAGATACGTAGAGAGACGCGCGGGTTACTTTCCTGCTCTGCGCGTACACTGTACCCCGCCCACATTACAAATCTCCTCCACTCACAGAGCAAACATTTGCATAGTGTCTGCGTATGGGGCTTTCACGTGCACGCGGATTTTGCACTTGATATTTAAAAAAAGCCCCCCCCACCAAAAAAAACCCGTTACTCGAATGTGAATTTAAACGAATCGGTTATCGTTGAATCACACGCTTGGTTATTTCAAATTATATTTCTTTGTTCACATCTGACTAATTATATAACTGCAAAAAAATGAGGCTTGGGCTATGCTTATGCATGTCCAATGTAAGCCTACAAGCGTCCTTGGTCCACCATACCTACACATATTTTGAAGCCATTATGTATGTTTGTACATGTCACCTAGCTATTAAACAGCTAAAATTTCATTACATGTCGATTTGTCCAAAAATACACTATAATGCTCAATAAATTGCTAGAATTTGTTACAATTTTTCGATTGAAACGACACTTTGTATTGATACACAGCTGTTTCGATTTGAGCCACGTGGTCTCCTCCAGCTGCCTATCAACCACGTGCTTCTTCTTTGACTATGGTATGCTGATGTTCACCACTGCGCTAATGATCTGATCCACATCAACTCTACGTTATACAACAGAACTGTGACTGGTATAAGGATGAAGACATTATACGCTTCAGATCAGGGAATCTGCGCAGGTTTTGAGCCACAAGAGTTTATAAACCCAGAGGCGCAACATCACGACTTTCAGAACCGCATGGTGAAGCAGACCGGGATTTAGGGTTTGAGAAGTCAATGCTAGAAGTGAACAATTCCTCCTTAGCTGGTCATTTTATCGAAATCTAAAGGCACAACCCAGATTCGAGCCAAATTCTTACGCAGTTGAACATGTTATTACTCCAACCTATTGGAAGTGACAAACTGACACGTTTTCATTTTCTTCAAAAACGACTTTAATATCGGAGCGTGACGACCGTTTAGACCAGATGACGTATTCTGCTCATGAGTTTACATAGCCGACGTCGCCTTACAAGCGTGATCGGGGGGTTTCTATTGTAGAAGCAGCTTCTGCCAATCTTCATACTATTTATTACTGACTTTGCTTGAGCCTTCTGAACAAACTTTTTTTAGGCCACACAAATTTACCTTCCTGCTCTGTGCGTGCACTGTACTCCGCCCACATTACAATCTCCTCCACTCACAGATCAAACATTTGCATATTGTCTGCGTATGTTCTTCACATGCACGAGGTTTGCGATTGACAAGAAAAACAACCCAAAAGCAGTTACTCGAATTAATCGACATAGTGAATCACACGTTTGATATTTAAATGTCATTTCTTTGTTCATCATACAGGTTCACCATCTATTTAAAAACATTGAATAATTACATAACTGCAAAAATAATACCCTTGGGACTTGGGCTAGAGCATGTCCAATGGCCTACAATGGCGTCCTTAGTCCACCATGCCTATACATATATTAATGTAATGATGTATATATTTGTACATTCCACCCAACTGGACAGCTATAATTGCAATATGTGTTGATATGTCTAAATAATATACCAGAATGCTTAATAAATTGCTCAAAGGTGGTTAAAAAATTCTAGATTGAAATTACCTTTTGTATTCATACATAGCTGTTTGGATTTGAACCACATCTCCTCCAGCTGCATATCAACCAGTGGAGGCTGGTGGGAGGAGCTATAGGAGGACGGGCTCAATGTAAATGCTGAAATGGAATGGTTTTTAAAAAAACATATGGAAACCCATAACAATGAGCCTGTCAATCAATCAAATGTATTAATAAAGCCCTTTTTGCATCAGCCGATGTCACAAAATGCTGTATAGAAACCCAGCCTAAAACACCAAACAGCAAGCAACGCAGGTGTAGAAGTTTGCTAATGACACAACAGTGGTAGTCCTGATCACCGACAACGAAGAGGCAGCCTTTAGGGAGGTCAGAGACCTGGCCGTGTGTTGAGAGAATTAGAGGGAGCATACTTAAATTCACACAGGACACCGGATAAGCCAGGATAAATACTCCAGATATAACAAACAGCCCCCCGACACATAAACTACTGCAGCATAAATACTGTAGGCTGAGACAGGAGGGGTCAGGAGATACTGTGGCCCTGTCCGACGACAGGGCCAACCAGGCAGGATATAACCCCACCCACTTTGCCAAAGCACAGCCCCCACACCACTAGAGGGATATCTTCAACCACCAACTTACTACAACGAAACAAGGCTGAGTATAGCCCACGAAGATCTCCCCGACGGCAGAACTCCCATCACGGCATGAGTCCTCCCGTAGCTCCTCCCACCAGCCTCCACTGATATCAACCACGTGCTTCTTGACTAATCTGGACAGCGTTGCGCTAATTATCTGATCCATATCAACACGATGGCATACAGAAAAACAGTGACAGGTCTATAATTTGATAAAGAGGTTATATACTCTTCCTCAAACCAAAGTTTATTGGTCACATACGTATGGCTGGCAGATGTTAATGCGAGTGTAGCGAAATGCTTGTGCTTCTAGTTCCAACAGTGCAGTAATATCTAACAAGTAATTTAACAATTCCCCAACAACTACCTAATACACACAAATGTAAAGGATTAAATGAGAACATGGACATATAAGTATATGGATGAGCGATGGCCGAGCGGCATAGGCAAGGTGCAGTAGATGGTATAAAATACAGTATATACATGTGACATGAGTAATGTAAGATATGTAAACATTATTAAAGTGGCATTATTTAAAGTGACTAGTGATCCATTTATTAAAAGTGTCTAGTGATTGGGTCTCAATGTAGGCTGCAGCCTCTCTTTGGTAGTGTTTGCTGTTTAGCAGTCTGATGAACTTAAGATAGAAGCTCTTTCTCAATCTCTCGGTCCCAGCTTTGATGAACCTGTACTGACCTCGCCTTCTGGATGATAGCGGTGTGAACAGGCAGTAGCTCGGGTGGTTGTTGTCCTTGATGATCTTTTTGGCCTTCCTGTGACGTCAGCTGTTGTAGGTGTCCTAGATGGCAGGTAGTTTGACCCCCGGTGATGCATTGTGCAGACAGCACCACCCTCTGGAGAGCCTTTGTGTTGAAGGCGGTGCAGTTGCCGTACCAGGCTGTGATACAGCCCAACAGAATTCTCTCGATTGTGCATCTGTAAAAGTTTGTCAGGGTTTTGGGTGACAAGCCAAATTTCTTCAGCCTCCTGAGGTTGAAGAGGTGCTGCTGCGCCTTCTTCACCACACTGTCTGTGTGGGTGGACCAATTCAGTTTGTCTGTGATGTGTACGCCGAGGAACTTAAAACTTTCCACCTTCTCCGCTGCTGTCCCTTAGATATGGATAGGGGGGATGCTCCCTCTGCTGTTTCATGAAGTCCACAATCATCTCCTTTGTTTTATTGAAGTTGAGTGAGAGGTTGTTTTCCCGACACCACACTCCGAGTGCCCTCACCTCCTCCCTGTAGGCTGTCTCGTCATTGTTGGTGATCAAGCCCACTACTGTTGTGTCGTCTGCAAACTTAATGACTGAGTTGGAGGTGTGCGTGGCCATGCAGTCGTGGGTGAACAGGAATTACAGGAGAGGGCTGAGCACACACCCTTGTGGGGCCTCTGTGTTGAGGATCAGCGAAGTGGAGATGTTGTTTCCTACCTTCACCACCTGGGGGCGGCCCGTCAGAAAGTCCAGGACACAGTTGCACAGCGAGGGGTTGAGACCCAGGGCCTCCAGCTTGATGATGAGCTTGGAGGGTACTATGGTGTTGAATGCTGAGCTGTAGTCAATGAACAGCATTCTTACATAGGCATTATTTAATTTTTGGGATTATTTTTGGGATAGGGCATTGTGCAGTGCGATAGCTGATTGCGTCATCTGTGGACCTGTTGGGGTGGTATGCAAACTGAAGTGGGTCTAGGGTGGCCGGTAAGTTGGCAGTGATATGATCCTTGACTAGCCTCTCAAAGCAATTCATGATGACAGAAGTGAGTGCTACGGGGCAGTAGTCATTTAGTTCAGTTATTTTTGCCTTCTTGGGTACAGGAACAATGGTAGCCATCTTAAAGCATATGGGGACAACAGAATGGGATAGGGAGCGATTTAATATGTCCGTAAACACACCAGCCAGCTGGTCTGCGCATGCTCTGAGGTCACGGCTAGGGATGCCATCTGGGCCAGCAGCCTTGCGAGGGTTAACACGTTTAAATGTTTTACACATGTCAGCCACTGAGAAGGAGAGGGGGGGGGACAGTCTTTGTTAGCGAGCCGCGACGGTGGCACTGTATTATCCTCAAAGCGGGCAAAGAAGGTGTTTAATTTGTCTGGAAGCGTGACGTCGGTATCCGTGATGTGGCTGTTTTTGTTTTTGTAGTCAGTGATTTCCTGTAGACCCTGCCACATACATCTTGTGTCTGAGCCGTTGAATTGCAACTCCACCTTGTCCCTGTACCGTAATTTTGCATGTTTGATTGCCTTGAGGAGGGAATAACTACACTGTTTATATTCAGCCATATCACCAGATCTCTTTCCATGGTTAAATGCGGTTGATCGCGCTTTCAGTTTTTCGCAAATGCCGGCCATCCATCCACGGTTTATTGTTAGGGTAGGTTTTAATAGTCACTTTGGGTACGACATCTCCAATGCACTTATTTATAAACACACTCACTGCGTCAGTGTATAGATCAATATTGTTCTCTGAGGTTGACCAGAACATATTCCAGTCCGCATGATCAAAACAATCTTGGAGCGTGGCTTCCGATTGGTCAGAGCAGCGTTGAATGGTTCTTGTCACTGGTACATCCTGTTTGAGTTTCTGCCTATAAACCGGGACGAGCAAGATGGCGTCCTGGTAGGATTTGCCGGAGGGAGGGAGGGCTTTGTATACATCGCGGAAGTTAGAGTAGCAGTGGTCGAGAGTATTAGCCCTAAGTGTCGTCAATCAATATGCTAATACAATTTAGGTAACATTGATCTCAAATGAGCTTTGTTAAAATCCCCAGCTACAATAAATGCAGCATCCAGGTATAAAGTTTCCAGTTTACATAGAGTCCAGTGAAGTTCCTTGAGGGCTGTCTTGGTGTTCGGTTGAGGGGGGGGGGGGGGGGGGGGGGTGTACACAGCTGTGACTATAATTGACGAGAATTCTCTTGGTAGGTAGAATGTCACTCATTGAGCATGTTTGGGATGCTCTGGATCAACTTGCATGACAACGTGTTCCAGTTCCTGCCAATATCCAGCAACTTTGCACAGCCATTGAAGAGGAGTGGGACAACATTCCACAAGCCACAATCAACAGCCTGATCAGCTCTATGCGAAGGAGACATGTCAGACTGCATTAGGCAAATTGTGGTCACACCAGATACTGACTGGTTATTGGATCCACGCCTCTACATTTTTTTTTAAAGGTATCTGTGATCAACAGATGCATATATGTATTCCCAGTTGGGATATCCATAGATTAGGGCCTGACAAATTCATTTTATTTGACTGATTTATCGCATTAATTTGAACTGTAAATCTATTTGAAATTGCAATCAGGTCATGATCCTGGTGAGGACAACGAGCACGCAGATCAGCTTCCCTGAGACGGTTTCTGACAGTTTGTGCAGAAATTCTTCGGTTGTGCAAACCCACAGTTTCATCAGCTGTCCAGGTGGCTGGTCTCAGGTGAAAAAGCCAGATGTGGAGGTCCTGGGCTGGCGCGCTTACGCTTGGTCTGTGGTTTTTAAGTCAAATCTACTAAAATTGAATTGGTCACATAAATATATTTAGCATATTTTATTGCGGGTGTAGCAAAATTATTGTGTCCTAGCTCCAACAAGTGCAGTATTATCTAAGAATTCACACCAATACACAAATCTAAAAGTAAAATAATGGAATTAAGAAATATACTGTATAAATATTAGGACGAGCAATGTCGGAGTGGCAATGACTAAAATACAGTAGAATAGAATACAGTATATACATATGAGATGAGTAAAGCAGTATGTAAACATTATTAAAGTGACTATTGTTCCATTATTAAAGTGGCTAGTGATTCCATGTCTATGTATATAGGGCAGCAGCCTCTACGGTGCAGGGTTGAGTAACCAGGTGGTAGCCGGCTAGCAATGGCTATTTAACAGTCTGATGGCCTTGAGATAGAAGCTATTTTTCAGTGTCTTGGTCCCAGCTTTGATGCACCTGTACTGACCTTGCCTTCTAGAACAGGCCAGGGTGAACAGGCCGTGACTCTGGTGGTTGATGTCCTTGATGATCTTTTTGTCCTTCCATGACATCGGGTGCTGTAGGTGTCCTGGAGGGCAGGCAGTGTGCCCCTGGTGATGTGTTGGGCAGACCGCACCACCCTCTGGAGAGCCCTGCGCGGCTGCGGGCGGTGCAGTTGCCGTACCAGGTGGTGATTCAGCCCGGCAGGATGCTCTCAATTGTGCATCTGTAAAAGTTTGTGAGGGTCTTAGGGGCCAAACCAAATGTATTCAGCCTCCTGAGGTTGAAGAGGCGATGTTGCACCTTCTTCACCACACTGTCTGTGTGGGTGGACCATTTCAGATTGTCAGTGATGTGTACACATAGAAACTTGAAACTTTCCACAATCTCCACCACGTCCAGTTGATGTGGATAGGGGCGTGCTCCCTCTGCTGTTTCCTGAAGTCTACGATCAGCTCCTTCGTTTTGTTGACATTGAGGGAGAGGTTATTTTCCTGGCACCACTCTGCCAGGATCCTCACCTCCTCCCTGTAGGCTGTCTCGTCATTGTTGGTAATCAAGGCTACTACTGTTGTGTCTTCTGCAAACTTGATGATTGAGTTGGAGGTGTGAGTGGCCACGCAGTCATGGGTGAATAGGGAATACAGGAAGGGGCTGAGCACGCACCCTTGTGGTGCCCCTGTGTTGAGGATCAGCGAAGTGGAGGTGATGTTTTCTACATTCACCACCTCGGGTGGGTCCGTCAGGAAGTCCTGGACCCAGTTGCACAGTGTGGGGTTCAGACCCAGGGCCTGAGCTTAATGATGAACTTGGAGGGTACTATAGGGTTGAAGGCTGAGCTGTAGTCAACGAACAGCATTCTGACGTAGGTATTCCTCTTGTCTAGATGGGATAAGGCCGTGTGCAGTGCGATGGCGATTACATCGCCTGTGGACCTATTGGGGGTGGTAAGCAAATTGAAATGGGTCTAGGGTATTGGGTAAGGTAGAGGTGATATGATCCTTAACTAGCCTCTCAAAGCACTTCATGATGACAGAAGTGAGGGCTACGGGGCAATAGTAATTTAGTTCAGTTACCTTTGCTTTCTTGGTTACAGGAACAATGGTAGACATCTTGAAGTAAGAGGGGACAGCAGGCTGGAATAGGGAGAGATTGAATATGTCCGTAAACACTCCAGCCAGCTGGTCTGCGCATGCTCTGAGGACGCGGCTGGGGGTGCCGTCTGGACCGGCAGCCTTGCGAGGGTTAACACTTTTGAATGTCTTACTCACGTCAGCCACTGTGAACGAGAGCACATAGACCTTGGGAGCGAGCCACATTGGTAGCACTGTGTTATCCTCAAAGCGGGCGAAGAAGGTGTTTAGCTTGTCCGGGAGCAAGACGGTGTCCGCGACATGGCTGGTTTTCCCTTTGTAATCCGTGATTGTCTGTGGACCCTGCCACGTACGTCTCGGGTCTGAGTTGTTCAATTTCAACTCTGTACTGACGTTTTGCCTGTTTGATTGCCTTACAGAGGGAATAATTACAATGTTTGTTTTCGACCATATTCCCAGTCACCTTGCCATAGTTAATGCGGTGGTTCACGCTTTCAGTTTTGTGCGAATAGTGCCTTCTATCCACGTTTTTTGGTTTGTGTAGGTTTTAATAGTCACCGTGGGAACAACATCCCATATCCACTTCCTGATGAACTCAGTCACCTTGTGTCTGTGTAAACGTCAGTGTTATTCTCAGAGGCTACCCGGAACATAACCCAGTCCGCGTGATCAAAACAATCTTGAAGCATGGATTCCGATTGGTCAGACCAGTGTTGAATAGACCTTGGCATGGGTACATTCTGTTTGAGTTTCTGCCTATAGGAAGGGAGGAGCAAAATGGAGTCGTGATCTGATTTACCGGAGGGAGGGCGGGGGAGGGCCTCGTAGGCATCTCGAAAATGCTAATTGCAGTGGTCAAGGGTTTTTCCTAAGCGAGTACTACAGTCTATGTGTTGATTTTTTTATTTGACCTTTATTTAACTAGGCAAGTCAGTTAAGAACAAATTCTTAATTTCAATGATTGCCTAGGAACAGTGGGTTAACTGCCTTGTTCAGGGGCAGATTGACAGCTTTTTACCTTGTCGGCTCGGGGATTCGATCTTGCAAGACCAAACCTCTAACCACTAGGCTACCTGTTGCTACCTGCTACCCCCTGATAGATCTTTGGTAGCGTTTTCCTCATATTTGCTTTGTTAAAATCCCCAGCTACAATAAATATGGCCTCAGGATATGTTGTTTCCAGTTTGCATAAAGTCCATTGTAGTTCCTTGAGGGCCGTCGTGGTATCGGGTTCAGGGGTCAATACACACGGCTGTGACTATAACCGCATAAAATTATCTTGGGAGGTAATACGGTCTGCATTTGATTGTGAGGTATTCTAGGTCGGGTGAACAAAAGGTCTTGAGTTTTTGTATGTCATCACAATCACACAAAACATACACCGCAAACTTCCCAGAGAGTTCTTTATTCCTGTCTGCGTGATGAACTGAGAACCCAGCTGGTGAGTTACCACCGCTCTGATATACAAAAGTTCCTTCCGGCTGCATGTAACAACACAAAAACATTCTGGGCTATAATAATGTAAGAAATAACACACACACAAAAAAAAAATACTGCAAAGTTGCTTAGGAAATAGAAACAGATCTGCTATGTCTGTCGGTGCCATCTCTTGAGGCCGGTTGGATGTACTGCCAAATTCTCTTAAATGATGTTGGAGGTGGCTTATGGTAAAGAAATTAACATTAAATTATCTTACAACAGCTTTGGTAAACATGCCTGCAGTCAGCATGCCAATTGCATGTTCCTTCAAAACTTGACACATCTGTGGCATTGAGTTGTGTGACAAACATCACATTTTAGAGCGGCCTTTTATTGTCCCCGGCACAAGGTGCACCTATGTAATGATCATGCTGTTTAATCAGTTTCTTGATATGCCACACCTGTCAGGTGGATGGATTATCTTGGCAAAGGATAAATGCTCACCAATAGGGATGTAAACTAATTTGTGCACAAAAATTGAGAGAAGTAAGCTTTTTTGTGCATTTGTAAAATGTCTGCGATCTTTTATTTCAGCAGGGCAGAAATTTGATAAACTGACTTGTTGGAAAGGTGGCATCGTATGACAGTGTCCACACACCCCTTAACTTTTTCAAAATTTTGTTGTTACAGCCTGAATTTAAAATGTAGTAAATGTAGATTTTGTATCACTGGCCTACACACAATATCCCACAATGCCAAAGTGGAATTGTTTTCAAGTTAATTAAAAATGAAAAGCTGAAATGTCTTGAGTCAATAAGTATTCAACCTCTTTGTTATGTCAAGCCTAAATAAGCTCAAGAGTAAAAATGTGCTGAATAAGTCACATAATAAGTTGCATTGACTCACTCTGTGTGCAATAATAGTGTTTAACATAATTTTTTCATGACCACCTCATCTCTGTACCCCCCACATACAATTATCTGTTAGGTCCCTCAGTCGAGCAGTTAATTTGAAACACAGATTGAACCACAAAGATCAGGGAGAATTTACAATCCCTCGCAAAGAAGGGAACCTATTGGTACAGTAAATTGGTAAATAAAACAGAGATTGAATATCCCTTTGAGGATGGTGGTTAATTAGTCTTTGGATGGTGTATCAATACATCCAATCACTATAAAAATACAGGCGTCCTTCCTAACTCAGATGCCGGAGAGGAAGGAAACCACTCAGGGATTTCACCGTGAGGCCAATGGTAACTTTGAACAGTTGCAGAGTTTAATAGCTGTGGTAGGAGAAAACTGAGGATGGATCAACAACTGCAAAGAATGTGTGTCCTGAATCAAAGCGTCATGTTTGGGTCAAATCCAACACAACACATCACTGAGTACCACTCTTCATATTTTCAAGCATGTTGGTGGCTGCATCATGTTATGGGTATGATTGACATGGCTGCATCATGTTATGGGTGTACTTGTCATCGGCAAGGACTAGGGAGTTTTGTTTAGGATAAAAATAAACGGAAAGGATGATTTCCATTCAGTTTGCAATTCACCTCTGTCAATCGAAGAAATTAGAGACTCTGAATTCAATGAAAAAAGGGAAATCACTTGGCCCCGATGGCCTGTCAGTTTAATTCTATAGGCAGTTTTGGGAGTTACTGGTGTTTTCTGTAATGAACTCAGTGATCACTGTTTTAGAGCCTGTGTTCGTAATGGTTGCTCAGTGAAACTACCTGTCCTGATTTGTCATAGACACTGGCTAGAAAACTTGAATGAGCAAGCCTTCCTTCATGACCTGGTCTCTGGTATAGAATCAGCTTGATCCCCTCTGTCGAGGAACACTTGGACCTTTATATTTTCAATGGTTTCATGCCCCCATGAAGAAAATTAGAATTAAAAACAGGTTCAGTCCCTGGTTCCACCATAATCTGGCAGAGTTACTCCACCTCAAGAATTCCATTTGGTGAAAGTCTTGGCACACACATACTCAGGCTGACTGGCTCTCGTTCAAGCAAATGAGAAATAAGTGCACTCAGGCTGTCTGGAAGGCCAAAGTTAGTTATTTTAAGGAGCAGTTCTCTCTCTTTGGGTCTAACCCCAAGAAGCTCTGGAAAATGGTTTTAAAAACCTGTAGAATAAGCCCTCCTCCTCACAGCTACCCATGTCCCTTAATGTTGATGATGTGGTTGTTACTGACAAGGAGCCCATGGCTGAGCTCTGTAATCACCACTTCATTAAGTCAGGATTCCTATTCGACTCAGCCATGCCTCATTGCCCGTCCAACATTTCCTTATTTCCCACCCATTCTAATGTGACTAGCCCTAATGCTCCTCCATCTTTCTCCTATACCCCGCTACAAAGGTTCGCCCTGCAAGCAGTCACTGAGTCAGATGTGCTAAAGGAGCTCCTGACTTGACCCCAAAAAGCCATCTCAGTCAGATGGTTTAGATAATTTATTCTTCAAAATTGCAGCCCGTATCATCACCAAGCCTATCCCTGACCTTTTTAACCTCTCTCTGGGGAGGTTCCCATTGCTTGGAAGGCAGCCACGGTTTGTCCTTTTATTTAAAGGGAGATCAAGTTGATCCTAACTGTTATAGGCCAATTTCTATTTTGCCCTGTTTATCAAAAGTGTTGGATAAACTTGCCAATAATCAACTGACTGGCTTTCTTGATGACTATAGTATTCTCTCTGGTCTGCAATCTGGTTTCCACTCAGGTTATGGATGTGTCACTGCAACTTTAAAGGTCCTAAATGATGTCACAGTTGGCATTGATTCTAAGCAATGTTGTGCTGCTATTTTAACTGACTTGGCCAAAGCTTTTGATACAGTAGACCATTCCATTCTTGAAGGCCGGCTGAGGAGTATTGGTGTCTCTGAGGGGTCTTTGGCCTGGTTTGCTAACTACCTCTCTCAAAAGAGTGCAGTGTATAAAGTCAGAACATCTGCTGTCTCAGCCACTTCCTGTCACAAAGGGAGTACCCCAAGGCTCGATCCTGAACACCTCCAAAACCAAGGTAATGTGGTTTGGTAAGAAGAATGCCCCTCTCCCCACCGGTGTGATTACTACCTCTGAGGGTTTAGAGCTTGAGGTAGTCACCTCATACAAGTACTTGGGAGTATGGCTAGACGGTACACTGTCCTTCTCTCAGCACATATCCAAGCTGCAGGCTAAAGTTAAATCTAGACTTGGTTTCCTCTATCGTAATCACTCCTCTTTCACCCCAGCTGCCAAACGAACCCTGATTCAGATGACCATCCTACCCATGCTAGATTACAGAGATGCAATTTCTAGATCGGCAGGTCAGGGTGCTCTCGAGCTGCTAGATGTTCTTCACCATTCGGCCATCAGATTTGCCACCAATGCTTCACTAAACTCTATACTCCTCTGTAAACTGGCCATCTCTGTATACCCACCGCAAGACCCACTGGTTGATGCTTATTTATTTATTTATTTCACCTTTATTTAACCAGATAGGCTAGTTGAGAACAAGTTCTCATTTACAACTGCGACCTGGCCAAGACAAAGCAAAGCAGTGTGAACAGACAACACAGAGTTACACATGGAGTAAACAATAAACAAGTCAATAACACAGTAGGAAAAAAAGAGAAAAAAAAGAGTCTATATACATTGTGTGCAAAAGGCATGAGGAGGTAGGCGAATAATTACAATTTTGCAGATTAACACTGGAGTGATAAATGATCAGATGGTCATGTACAGGTAGAGATACTGGTGTGCAAAAGAGCAGAAAACTAAATAAATATAAACAGTATGGGGATGAGGTAGGTAAATTGGTTGGGCTATTTACCGATAGACTATGTACAGCTGCAGCGATCGGTTAGCTGCTCAGATAGCAGATGTTTGAAGTTGGTAAGGGAGATAAAAGTCTCCAACTTCAGCGATTTTTGCAATTCGTTCCAGTCACAGGCAGCAGAGAAATGGAAGGAAAGGCGGCCAAAGGAGCAGTTGGAAACCCTTAAGTCTTCACTCCCTCCTATCTGAGATATCTACTGCAGCCCTCATCCTCCACATACAACACCTGTTCTGCCAGTCACATTAAGTGGGTTGAGTCACGGACGTGATCTTCCTGTCTGGGTTGGCGCCCCCGCTTGGGTTGTGCCGTGGCGGAGATCTTTGTGGGCTATACTCGGCCTTGTCTCAGGATGGTAACCTACACCTGCATTGCTTGCTGTTTGGGGTTTTAGGCTGGGTTTCTGTACATCACTTTGAGATATCAGCTGGTGTAAGAAGGGCTATATAAATACATTTGATTTGATTCTGATAAAGGTCCCCAAAGCACACACATCCCTGGGTCACTCCTCTTTTCAGTTCGCTGCATCTAGCGACTGGAACGAGCTGCAAAAAAACACTCAAACTGGACAGTTTTATCTCCATCTCTTCATTCAAAGACTCAATCATAGACTCTTACTGACAGTTGTGGCTGCTTATCTTGATGTATTGTTGTCTCTACCTTCTTGCCTTTGTATTGCTACCATGTTGTCGTGTGGTGTTGCTACCATGCTATGTTGTTGTCTTAGGTCTCTCTTTATGTAGTGTTGTGGTGTCGCCCTTGTCGTGGTGTGCGTTTTGTCCTATATATATATATATATATATATACACTGCTCAAAAAAATAAAGGGAACACTTAAACAACACAATGTAACTCCAAGTCAATCACACTTCTGTGAAATCAAACTGTCCACTTAGGAAGCAACACTGATTGACAATAAATTTCACATGCTGTTGTGCAAATGGAATAGACAACAGGTGGAAATGATAGGCAATTAGCAAGACACCCCCAATAAAGGCGTGGTTCTGCAGGTGGTGACCACATACCACTTCTCAGTTCCTATGCTTCCTTGCTGATGTTTTGGTCACTTTTGAATGCTGGCAGTGCTTTCACTCTAGTGGTAGCATGAGACAGAGTCTACAACCAACACAAGTGGCTCAGGTAGTGCAGCTCATCCAGGATGTCACATCAATGCGAGCTGTGGCAAGAAGGTTTGCTGTGTCTGTCAGCGTAGTGTCCAGAGCATGGAGGCGTTACCAGGAGACAGACCAGTACATCAGGAGACATGGAGGAGGCCGTAGGAGCAGGACCGCTACCTCCGCCTTTGTGCAAGGGGGAGCAGGAGGAGCAAAATGACCTCCAGCAGGCCATAAATGTGCATGTGTCTGCTCAAACGGTCAGAAACAGACTCCATGAGGGTGGTATGAGGGCCCGACGTCCACAGGTGGGGGTTGTGTTTACAGCCCAACACCGTGCAGGACGTTTGGCATTTGCCAGAGAACACCAAGATTGGCAAATTCGCCACTGGCGCCTTGTGCTCTTCACAGATGAAAGCAGGTTCACACTGAGCACATGTGACAGACGTGACATAGTCTGGAGACACCGAGGAGAACGTTCTGCTGCCTGCAACATCCTCCAGCATAACCGGTTTGGCGGTGGGTCAGTCATGGTGTGGGGTGGCATTTCTTTGGGGGGCCGCACAGGCCTCCATGTGCTCGCCAGAGGTAGCCTGACTGCCATTAGGTACCGAGATGAGATCCTCAGACCCCTTGTGAGACCATATGCTGGTGCGGTTGGCCCTGGGTTCCTCCTAATGCAAGACAATGCTAGACCTCATGTGGCTGGAGTGTGTCAGCAGTTCCTGCAAGAGGAAGGCATTGATGCTATGGACTGGCCCGCCCGTTCCCCAGACCTGAATCCAATTGAGCACATCTGGGACATCATGTCTCGCTCCATGCCATATTTGCACCACAGCCTGTCCAGCAGTTGGCGGATGCTTTAGTCCAGGTCTGGGAGGAGATCCCTCAGGAGACCATCCGCCACCTCATCAGGAGCATGCCCAGGCGTTGTAGGGAGTTCATGCAGGCACGTGGAGGCCACACACACTACTGAGCCTCATTTTGACTTGTTTTAAGGACATTACCTCAAAGTTGGATCAGCCTTTTTGTGTGATTTTGTTGTCAGCACATTCAACTATGTAAATAAAAAAGTATTTAATAAGAATATTTCATTCATTCAGATCTAGGATGTGTTATTTTAGTGTTCCCTTTATTTTTTTTAAATCCCAGCCCCGTCCCCACAGGTGGCCTTTTGCCTTTTGGTAGGCCGTCGTTGTAAATAAGAATCTGTTCTTAACTGACTTGCCTAGTTAAATTAAATAAATAAATGTGACAGGGGCATTATATAGCAGTACTGTATCAATCCCCAAGGATACAGTCATGTGACAGGGGCATTATATAGCAGTACTGTATTAATCCCCAAGGATACAGTCATGTGACAGGGGCATTATATAGCAGTACTGTATTAATCCCCAAGGATACAGTCATGTGACAGGGGCATTATATAGCAGTACTGTATCAATCCCCAAGGATACAGTCATGTGACAGGGGCATTATATAGCAGTACTGTATCAATCCCCAAGGATACAGTCATGTGACAGGGGCATTATATAGCAGTACTGTATTAATCCCCAAGGATACAGTCATGTGACAGGGGCATTATATAGCAGTACTGTATTAATCCCCAAGGATACAGTCATGTGACAGGGGCATTATATAGCAGTACTGTATTAATCCCCAAGGATACAGTCATGTGACAGGGGCATTATATAGCAGTACTGTATTAATCCCCAAGGATACAGTCATGTGACAGGGGCATTATATAGCAGTACTGTATTAATCCCCAAGGATACAGTCATGTGACAGGGGCATTATATAGCAGTACTGTATTAATCCCCAAGGATACAGTCATGTGACAGGGGCATTATATAGCAGTACTGTATTAATCCCCAAGGATACAGTCATGTGACAGGGGCATTATATAGCAGTACTGTATTAATCCCCAAGGATACAGTCATGTGACAGGGGCATTATATAGCAGTACTGTATTAATCCCCAAGGATACAGTCATGTGACAGGGGCATTATATAGCAGTACTGTATTAATCCCCAAGGATACAGTCATGTGACAGGGGCATTATATAGCAGTACTGTATTAATCCCCAAGGATACAGTCATGTGACAGGGGCATTATATAGCAGTACTGTATTAATCCCCAAGGATACAGTCATGTGACAGGGGCATTATATAGCAGTACTGTATTAATCCCCAAGGATACAGTCATGTGACAGGGGCATTATATAGCAGTACTGTATTAATCCAAGGATACAGTCATGTGACAGGGGCATTATATAGCAGTACTGTATTAATCCCCAAGGATACAGTCATGTGACAGGGGCATTATATAGCAGTACTGTATTAATCCCCAAGGATACAGTCATGTGACAGGGGCATTATATAGCAGTACTGTATTAATCCCCAAGGATACAGTCATGTGACAGGGGCATTATATAGCAGTACTGTATTAATCCCCAAGGGTACAGTCATGTGACAGGGGCATTATATAGCAGTACTGTATTAATCCCCAAGGATACAGTCATGTGACAGGGGCATTATACAGCAGTACTGTATTAATCCCCAAGGATACAGTCATGTGACAGGGGCATTATATAGCAGTACTGTATTAATCCCCAAGGATACAGTCATGTGACAGGGGCATTATATAGCAGTACTGTATTAATCCCCATGGCTCACCACTGAGCTAAAGGACAAGGCTTGGTTTGTCGTGCTCGTCGTTCTGTTGTTGGTCCAGGCGTTTTGTTGTCCAAAGGGCGATGGCGGAGCTGGGTGTCTGTGAGAGGAGGGAGAAAAATCACTGAGAAAGTGAAGAGAGGAAATATTTTAATAAATATTGTTTTGTGGTCATTTTCTCTTTATGTTGCCTAACTACACACCAGAGATCATGTTACGGTTTTCCTCCGTCGAAAGAGAGTCGGACCAAAATGCAGCGTGGTTAATACGATACATCTTTAATGAAGATGACACACGATAATACAAAACAACAAACGGACCGTGAAAACCTATACAGCCTATTTGGTGAAATACAAAACACTGAGACAGTAACAATCACCCACAAAACACTCAAAAAATATGGCTGCCTAAATATGGTTCCCAATCAGAGACAATGAGAATCACCTGCCTCTGATTGAGAACCCCTCAGGCAACCATAGACTTTGCTAGAACACCCCACTAAGCCACAATCCCAAAACCTACGAAAAAACCCCATAAACACAACACAAAATAAACCCATGTCACACCCTGGCCTGACCAAATAAATATAGAGAACACAAAATACTAAGACCAGGGCGTGACAGAGCACCAACCTTCGTTTTAGCAATAGCAATCCTGTGTAATCCACTCTGATGTACCTAGTTGTTGAAGTGTTGCAGGAGTCCATCACATACTGTGTTTACATTATAGCTCCCATCCTCTCTGGAAGTGGCACTGCAGGCTGCTGAAATGCTGCATTCGCATTCGGAGAGGGACACAAAGGCGGAACAATGCATCATGTCTCTCCCACAAATAGTACTCAGCCCTTTTGCAGAGGACCTGGAAAGTCTCTGCCGACATACAGGAGTTATCGATCCATTGTGGGTCTGAAAATTGTGCAACAGGGTCCAGACAGTGGGCGGTCGCCTGCGGTTCGGCAACGTGATAGATCTGAAACACATATATATTACAGATCGTTTCCATAACTTCATGGTATTGTAATAGTATTTTGTCTGCTGTTAGTACTTTACTTTATGGGGCGGCAGGGTAGCCTAGTGGTTAGAGCGTTGGACTAGTAACCGGAAGGTTGCGAGTTCAAACCCCCAAGCTGACAAGGTAGAAATCTGTCGTTCTGCCCCTGAACAGGCAGTTAACCCACTGTTCCTAGGCCCTCATTGAAAATAAGAATTTGTTCTTAACTGACTTTCCTAGTTAAATAAAGGTAAAATTAAAATAAAAAATAAAAAAAAGCCCACACCCACAAAGTTCCTGAGAGCAATCACAGTGATCATCCAGATGGCCTCTGCTGATCAGACAGTCTGGACCCATGGAATCAATAGAATGTAAACTGGCCACTCCAGTCAATGAAGGGACACACATCAACTCACCATAGAATAGGTGGAGATAAAACATAGTTGATTCATTATCATCTGACTAGGTCAGGAAGTGTTTATAACAATGGTCAGCTAAAGTACTCTTGAAGTATTGAATGAGAATAGCTAGCTAGTACACTTGCAATTTTTTTTTTAAACCTTTATTTAACTAGGCAAGTCAGTTAAGAACAAATTCTTATTTTCAATGACGGCCTGGGAACAGTGGGTTAACTGCCTGTTCAGGGGCAGAACGACAGATTTGTTCCTTGTCAGCTCGGGGGTTTGAACTTGCAACCTTCCGGTTACTAGTCCAACGCTCTAACTACTAGGCTACCCTGCCGCCCCAAATGGTGCAGTCTGCAATATTACTCATGCAGTATGTCATGTATGATGTAACGTTAGGCCTAGGTTTGTACTGGATCTAACTTAAAACAAAAGATAAACATGATGTAGTTAGCTTGCTAAACATAGAACAATGAGTATCACACCAGCATACTGCAGAGTAATACCATATTGCAGGACTGACCCTTATCGCAAAGCAACTGTCCTCTTTCAAAATATGTTTTGAACAATTCATGAAGACAAGATGGAGCTTCTCTTTCAACCGGCTGAAGCAACCCTTTTCTCGCACGATTATACGCTGTGTATTTCTTCTTCTCTATAGTCTGTTCAGTCTCCATTGCTGCCCACCAATGAAAGAAGGATGGCACAAATTTGCTCGGCTGACTCTTACCAGCACATCTCCCTTCTCCACACTTAATGCCAGTCACCGAAGATCACAACAATATCGCTGTCGAATGTTGCCGTCTTAAAATAGTCACTAGCAGTTTTCACCCCGCAAATTAAACCTAATCCTGTTTCCAGTTCCACAGCAAATGGAAAGACAACCAAGAATCAACAAGGCTAGTTCCTGTTTCTTTCAAATGCACGGTTTGGTTCCTCTTGTGGAATTGTGCCATTTTAGACTGCTTAAGTGCATTTTTATCCTGAACCCATCCTACTGGGGTAAAAGAATAGGGACTCCATGCACCACAGCAGGATGCGTGCATGTAGCCTAGTTGTTAGAGCATTGGACTTGTAACCAAAAGTTTGCAAGATTGAATCCCTAGGCTGACAAGGTAAAAATCTGTCAGTTCTGCCCCTGAACAAGGCAGTTAATGCACTGTTATTTGACAGTCATCGAAAATAAGAATTTGTTCTTAATTAACTGACTTGTATAGTTTAAAAAAAATGCTTTACAAACATGCCTGGGCTTTAGACTGGCGTACTGTATTTGGGGCAAAAAGGTTTAGGGACGCCTGGGTTTTTAGATCTTGGTGAAAGCAGAGGTTTCATGTAAAAGGGGCTCTGTATGACAAGGTATGTGTCTGTGGATGTTATGGCGCCATACTACTGTGACAAAAAAATAAGAAAAGGGAGATACATTTTTTTTTTCAGGCTTGTGGAAAGGTGGGTTGCATGCATATTGGTCAAACGTAAAGTCTCCTGAAATAGGAACTCTGCAATTGAATGGGTGTCAGCCTTGACAAACTGCTGGGAGTGTTGGTGAATGATTTACAGTGGATAAAAATGGCCGATAGGCCTACACTGCTATGAATATCTAAGCTATGGATTTTGTTGACTTTGCGTAATTGAAAACACAAAAATGTAACAAATCGGCTCAAGAAAGAGGTTGTCTTAAACACAGGTCTAGGATCAGATGACCCATTAGGCGGGTGAACAAATATTTGACCCTTTATCGGTAGTTAATGTTAACTTATACTAACATGTTCCAGCTCAGCCATGTTCCTACATTGCTGAGGCTTGTCTACTTACTGACTAGAGAATACGTTGGTGAATCTAAAGAGGACACATTTAAACCCCCCCCCCCCCCCCCCCAGGTAGAGAACCACTGCTCTAACGTTGTTGTTGTTTTTGTTGTTGCACAAAACGTTTGTGACGATGTCCATGCACTCCAATGATGTCATAATTGTCTGCGGATTCTATGTTGTCTGTCAGCTTGGCTGTCCATCAGAATTCATAGCGTATTTCAGGACGTAGTACCGCCCCGTTGGACATGGATTCAGTTGATGGAGAAATAGCAAAATGTCTGTATTTGTAGCCAGCACTTTCAGCCAGAGGATTTCGAAACGGATCTGAAGTCTCAACTGATGGGGTTGCCAGGTTGTCGTATGTTGAAAAGTGATGCTATTCCATCAATTTTCCAAAATTGAAAACAATAATGTAACGGCCGTTGGTGGAAGAAGGTGAGGACCAAAGCGCAGCACGTGTTCATCATTTTAATAATGGAACTGAACACTGATTAACAACGAGAACAACCGAAACAGTTCTGTCTGGTGCAGACACAAAAACAGAAAGAAACTACCCACAAAACCCATGTGGGCAAGAGCTACCTAAGTACGGTTCTCAATCAGAGACAACGATTGACAGCTGCCTCTGATTGGGAACCATACCAGGCCAAACACATAGAAATACAACACACAGAACAAAACATAGAATGCCCACCCCAACTCACGCCCTGACCAAACCAAAATAGTGACATAAAAAGGAACTTAAGGTCAGGACGTGACAAATAAGTTGAAGTTGAGCTGAGGTAATGCAGTTCGTGTTACTTAGCTAACTAACTACACTGAGGAAAAATATAAAAGCAATATGTTAAGTGTTGATCCCATGTTTCATGAGCTGAAATAAAAGATACCAGAAATGTTCCATATCACAAAAAAAAAAGTGTCTCCATTAGTGGAGCATTCTTCCTTTGCCAAGATAATCCATCCATTTAGCATCTCAAAAAGCTGTTTAAACAGCATGATCGTTACACTGGTGCACCTTGTGCTGGGGACAATAAATGGCCATTCTAAAGATTTGAGGGAGCGTGCAATTGGCATGCTGACTGCAGAAATGTCCACCAGAGCTGTTGCCAGATAATTTAATGTTAATTTCTCGACCGTAAGATGCCGTTTTAGAAAATATGGCAGTACGCCCAACCAGCCTCACAACCGCAGACCAGGTGTAACTATGCCAGCCCAGGACCTCCACATCCGGTTTCTTCACCTGCGGCATTGTCTGAGACCAGCCACCCAGACAGCTGATGGTACAACGGGGACTGTGAAGAGACACACACAAAGGTACAGACACATGCATATGCGGCTTGTGATATTGTTGTATAGTGGTATCAAACATGTTGTATTGTATATACAGTTGAAGTTGGAAGTTTACATACATTTAAACTCAGTTTTTCACAATTCCTGACATTTAATTCTAGTAAAAATTCCCTGTCTTTGGTCAGCTGGGATCACCACTTTATTTTAAGAATGTGAAATGTGAATATTTTAAGAATGTGAATAATAGTAGAGAGAATTATTTATTTCAGCTTTTATTTATTTCATCACATTCCCAGTGGGTCAGAAGTTTACATACACTCAATTAGTACTTGGTAGCATTGCCTTTAAATTGTTTAACTTGGGTCAACCGTTTCGGGTAGCTTTCCACAAGCTTCCCACAATAAGTTGGGTGAATTTTGGCCCATTCCTCCCGACAGAGCTGGTGTAACTGAGTCAGGTTTGTAGGCCTCCTTGCTCGCACACGCTTTTTCAGATCTGCCCACAAATGTTCTATAGGATTGCGATCAGAGCTTTGTGATGGCCACTCCAACTTGACTTTGTTGTCCTGAAGCCATTTTGCCACAACTTTGGAAGTATGCTTGGGGTCATTGTCCACTTGGAAGACCCATTTGCGACCAAGCTTTAACTGATGTCTTGAGATGTTGCTTCAATATATCCACATAATATTCCTTCCTCAAGATGCCATCTATTTTGTGAAGTGCACCAGTCCCTCCTGCAGCAAAGCACCCCCACAACATGATGCTGCCACCCCCATGCTTCACGGTTGGGATGGTGTTCTTCGGAGCAGTGGCTTCTTCCTTGCTGAGCGGCCTTTCAGGTTATGTCGCACCAAAGTATGTTAATCTATAGGAGACAGAAGGCGTCTCTTTCCTGTGAGGTATGACGGCTGCGTGTCCCCATGGTGTATATACTTGCGTACTATTGTTTGTACAGATGAATGGGGTACCTTCAGGCGTTTGGAAATTGCTCTCAAGGATGAACCAGACTTGTGGAGGTCTACAAATATTTTTCTGAGGTCTTGGCTGATTTCTTTTGATTTTTCCCATGATGTCAAGCAAAGAGGCACTGAGTTTGAAGCTAGGCCTTGAAATATATCCACAGGTACACCTCCAATTGACTCAAATGATATCAATTAGCCTATCAGAAGTTTCTAAAGTCATGACATAATTTTCTGGAATTTTCCAAGCTGTTTAACGGCACAGTCAACTTAGTGTATGTAAACTTCTGACCCACTGGAATTGTGATACATTGAATTATAAGTGAAATAATCTGTCTGTAAACAATTATTGTAAAAATGACTTGTGTCTTGCACAAAGTAGATGTCCTAACCGACTTGCCAAAACTATAGTATGTTAACAAAAATGTGTGGAGTGGTTGAAAAACAAGTTTGAATAACTCCAACCTAAGGTGTATGTAAACTTCCCACTTCAACTGTAGTAGTGTAATAATGTTATATGATGTTTTATCTTTTGATTTATATGTAATGTAAGTGCTTTAATGTGATTGAACCTCAGGAAGCTGAATTACAAAAGTACCTTGTTTGAGTGTGTATTGATGGGAACAAATTAGTAAAATGAGAATGTGGGCAAATCACTGATTAGTGTATGTCCTACAGACTAATCCTGCTGCTGCTCGCTGGGTCGAGAGTTTCAAATTCCTTGGTGTCCACATCACTAACGAACTATCATGGTCCAAACACACCAAGACAATCGTCAAGCGGGCACCACAACACCTTTTCCCCCTCAGGAGATTGAAAAGATTTGGCATGGGTTCCCAGATCCTCAAAAAGTTATACAGCTGCACCATTGAGAGCATCTTGACCAGTTGCATCACCGCCTGGTATGGCAACTGCTCGGCATCTGAACATAAGGCGCTACAGAGGGTAGTGCGTGCGGCCCAGTACATCACTGAGGCCAAGTTTCCTGCCATCCAGGACCTATACACCAGGCGGTGTCAGAGGAAAGCCCAAATAATTGTCAAAGACTCCAGTCACCCAAGTCATTGATTGTTTTCTCTGCTACCGCACGGCAAGCGGTACCGGAGTAACAAATCTAGGACCAAAAGGCTCCTTAACAGCTTCTACCCCCAAGCCATAAGACTGCTGAACAATCAATCAAATGGCCACCGGACTTTTTACATTGACCCCCCCCCCCCCCCTCCATTTGTTTTTTACACTGCTGCTACTCTCTGTTTATTATCTATTCATAAGTCACTTCACCCCTTCCTAGATGTACAAATTACCTCGACTAACCTGTAACCCCACACCTTTACTCGGTACCGGTACCCCCTGTATATATCCTTGTTATTGTTATTTTATTGTGTTACTTTTTCATTATTTTTTTACTTTAATTTATTTGGAAATGTTTTCTTAAATCTTATTTTGGACCTCCCCGTTGGTCAAGGGCTTGTAAGTAAGCATTTCACGGTAAGGTCTACATGTTGTATTCGGCACGTGACAAATAAAGTATGATTTGACGATGATCTTGACACCCGCTTTAGTAATACAGAGCCTGTACACCCATTGGATGAAAGCTTTCAGCCTGGAATAAGCTGAAGCTCAACATCATCTGACTCGAAAACAAGTCAGGACATCCAAAGGTATTTGTAAAAAGTACACTACCCCCTTGAGAATTAAAAAACCCGAAATCACCAATACACTTAACTGTCTACAAGCTGAGTGCTCCTCAAACTTATCACACCCTTGCAGTCAGTTCTTTGGCATGATGGAGAGGTGCTGTTAGTACACTATTGTTGGCAGTACTTGTCTCCTCAAAGACAACAATAAACTAGACTGTCTACAGGTCAAGGCCCCCCCTCAACCCTTTCACACCTTCGCCAACAGCTCATCTCAAGGCCCCATCAATGACTCTGAGTCACTGAACAAAACACATACCAGTACAGTACATACCTGTACACTTTTTCATTTTACAGGCGAACATCCAATCCAATTGTATTGGTCGCAGAAACACATATTTAACAGATGTAATTACAGGTGTAGCAAAATGCTTGTGTTCCTAGCTCCAACGGTGCAGTAATATCTAACAATACACACTAATCTAAAAGTAAAAGAATGGGAATGAAGAAATATAGGAATATTAGGACGAGCAATGCCGGAGTCTGGAGTATAAAGATACAGTGCATTGGGAAAGTATTCAGACCCTTTGACTTTTTCCACATTTTGTTACATTACAGCCTCATTCTAAAATGGATTAAATACAAACAATTCCCCATATTGACATCCCAATACCCCATAATGACATCACAATACCCCATAATGACATCACAATACCCCATAATGACATCACAATACCCCATAATGACAAAGTGCTGGGTGCCATGGGGGTTACCGGAACTCATCTTACCTCTTGTTTGTTTTACTCTAAGTGTAACTCTGTGTTGTTGTTTGTGTCAAACTGCTTTGCTTTATCTTGGCCAGGTCGCAGTTCCAAATGAGGACTTGTTCTCAACTAGCCTACCTGGTTAAATAAAGGTGAAATAAAAATAAACCTCTTAAACCAAGTGAGGCTCATTTCGACAACAGTACCCCCAGGTGGCACTGACAATAGGGGTACATCACTGATCGCCAGAGCCCTTGTACCCAAAGTGGGACGGGCTTTAGGCAAACCTTGTAACACAAACACATTTTTTTTTCTACCCCAAGTTCCACAGTGTTCACGAGTGTCAAAAGTGTTGTTTCTCCCGCATGTGAGTTGGATGAAAAGTGTCCCTTCTCCACATTCAGACACACATATGTCAAGAGTGGTGAAAATGGAAAAATAACCAATCTCTCCCAGTCCACAAGGTGGCGTCCCACCCCTACAGATGGCACTTCAGGGCATCTCACAGCCTAAGTCGGTCGCTTCGGATGTTCCTGTCAGGTCTATGGGCCATGGCCATGTGATGGGACCCTGATATTGTCAGGGGGCTCTAATGGGCTGAGTTGTATCCCACAAGGTGATCATGACAGATACATCCCTCCGAGGGTAGGGGTACACTGTACGAAGGCAACTCGATTCGGGGGGTATGGACATAGGTACAAAGAGCACTGCATATCAATTACCTGGAACTCCTAATGGTGTATCGGCCCTCAGCCACTTCCCCCACCAGTTTCCCAGTCCCTGCCGATGAAAAACATCCTCACAGCATGATGCTGCCACCACCATGCTTCACTGTGGGGATGTTTTTCATCGGCAGCGACTGGGAGACTGGTCAGAATTGAGGGAATGATGGATGGCGCTAAATACAGGGAAATTCTTGAGGGAAACCTGTTTCAGTCTTCCAGAGATTTGAGACTGGAATGGAGGTTCACCTTCTAGCAGGACAATGACCCTAAATGTGTTGGAATGGCCAAGTCAAAGCCCAGACCTCAATCCAATTGAGAATCTGTTGTATGACTTAAAGATTGCTGTACACCAGCGGAACCCATCCAACTTGAAGGAGCTGGAGCAGTTTTGCTTGAAGAATGGGCAAAAATCCCCATGGCTAGATGTGCCAAGCTAATAGAGACATACCCCAAGAGACTTGCAGCTGTAATTGCTGCAAAGTGTGGCTCTACAAAGTATTGGCTTTGGGGGGGTGAGATCTGTTTTTTTGTCTTATTTCTTGTTTGTTTCACAAAGATACAAACCCCCAAAAATCTATTTTAATTCCAGGTTGTAAGGCAACAAAATAGGAAAAATGCCAAGGGGCAGGAAGCTTAGCCCAAGTGACGTACTGGGCTGTAGGCACAACCCTCTGTAGCACCTTGCGGTCGGATGCCGAGCATTTGCCATACCAGGCGGTGATCCTATTGCAATACAACCAGATTGACCTTCACTCCTCACCCACCCACCCACTCACTCCTCCTCTACTACTCCCTCTTCCCCCATGCCCCCTTCCTTACTTTTCCCCCACTCCTCCCCCTAAACTGTTACATTTCCTCAGTACAAGACAGGAAATTCTAAACGGATGGTTTTGGCTCCCACACTGTTGAGTGGCCCTGTATATACAGCAGCGTACAGTGCCTTTGAAAAGTATTCAGACCCCTCCCCTTTTCCACATGTTGTTACGTTACAGCCTTTATTCTAAAATGGATTCAATGTTTTTTCTTTCAGGGCCTCCCCGAGTGGCGCAGTGGTCTAAAGCACTGCATCGTAGTGCTAGGTGTGCCACTAGAGAACCTGGTTTGAGTCCAGGCTCTGTCGCAGCCAGCCGTGACCGGGAGACCCATGGGGAGGTGTACAGTTGTCCGGGTTAGGGGAGGGTTTGGCCGGCCAGCCGGGATGTTACTGTCCCATTGTGCACTAGCAGCTCCTGTGGCAGGCTGGGCGCAATGCACGCTGACATGGTTGCCAGGTGTACAGTGTTTCCTGCCGGGATGTTACTGTCCCATTGTGCACTAGCAGCTCCTGTGGCAGGCTGGGCGCAATGCACGCTGACATGGTTGCCAGGTGTACGGTGTTTCCTCTGGCTGGCACTGTGTCAAGAAGAAGTGGTCAGGGATGCAAACGGCTGAGGTCCCAAAAAGGTGACACTTTTGTTGTTGTTTTTTGTTGTTGCACCGAAACATACAAAACAGTGACCCTCAGCAGGTATACCCCCCCCCCCTAGAGGGAAATGCAGATTTTAACTAATTAAACAACAAAAGAAAATGATCGACATGATTAGTCTCTGTGTGTAAAATAAAAAGTGGTTCATGTGAACCTAACTCACAGCTAAAAAATTTTTTAAAGAAAGCAATCTAAAGTAATTTGTTGCCTTGACTTTACTGCAAATGACACTCAAGTCTTGAGAAAAAAACAATACAGTAATATTGCAGTTACCACGGCAGCCTTTATAATAGACGGCTCGTTACCACGGCAGCCTTCATAATAGAACGCTGTGACCACAAACATAAATATTGCACTTGGGGGAAAAAAATATCTTAAAGTAGAAATAGAATTAAACAAACAGGCATTCTACTGTTGCTCTATTATAGTGGCCACTATAGATCTATCAAGTGCACAAGACTACATGTGTGCAAAAATAACATTCAATGAGTAAAAAAAATTATAATCCCCTAGAGGTCGACCGATTAATCGGAATGGCCGATTAATTAGGGCCGATTTCAAGTTTTCATAACAATCGGAAATCTGTATTTTTGGGCGCTGATTTGTTTTTTTTCTATATATTTTTTATACCTTTATTTAACTAGGCAAGTCAGTTAAGAACACATTCTTATTTTCATTGACGGCCTAGGAACGGTGGGTTAACTGCCTCGTTCAGGGGCAGAACGACAGATTTTCACCTTGTTAGCTCGGGGGATCCAATCTTGCAACCGTATAGTTAACTAGTCCAACGCAATAACGACCTGCCTCTCTCTCGTTGCACTCCACAAGGAGACTGCCTGTTACATGAATGCAGTAAGCCAAGGTAGGTTGCTAGCTAGCATTAAACTTATCTTATAAAAAACGATCAATCATAATCACTAGTTAACTACACATGGTTGATGATATTACTAGATATTATCTAGCGTGTCCTGCGTTGCATATAATCTGACTGAGCATACAAGTACAGTGGGGCAAAAAAGTATTTAGTCAGCCACCAATTGTGCAAGTTCTCCCACTTAAAAAGATGAGAGAGGCCTGTAATTTTCATCATAGGTACACTTCAACTATGACAGACAAAATGAGAAATCAAATCCAGAAAATCACATTGTAGGATTTTTAATGAATTTATTAGCAAATTATGGTGGAAAATAAGTATTATAATAAGTAACATTTTCACCTGATTCTCTCATTCTGAAAATTAACCACATACTGTAGAGTGAAAACATTACTTAACATATAGTGGTTAGTTCGTTAGCTAGTTAACATTTCCCACAGATTGCCAGGGTCCAGTAAGCAACTAACGCGTTATAACTTGAGGAACGGCAAGGAGTCGTATACCAGTTGATACTGTAGCGAATTGGTTAGGTTACTAATGTCAGCTCATCTGATGTTGTAACATTAGCTGTCTGACTTCATTAGCAAGCTAATTTTCACACCATAAACTCAATTATTTGATCAGATGAGTTGGCTAATGTTGCTCAACATTTCTCTGGCTTGCTAATGGAGAATTCAATCCAGCTAGCAAGATACATAACAATGCTAATACTTGTTCCACCACTTTCACCCTCACCTAAAACTTTCTAAATGCCAGTTGTTTTTCGGTTACAGCTCATGAAGTACGTTTCATTACCTTCTCACCCCCTGTCTCCGTGGTCAGGCTTCTCACCTAATGTTACCTCTTCGTTATCGTTCAGGGGACGCGCTGCTGTAACTGGCAAGCTGCTTTCCAGAGCTCTCGCTGATGCTGTACCTGGCAAGCTGCCTTTCCAGAGCTCTCGCTGATGCTGTACCTGGCAAGCTGCCTTTCCAGAGCTCTCGCTGATGCTGTAGCTAGTAAGTTGGTTGTCTCTTCTCTCTTCAGTCGCGTTCTACGCTGCATTCTGTTGTTATGTCAACGATTAGCTGAGCCTTGGATACAGCCAGTATTGCTCCAAACGCGCATCACTCATTCGCTTATAGCCAGTAGTGATCCAACCATCTACACGAATCACGTCGGTCACCTATTTTGGATTCAAAACGGTCTAATTTGCATCCCTGAGCAGTGCAGCTTGGCTGGGTTGCTCTTGAACTTCGCCTCTCCTGAGTCCGTACAAGAGTTGCAGCGATGGGACAGGACTGTAACTACCAATTGGATACCACAAAAGTGGTGAGAAAAAGGGGTTAAGAAAAAAAACAAAAAAAAATCATTTAAAAAATCCTCATCAATCAACACATACTACCAATGCAAAAATATATTTTAAACATTTTAGCGAAAAAATAAATAAATAAATGCATTTACATTAGTATTCATACCCTTTACTCAGTACTTTGTTGAAGCACCTTTGGCAGCGATTACAGCCTCGAGTCTTCTTGGGTAAGACGCTACAAGCTTGGCACACCTGTATTTGGGGAGTTTCTCCCATTCTTCTCTGCAGATCCCCTCAAACTCTGTCAGATTGGATGGGGAGAGTTGGTGTACAGCTATTTTCAGGTCTCTCCAGAGATGTTTGATTGGGTTCAAGTCCGGGCTTTGGCTGGGTCACTCAAGGGCATTCAGAGACTTGTCCCGAAGCCACTCCTGCATTGTCTTGGCTGTGTGCTTAGGGTCGTTGGCCTGTTGGAAGGTGAACCTTCGCCCCAGTCTGAAGTCCTGAGCACTCTGGAGCAGGTTTTCATCAAGGATCTCTCTGTACTTTGCTCCGATCCTGATTAGTCTCCCAGTGCCTGCCACTAAAAAACATCCCCACAGCATGATGCTACCACCACCACGCTTCACCGAAGGGATGGTGCCAGGTTTCCTCCAGACGTGATGCAGAGTTCAATCTTGGTTTCATCAGACCAGAGAATCTTGTTTCTCATGGTCTGAGAGTCCTTTAGGTGCCTTTTGGCAAACTCGTTTTACTGAGGAGTGGCTTCCGTCTGGCCGCTCTACCATAAAGGCCTGATTGGTGCTGCAGAGATGGTTGTCCTTCTGGAAGTTTCTCCCATCTCCACAGAGAAACTCTAGAGCTCTGTCAGAGTGACCATCGTTTTCTTGGTCACCTCCCTAACCAAGGCCCTTCTCCCCCAATTGCTCAGTTTGGCCGGGTGGCCAGCTCTAGGAAGAGCCTTGGTGGTTCCAAACTTTTTCCATTTAAGAATGATGGAGGCCACTGTGTTCTTGGGGGCCTTCAATGCTGCAGAAATGTTTTAGTACCCTTTCCCAGATCTGTGCCTCGACACAATCCTGTCTATTTATTCTACCCTCGCAAAAGTGTCCCCCTCTTAAACTTAGCAGATTGATAAAACCGGTACAGCTACTGTTGTGTTGAAGGATAACTTATTGCCACTGCTTCGTAGGTACAGTAATAGTGACTGAAATGAGTAAAACTGAAATATAGAATGAAAATAACAATGAGTATGACTGAATACTAGGCTTCATTGTATTTGTATACATGTTCACAAACACAGAAATATGCAGCATTATGCATTAAATCGGGAAGTAAATAATTCTCCAAAACATGACAAGATCAAATGCACTGAACATATATCCATGTGGCTATCAAGATTCATAAATATCATTAAAACAATAAACTGTACAAAATATCATCATGAATTGAATGTCAAATATGTTATGATTAATTTTACTTACAGACAATGCTTCTACAAAATGATAGCAAGAAGGATGGAGTTTATTAACGTCTGCAGCTCCACACAGTGACTTTCACCATTTCGGGAACGTAAACAATTCTTCTTCTACAAGGTTCAGCACATTAAACGAACAACACACCTCGACACAGGACAGTGGCCCCCAAGTGGTCAACAATTGGAATTACATGATCGCCTAAAGGAACTCAAACCCAACTACAGGGGCCAGAACAGTATTTGTTTATTATACTGTATCTAATAGATTTACTAAAATAAAACAAAAAATGGGGTATTTGTGTGCAGATTGCTGAGGATTTTTATTTATTTAATCAAATTTAGAATAAGGCTGTAACATAACAAAATGCGGAAAGAGTCAAGGGGTCTGAATTATTTCCGAAGGCACTGTACGTACTTTCTCGTGTTCTTCTTCTTTCAATTTCTTGTGTGTTTTTGTTCTACTTTGTAGTGTAATATTTGTATTACTGATATTGATTACTGAATTGTTGCGTTTAGAGCTTGCAAAAGAGGCGTTTCAATGTACTTGTGCACGTGACAATAAAACTGGAAACTTGAATAAGGTGTCATTACAGACACCTCTTATGAGTCAGGTTGAGTCACAATTAGGTTGAGTCAGAGTCAGGCTGAGTCACAATTAGGCTGAGTCACAATTAGGTTGTTCTTGCCCTAGAAACTACTCATAAAGAACAGATGGCTGATTATAATACAGTTAACTGGTGTCCTAGATTTATATTACACAACCCCAATGACCATCCACCAACATATTATTCTTCTGAGTGGAGAAATTAAATGCATTAGGTCTTACAATTTCCAATACCGCCCTAGAAACAAGACCATGGCAAAGACTGAGGAGCAGCTCATTAAACAAGAATATGATGTCCTTTTCCCATGTATCCCCTTTCCTCTTAGATAGGAACAAATCAAATTAGGGGAGAGCATCACTCTTACACAGAACCTCCACGCTCCTGTCTTTTCATAGTGACTTCTCTGCAACACATGGATTCCTATGTAGTCTGTAACTAAAATAAATGGACCATGAGATGAGAGACCATGATGAGATGGGCGGATGGTGTTGATTACATCAAGCATTATGGTAAATACAGTAAATTGATCACATGTATTGCTATATATTCTTTGAAGGGCTGTCCATTTTTACATGTTCTATATCATACCCTTCAGATGTTTGTCAAATGACTACCCTGTCTTCCGGCTACCGCATGGGCCTCATATTCTGAAATCACGTCAGTGCTAACGATGTTGCAGGGAGTTAGTTATCCATTTTCAGTGGTCTCTGAGTGCCTTAGCTCAGGCTCACTGGCATACAGCTCATGCACCTGCACAGTTGGGAGAATTCCACATTTATTTTCTCACTGCTGCCCTCTTGTGTTTAAATATCACACTGCTGAACACTTGCCTTTGTTCAAAAATGGTTATGTTTATCAAGAGCTGGTTGCAGGGTTGTGTTCAATAAGTACCAAATGGAAGAGAACGGATTGAAATAGGGACTTCCCCAATAAGAAATGCTTATTTTCTGTTTTTTTCCACTGTAAAAACATTTTCAAACATTAGGTGTCGTAATGCTCAACATCCAGGTGATTCATACGGATACCTCTGCTGTAGTTGTTCCAATGAATACACACATTCACATGATTGCTCCCCTGCATACATACGTGACCCTCATGAGGATTAATGAGGATATCCAAGCACTCCAGCCTGACATGTTAAAAGCTGTTGCAGCTTAAGAAACAATAGTTGACGCCGATGATGAAACTGTTGAGAGGAAGCAAGTTATGTATACAGTATCTATATTTGCCATTTGGTCTTGCCTAACAGTTTGTGTTCTTGTATATCTCTGTCCATTCACTTGCCCCTCTTAATAATAAAAAGGGAATTTACAACAGCACTCAATGAAGAGATTTGTTGGCCTATGTAAGCGGTTCACTATCACGGAACAAAGCCTCAGCCTCAGACTCCCACTGAATAGAGCCCTAGACATGGTTTCCCCATATACAGAAACTGGAAGGAGACTCATAAGTGCATGGAATGTTTTTTTTTTAATCATTTTGAAAACATGTACAACTGTTTAGGTCAACAACAAAAAAAGGTTACAAACAGAATTGACCTGCAGTTTGCATCCATTTCAAAATGTTGCATAAATAAAACTCATATTTATAAATATCTCTTTTATAAACACATAAATAGTTTTTAAAACATAAATACATTTATGCGGAATGAAAGTACACGAATGTACAGCAGCAGCGACAATATACAGCTTTGCGGTTTCTAGTTTTTCCACCCTTATCCGCCATTTTGTATTGTGTGTTGGTCTTTATGTTATACATATGGATTGGTTTTATCATTGTTGTCTCAGTCCTTGAATATGTTGGTCATGGTGGCTTTTCGTACCAAAAATCGGTCACTTTTTAGGTTAATTTTCCTCAGGCGAGGACCAACTTAACCCAAGTTGTCCGAACCCATCGTCTGAATGCTCTGGGAAGAAAGAAGAAAAGACCTGGTTAGATGGATTTGTTCACAGAAACCTCTAAATAGATGGACCTGTTCACAGAAACCTCTAAATAGATGGACCTGTTCACAGACACCTCTAAATAGATGGACCTGTTCACAGACACCTCTAAATAGATGGACCTGTTCACAGACACCTCTAAATAGATGGACCTGTTCACAGACACCTCTAAATAGATATGGACACAAATTATAGCCGATCACCTGTCAGTCTCACTAAAACAAACCCTCTAACTAAACAGTCTCAATGCACACCTCTGCTCCGACCAACCACTGTCCAGACCTTGTCTCTCACACAATCCTTAATTGACTGCCCAATACTCTGCTCATCTCTCACTTCTCACATTAAAGTTAGTAAAAGGAGGAAGAGAGGTGTCTGCCCAAGAAACATACACACTTTGTCTATACAGTATGTGACTGTCTGAGCCACAGCGTACGCAAGGCACCACCCCCCCCCCCCCCCGGCAGGATTTCACCGTTAGCCACACACAACCACATGAAGGCCAAGCACCCCTTAGCATGATTCACCTGGTTTCCCCATTGCCTCATCCTGCATACCGCCCCTTTAATGTTCTGCTTTTTTTTCTGAGCAAAAGGGAAGGGTTTCCTGGAACATTCCTCCTAGGGTGCTGTGTGTGTTACATGTTTTCTGTGAGTGTGTCCATCTACAAAGAGAGGAACCTGCTCTCTCTCTGTAGGTGTTCCTCTTCCTACCTACTAGAGACTGGTCGATGACCTCATAATTGTCCCATAATCCAGTCTGCATTACCAAACGGCCTTTGGCCTGACACTAAGATCTACTGTAGATCTTATTGTCAGGCCAAAGGCCATTGATAAAGCAGACTGGATTGTGGGACAATTATGAAGTCATTGATTATGTCCTCATCGTGTTCACATATGTCCCATTAGGCCTTCAGCCAACAGCTATGATTACTTATGACGATGTCCTGCAATGCGTATAGACTTCCTAAGGCCAATTTGATCGCTTCCCACAGACTTGGAACATTTTAAGAGGGGATTTGTGATCTCATTCTACGGGGCTTTTGTCCTCAACACAAGTCAACACAAGGTTGTTACAGCATCAGTGGGACACATCGTTATGCCCTCTCCCACTGTCCCGCACAGGAAATGCAGATAGCACAGAGATGGACTGCTTGTAAAAGTCCATTTGGAGCTGATTGTTCATGATTTCAATCAAGAAGCAGATGCATTTGTAGGTCTATCCCTATCCTTCTTCCTAATGCAGTCTTAATCAGATGTGTTTGTATTAGTCAGTAGGCCTAAACCAAAAGGATTAGTCTGTAGGATTTATCCCTACTCTGAATTTTGAGGTCAGGCATGTGTCGTGCACAGGTAAGAGTCTACCTGTGCCCGAGCACCTGTCGCTTTGCCCTCCCACACGCCAAGTGCCCTTATTGGTTGGTGGAATATTTTTTTTGTATTCAGTTTTGTCTGTTATTCTGCCCGCAATTAGTCGTGACGTCGTCAAGTTTGCCACCCATACCCCTCCGTTGGTGGCCTGCCCTGTACGGAGCTCGCATGCCCAGAATCCAAACATGCATGGCTTGAGATGCGGTGACCGGTCGATCGTGTGTAGCTAGCTACTTAGTTTAAATATAAACAATACTGCCACAGCAGCATAACATTTGATTGACACTGAACACTTGATTTACATAATCATCAATATTGGATCTGGTTGGCTGCTACGCGACACAGAGGCAGAAAGACAAAGAGAGGAGCCGCTGCATCTACGACCTTCCGATCCAACTCCATCCCTTCTGTCAGGAGGTGCACATGTGTCAGTGCAGCAGTGGCAGCATAGGTAGTCTGGACTCTAGCTAACAAGCCACTATGAGTTAAAATAGCATGAATACTAGGCTATATTATGAAGTCGTTATTTAACCATTTGAGAGCATTGAAGATAAGTCACAACATTGTAACATTTTTTAGCATAGGCCTATTTATTTCCGCAACAACACACTCGTAACAAATGCACGGTAGTTACAGTGCCTCCTAAACGCATGATTTACATCGGCAAGAGGTTGGGCTATCAGCGGATCATTGATGAATGTAACTCTGCTACTAGTGAGCTAGCTTGATTTTTTTATGAATATCGAGAAATGAATGATGAACGTATTTTTATATCACCTCATCATCATACATTTATTCTTAAAGAAAGGTTAAATGTATTTTTTTTTTTAACATAGGTATTTACTGCAAACTGTTCAACGCTTTTACAGTCTGTAGTCTATGGGTGACTCATCTGACATTCTGACAGGAGTTACATTGGGGAGTTTGTAGTAGGCCCAGAGAACGGTCCTCAAATTAGGTTGTTTTCCAATGGTCTTTAAAATATATATATCATTCGCCTTTTTGTCTCCCATCCTAAAGTGGTAGTGATGTACGTTCCTTCTGATTTAAATCACACGATGTGCAATTGCGCATGGAGAAAGGGAGATCGCATGAGAGGTTAGGTTACTTACCAACAAGTCTTGATATGCCTTCTCTAACAGCCCATGCCGCTAATGGTGCCTATCCTGTCCATTTTGTGTCCGAAGCAGCCGCTCCGGGCCGCGGATCCTTTCTTGGTGTTTGATTTGTGTCTCCGTGCGCTGGGCTGGTCGTTCAGCAGTCGCGCCCACATGGCCTTGGCGCGAGTGTCCATGCGCAGGTCTCGCAGCAAGCGTACCCGGGAGCGCACTTTTTCCAGCCGCTGCTCTCTCTCGTCCGACGCCATGAACTCCGACAGTTCCTCCCCCAGCAAACTCCTGAGAGACTGGGATACAGAAACAAGAGACACCCGCTTTAGATAATACATTCTCTATGGAAACGACTTGTGTAAGCACCTGTCAGCAGATTGCGCATCTGGGAATGATTCTGATTAACGACAAATATGCGTATTCGGGACATCAATTGCCTACTTCGGCAAGCAGTAAACTCACTATCCTGCACTTTTCCCAACACTTTTTGTTTTCAACTGGCCTTGTAAATGTATTTATGTTCCATATGAAACCTTTGCTCAATTATAGGCTACATCTAGTAATGTCAGTGCTGTCTACACTTGACTCGCGTCGGGAAGAACCAAAAGACAGTAGCTACACGACGAGTTCTGACGTAAATTAGCTACTGAATAGAAATCATATAAAATGCTGCAATTAATTGGCCCGTCCTTTGAAACCAAATCCTGAATTTGTGTGTGGTCATGGGCTACAGTTGCGCTTTAACACATGGGAAACGGCGTGTAGCCTTTCTAATTGCACATTCGTTGAATAAAGCGATAAACACTGGTCAGAAATGAGTCTCCCAGTCCCGGGGATTATCGGATGCAGCTGGAGAGACAGGTGCGCATGCAGTAGAATACCCACTCGCGCAGACGTCAGTTCAACGTCTGGTTTTGATTTACATTTGGTTGAGTTGTCAACTAACTTGAATTCAACGTGATTTGTTTTTTTTTAACCATGTCGTTGTATTTAGGTTTAAAGTTGGGTAAAACAATTACTAAATTGCCTTACATTGATTACTTTTTGCAAATCCAATCAGTTTTCAACGTTGATTAAAGGACATAATGCTTTTTGTTGTTGAATTATTTGCGCTATGAGTCTCTTGATGGCAGATGCGCCTTTTCAACGGGTGGGAAAGGGATGTTATCTGGTTTAAAAAACACGTTTTCAAAGATATGTAAGATTGACTTAGTAGCCTATTGAAGGCAACCAATATGTATGTTACATGTAGGACGCGCAAAAGCTAATTTGGGAAGTCTACATGTAAAGGTCACTGTGTCCTCATATCCTATGTCCACTCGAGCGCTTCTCAAGACGCGCGCTTGGGTACCAGCATGAATATAGTCAACCGTATGCAATTAAGTAGCCTAAGTGGCTGTAGTTTCGCCGTTGAACACAGTATCTATCCATATATCGCCCTGATCGTTTTAAAAATAAATAAAAAAGCAAGCCTTTCCTTTCAGTAATAGCCTAAGCGTACGTTAAGAAAGATACAAACCCCCCATCTTCAAAATGAGCGGTGTAATGTAAATGCAATGGTCTTAGTATAATATAGCCTATATATATATATATATATATGATACATGGCCATTGATAGTATGCATACCAATATATACATTCCCAGTAGTCTATACACTTGCATCAGTTGTTGATGCTATTTGGGGAACCGTAATGTGAATATTATTAGTTAGCCTATAGCTGCGCACCATGCAAATATATTTCTCAAAATAATCGCATTCCGCTCACAAATTACAGCGCGCACATCAATGAAGTGACCTCACCTTCTGTTGCGCCGGTGTCAGAGGCTTCGCCCCTGTCCGCAGTGAAAGCAGGGTGATCATAAGTCCACATGCCACCAAATGTGAGATGTTCATTCTGACAAGTTTTTTGTTGTAAAGGATTCCTCTTTGGCGAAGTTCAGTATACGATAAATGATATTGGTTCTCTGTCTCTGCTTCGGTCTTTACTCCAAGCTTCCCAAGTGCTACTCTAACTCTACGAATTACTACTCACGGCTTTATAGCCGGCCGCTGGTGATGTCATGACAACCTGCGTAATGGTCTTCCTTCCCCCTCCCTCTCGTACCTTGCCAATTTCGTTTTTTTTCTTCTGCATAGGCCTACCTGCGTAATCTATTGAGGAGCGCGTCATGCTAAATTATGAATTAAAATGATATCTACACCGGTCATTATGGCTTAAATTTATGAAATAAAACAAAAAAACAATTACAATTACTGTTTCACCATGCACCACTACGACTGGTTTGCCACCAAAACAATACCTAATTGCTTTGCTTGAAAAGGAGAAATGATATGTAATTCACAAGTGTAGCAGTGTGGCATTGGCAGACACATGATACTCTATTAAAATGCCAACCACCCACCGCGAGGAAATGAGGTTGGACAATGAGTTCCAAAGAAATCAAGACCTGACTTGTTAAATGCAACAGATTTTGTGGGGAATGATAAACCCACTCATTAACGCAGAATGGGGGGGGGGGGGGGGGGGGGTTTATCAAACACCATTCCAAAATATGTACTGTCTTGGTAAATAAATGTGTATTTTTGTTTGGAATGATGTATTCGTTAGTCAGCTGTATTTTCTATTGATATACATTAACTCATAATAACAAATAGGCCTATTCAGCCTGTGCACCAATATGTGAAAAAAATAATGAATAATGCGTAACTTTAAAACACGAGTGTCTAAAACTTGAATTCAAAAGATCTAGGCAATTACAACGGCTCCAACCTCCTTGTAAATGAGATTGAAACTGAACTTTGGGGGGTTGTGCGTCGTGTGGACCTGCTGTAGAATTGTAGGCTAATATGCGCTCTCTGATAGGCTGTTTCCTTGGTTATTGTCAGTAATTGGTAGATATTAGACGATACTGATGCTCATTTACTTTATATCAATGCATCCATTTGGGCATCGACCTGGGGGACATGTATGGGTTTAGTCTGCCGTGCGATTCCCATGCAACTACAAGCATTACGTGTGTGTGCCTGCTGTCCCTATAACGTGTACTCTAACCCGTCAGTCACGATCAAAAGCCTATGGTTCATTCGATTTGTCGAGCGTGTCAGACCCCACAAACATCACTGATGCGACAGAGATAACATAGCGGAGCCCAGGTGAAGATGCTCCGTTTGCCTATGCGCCCTTCCGGTTAGGCTCAGGCAAATTAAATGAACCATGGTCAAATCTGATACCCATGTCAAGGCTGTAATTCAGAAACAGACATTTTAAATGATTATCTAACACTTTGTCATGAAGGAAACACGTTGTCTTTCGACATCTGCAGTGCGCGTTTCTCTTAAGAGCAAGTTGCCGCGCGCTTGACTTCAGTAATGCATGGTTGTCGATTGCAAATGCAGCGAAGAAATGATGCTGTGTAGATGTGAAACACTTATACAACTTTGCCCGACCTACATTCCAAGGGTGGACAAGGCAAAAGCTCCATCGACGAGCAATATGATAAACTTTGGAGAGGTGGCCTCGCGCTACGGCGCATTCTGTTGAAGCACTTTCTGTTTTAGACCACAGAGTGGCACTATTTGCTCTCTCGAAATACCAAAGGACTAAGCATTCATTCCCCCAAATAAGTCCTTTCCTTACTGTATTTATTATTGCTCTTAGTCCTGAGAGTGGTAGGGTCCTAGTCCTGAGAGTGGTAGGGTCCTAGTCCTCTGAGAGTGGTAGGGTCTTATTCCTGAGAGTGGTAGGGTTTTAGTCCTGAGAGTGATAGGGTTTTAGTCCTGAGAGTGTTAGGGTTTTAGTCCTGAGAGTGATAGGGTTTTAGTCCTGAGAGTGGTAGAGTCTTATTCCTGAGAGTGGTAGGGTCCTAGTCCTCTGAGAGTGGTAGGGTCTTATTCCTGAGAGTGGTAGGGTTTTAGTCCTGAGAGTGATAGGGTTTTAGTCCTGAGAGTGGTAGGGTTTTAGTCCTGAGAGTGATAGGGTTTTAGTCCTGAGAGTGGTAGGGTCCCAGTCCTGAGAGTGGTAGGGTTTTAGTCCCGAGAGTGGTAGGGTCCTAGTCCTGAGAGTGGTAGGGTCTTAGTCCTGAGAGTGGTAGGGTCCTAGTCCTGGGAGTGGTAGGGTCCCAGTCCTGAGAGTGGTAGGGTTTTAGTCCTGAGAGTGGTAGGGTTTTAGTCCTGAGAGTGGTAGGGTCCTAGTCCTGAGAGTGGTAGGGTTTTAGACCTGAGAGTGGTAGGGTCCTAGTCCTGAGAGTGGTAGGGTCCCAGTCCTGAGAGTGGTAGGGTCCTAGTCCTGAGAGTGGTAGGGTCCTAGTCCTGAGAGCGGTAGAGTCTTATTCCTGAGAGTGGTAGGGTTTTAGTCCTGAGAGTGGTAGGGTTTTAGTCCTGAGAGTGGTAGGGTCTTAGTCCTGAGAGTGGTAGGGTCCTAGTCCTGAGAGTGGTAGGGTCTTAGTCCTGAGAGTGGTAGAGCCCTAGTCAGTGCATGTGTAAACTCACTGGGGAAGCAAGGCACTTAACCCTAAATTGCTCCAGTGTCACTGTACAACTATGGCTGACCCTGTAAAACAACACATTTCACTGCACCTCTCCAGTGTATGTGACAATAAAACCTCTTTACTTTTTACAATAAAATACATTCCAATACAACCCCAACACAACTTCCAACACAACACCCAACACAACACCCAACACAACCCCCAACACAACCCAATACAACACCCATACATCCCCAAACAACCCAACCCAATCCGATTACAACCCAATTCAACCTAAATGTCCGATGTCTTCTTTCTCTCGTGCATTATCCCTAACCCCCGGGACATCAAACATGCACACAGATGAGGTTGGAAGCACAGTCTCAGCCGCAGAGCAATGCCCTGGGAGCAGGTTATGGGTTAAGTGCCTTTTTATTTTACCAGGCAAGTCAGTTAAGAACAAAATCTTATTTTCAATAATGGCCTAGGAACAGTGGGTTAACTGCCTGTTCAGGGGCAGAACGACAGATGTGTACCTTGTCAGCTAGGGGATTCAAACTTGCAACCTTCCGGTTACTAGTCCAACGCTCTAACCACTAGGCTACCCCACTCTCTTGCTAAAGGGCACAACTCAGTAGGTGGCACCTGAAGATCCTGATGCCAGCAGCCCTCCAGAGAGAGAGAGATTTCTCTGTCAGCCCTGGGACACAAACAGACAAACATCCAGTAACTGTCCCATCTCTCTAACCTTGAAGCTACCACTGCCACCTAAGTATATTTAGTATTCAGCTATACATTATTCAGCTATACACTATTCAGCTAAACAGTATTCAGCTATACTGAAAATAACCTGTTCCTGTCACCATCTTACTCACTACTAGAGAGGAAAATCTTCACTCTGGCATCCCCCCCCCCCCTTCTCTCTCCCACTCTTTCTTCCTCATTGAAATCCAGGCTGGAGCTAGACAGAGCCCCCATCCATACCACCCTGAATGAGAAAAGCTGTCACCAATTACACTCAACCAGGCAGCCTGGTCTCATAGCTTTACATCTACTATGTTACGTCTACCCCTGAGTCCAAGTTGAACCAGTCCAAGTTGAAACAGTCCAGGTCGAACCAGGTCCAGGTCGAACCAGGTCCAGTTTGAACCAGGTCCAGTTTGAACAAGTCCAGGTCGAACCAGGTCCAGTTTGAACCAGTCCAGGTTGAACCAGGTCCAGTTTGAACCAGCCCATGTTGAACCAGTCCAGGTCGAACCAGCCCAGGTTGAACCAGGTCCAGTTTGAACCAGCCCAGGTTGAACCAGGTCCAGTTTGATCCAGGTCCAGTTTGAACCAGCCCAGGTTGAACCAGGTCCAGTTTGAACCAGGTCCAGTTTGAACCAGGTCCAGTTTGAACCACCCCAGGTTGAACCAGGTCCAGTTTGAACCAGCCCAGTTTGAACCAGTCCAGGTTGAACCAGGTCCAGTTTGAACCAGGTCCAAACACTTGGTCTCTTGACGAAAATCCACATATATAATTGGCTCCGAAGGTGAATCCACATATACAGTGTAAATTGGCTCCGAACGTGAATCCACATATATAGTGTAAATCATATACAGTGCACATATACAGTGTAAATCGGCTTTGAAAGCGGACTCTGATGGACTCGGACAGTGCTCCTGGCCACGGCTCACACACCGTGGTCGGTGATGACGGTATCAGCATGCTTCAGGGGCGTATCCCCTGAACACCTGCCAAACATTGTCTATGACAAAGGCCCATTGTGGAAAAAGAGAAGGTTGGTCTGGAACCAGGCCGATCAGAGGTGAATATTCCCTGTCAACAGGTGGTGTGGAAACGCTCATTGTCGCCTATCTTCATGCGCCAACTGGAGGGGTTATAATACTCTCTGCCGGCCAGTGAGAAATAAGAGCGGACATGTGGTGTTCATCTACATGAACGAGTACATTTCTGAGCGGTCAGCTCCATCACGAGGAGACAGTGGGAGACAGGGAATCAATCGAAGGGGTTCTGGACCTGGTTGAACATGGACTGGTTCAACTACATATTCCATGCTCCTTTGCAGTTTCAGTGGCCATGATGGCCCTAGAGCAAGCCGCAGAAGCCAATGTTTTTGTTTCCCGCGCTTTGGACGGACAGACGCAAGCCACACTCAGCCTTCCTATGAACTAATGGAGGGTTTCAGCGGTGGCTCATTCTGGAAAATCCCACTCACTCACCGGCTTCCTAGTGTGAGAACTGGGGGAGCTCACTGATTCTCATGGAAGGAGAACACTCAGTCAAATTCATCAACAGCATATGCCTCGTAAACACGGTGCTGATCCAACAACACGACCAATGTTCTCTCCAAACCTACTCTTACCTCATGTTGACCTGTTTTTTTTTTCTCTCAACATTTTTATCCCGAGTGGGGCAGCGGTCTAAGGCACTGCATCTTAGTGTTATCCAGGTTAGGGTTTGGCCGGGGGTAGGCCATCATTGTAAATAAGAATTTGTTCTTAACTGACCTGCCTAGTTAATAAAGGTTAAATATATATATATATATATAATAAATAAATAAATAATAATCCACCAGCTATTTTATTTTGACATTTTAACAAGCGAGGGACACATGTTTTCGCCATGCTGTAAATGTGGTGTCATAAGTTTTTCTTGTCCTCTTCTTCCTCTTTGCGTATATATTTTAATGATGTTACAGATTTTTTCCAATGACATTATGACGAAGACTTGGGTTGAGTTTGATTATTACCATTTTTTTCTTCACCACAAAAATTTTATACGCTTAAGTTTTCAGCTTTCATGTGGCCGAAAAAAAATTATGAACCAAACTGGTTTGCTGCAGGAAGCTATGCACATGCTGCCAGGGGAGGGCAATGTAGTGTTCTGCTTCCCAGTAGTCTTTCTCTGCCGCTGCATCAATAAGTGTCCTCCTCTGGGGTTTGTGAAAGACAAACTACAAGGCTGTTACGGTCCTATAAATAAAAGTTTATTACATTTGGGTATTTTGCACAGTGCTGCTGCTCTAAAGGTTAGGGGGAAGGAGGGGAGGGGGCTGAAGCTCTAAAGGTTAGGGGGAAGGAGGGGAGGGGGCTGCAGCTCTAAAGGTTAGGGGGAAGGAGGGGGCTGCTGCTCTAAAGGTTAGGGGGAAGGAGGGGAGGGGGCTGCTGCTCTAAAGGTTAGAGGGAAGGAGGGGAGGGGGCTGCAGCTCTAAAGGTTAGGGGGAAGGAAGCTGCTACTCTAAAGGTTAAGGGAAAGGAGGGGAGGGGGCTGCAGCTCTAAAGGTTAGAGGGAAGGAGGGGAGGGGGCTGCAGCTCTAAAGGTTAGGGGGAAGGAGGGGAGGGGGCTGCTGCTCTAAAGGTTAGGGGGAAGGAGGGGAGGGGGCTGCTGCTCTAAAGGTTAGGGGGAAGGAGGGGAGGGGGCTGCTGCTCTAAAGGTTAGGGGGAAGGAGGGGAGGGGGCTGCAGCTCTAAAGGTTAGGGGGAAGGAGGGGAGGGGGCTGCTGCTCTAAAGGTTAGGGGGAAGGAGGCTGCTGCTCTAAAGGTTAGGGGGAAGGAGGGGAGGGGGCTGCTGCTCTAAAGGTTAGGGGGAAGGAAGGGAGGGGGCTGAAGCTCTAAAGGTTAGGGGGAAGGAGGGGGCTGCTGCTCTAAAGGTTAGGGGGAAGGAGGGGAGGGGGCTGCTGCTCTAAAGGTTAGGGGGAAGGAAGGGAGGGGGCTGCTGCTCTAAAGGTTAAGGGGAAGGAGGGGAGGGGCCTGCTGCTCTAAAGGTTAAGGGGAAGGAGGGGAGGGGCCTGCTGCTCTAAAGGTTAAGGGGAAGGAGGGGAGGGGCCTGCTGCTCTAAAGGTTAAGGGGAAGGAGGGGAGGGGCCTGCTGCTCTAAAGGTTAAGGGGAAGGAGGCTGCTGCTCTAAAGGTTAGGGGGAAGGAGGGGAGGGGCCTGCTGCTCTAAAGGTTAAGGGGAAGGAGGGGAGGGGCCTGCTGCTCTAAAGGTTAGGGGGAAGGAGGGGAGGGGCTGCTGCTCTAAAGGTTAAGGGGAAGGAAGGGAGGGGCCTGCGGCTCTAAAGGTTAGGGGGAAGGAGGGGAGGGGACTGCTGCTCTAAAGGTTAGGGGGAAGGAGGCTGCTGGCCTTAAGGTTAGGGTGAAGGAGGGGAAGGGGGCTGATTCCATTGAGAGGTTAGGGGGAAGGGGGCTGATGACACTGAGAGGTTAGGGGGAAGGAGGGGAGGAGGCTGATACCACTGAGAGGTTAGGGGGAAGGGGGCTGATGACACTGAGAGGCAGCCTGCCATGGTTAGGTGGAGGAGAAGAGGGAGCTGATTGGTGCATTGGGTTAGTTCCACATGAAAGCCAGTGGGGATACGGATGGAAGAGCCAGAGGTTTCAACTTTGTTGTAATTCCATACCCAAACGTCACAGTTACATTTGAACATATTTTATAAGCAAACATGACGGAAATGGGAGGGTTTTTAGACAAACAACAGTTTATGCATCTGAAAGTGGCCTTTATGACACAGGATTCAGCAACTGTAATGTTATTTGCAACACATTTACTAGGTGTGAAGTATCGCATGAATAAAATGGATTTGAGGTGAGTTGATCCTGATTAATTGAACCTAATTAGTTCATCCTTATTAGTTGATTCTGATTAGTTGAACCTGATGCAAATCGTGATGCCTGGCTAGTGGCTAGTCATGACATTTTATCTTTGGTTCATTTTGCTTCTCGTGGCAACGTTATATCACTCAGTTTAAATGACTTTTGAAACATTAAAATCACATACCATGAATGTGCATACAATGGAAAAGAGTTCAACAATAATGCAAATGGTGCATTATTATATCAAATTCATGACATTTTGATGAATGCAAATATATTCAATGAGAGCAATTAAAAATAAATAATAATAGTAAATAATAAATAATAATAAATAATAATAGTAAATAATAATTAATAATAATAATAGTAAATAATAATTCATAATAATAGTAAAAACAGCAACAAATAGTAATGATTCATTAATCATCATCATCATCATCGTCATCATCCTTGTGGACTTGCTTTTAAAAGAATAAAAGTCAACATTTCCCCCAACATTTTAAGAGCATGCATTGCAATGTTCACTGCAAAGCCACAAATAGTTGGTCGAAGCAATGTTTTTCTAAGCCTAGTGTGTGCCACTTGTGTTTTTGAACCATGTGGAAAAAACATGTTTTAGTGTTTGGGTGGCACAAGCGGCGCACAAACGACATAGAAAAGAGGACATTTTAGCACAGATATATAATCTCAGATGAAGGTATAGCTGTAAAAAATTAATCAAAGATAATATATAAATCAAAGATAATATATAAAATAAAGATAATATGTACAATTAAAATCATATATAAAACAAAGACAATATCAATGGGATATTTACGTATATGGCAGCTGAAATTCTGCAAGTCACAATACGTGGATAGCCAAGAACTTGCTTGCTCAGTGTTGAGCAACAAGCTCATCATTACAGGGATGATCTTACACATCAAAAGGCAAACACCAGATTGTGATATATGTTTTCAGAAAGACAAGATTGATATTTCCCTGGCATGATTGTGCCAGCTCAAAGCCACAATCTAATATCTAAGCCTAAGGGTCTTAGAGAAAAGAACGCTGTTCAGTATTTCACAGCAGGTAAGAAGTCTGGGATGTTTTTCAAATTGTTGTTGGCTCTTTTATTAATCCATATTTGAAGTTAACAATGATTTAGTGTTTGTATCCCCACAAGAGAGGGTAAATGAGGAGAAAACTAACCAAGCAATAGCCGCACTCAATACTGGGGAAAGGCTCTGTTTGGTTGCTACTGTTTACACACGCAGTATAATAATACTCTGAGATTGTGATAAAGATCATCTGTCAAGTGGTTGTGACCGCAGTTATTAAAAGAAAGGCAAATGAATGCGATTAACACTGGATTTTTGAGCTGAGAATTACTTTGATGTGGGCTAGATCCTCGAAAATATTTGTTCTTTCAGGAGGGTACAGTAAATTGCAAAACATAACACGACGAACAAAGTCAGTGTTCAAAGGAAGTCACATCTATGAGAAACGTATTATGAATATACATGTGATTGGGGGAATATCACATTCTTCCATTTATTTGGCCTTTTATCTGTTTCTTGTTTTAATAACATCCTGAAGATTAGCTGGTTATGAGGAAAAGCTGAAAATCCGGCTTGAATAAAATTGCGGAGGAAAGAAAATGCGTTGATGCGGATGGGAAAAGTGATGCCACAGTCCATGCCGCAAAGCAGAACACATATCCCAGAGGAGAAGCCACGCCACAGAGGAGAACCAGACCCAGAGGAGAAGCCATACCCCAGAGGAGAACCAGACCCAGAGGAGAAGCCACGCCCCAGAGGAGAAGCCACGCCCCAGAGGACAACCACACCCCGGAGGAGAAGCCACGCCACAGAGGAGAACCAGACCCAGAGGAGAAGCCACGCCCCAGAGGAGAACCAGACCGAGAGGAGGATCCACGCCCCAGAGGAGAACCAGACCGAGAGGAGGATCCACGCCCCAGAGGAGAACCAGACCCAGAGGAGAAGCCACGCCCCAGAGGATAACCAGACCCAGAGGAGAAGCCACGCTCCAGAGGAGAACCAGACCCGGAGGAGAAGCCACGCCCCAGAGGAGAACCAGACCCAGAGGAGAAGCCACGCCCCAGAGGAGAAGCCACGCCCCAGAGGAGAACCAGACCCAGAGGAGAAGCCACGCCCCAGAGGAGAACCAGACCCAGAGGAGAAGCCATGCCCCAGAGGAGAACCAGACCCAGAGGAGAAGCCACGCCCCAGAGGAGAACCAGACCCAGAGGAGAAGCCACGCCCCAGAGGAGAACCAGACCCAGAGGAGAAGCCACGCCGCAAAGCAGAACACATATCCCAGAGGAGGAGCCACGCCCCAGAGGAGAACCAGACCCAGAGGAGAAGCCACGCCCCAGAGGAGAACCACACCCCGGAGGAGAAGCCACGCCCCAGAGGAGAACCAGACCCAGAGGAGAAGCCACGCCCCAGAGGAGAACCAGACCCAGAGGAGAAGCCACGCCCCAGAGGAGAACCACACCCCGGAGGAGAAGCCACGCCACAGAGGAGAACCAGACCCAGAGGAGAAGCCACGCCCCAGAGGACAACCACACCCCGGAGGAGAAGCCATGCCCCAGAGGAGAACCAGACCGAGAGGAGAAGCCACGCCCCAGAGGAGAACCAGACCCAGAGGAGAAGCCACGCCCCAGAGGAGAACCAGACCGAGAGGAGAAGCCACGCCCCAGAGGTGAACCAGACCCAGAGGAGAAGCCACGCCCCAGAGGAGAACCAGACCCAGAGGAGAAGCCACGCCGCAAAGCAGAACACATATCCCAGAGGAGAAGCCACGCCCCAGAGGAGAACCAGACCCAGAGGAGAAGCCACGCCCCAGAGGAGAACCAGACCCAGAGGAGAAGCCACGCCCCAGAGGAGAACCAGACCCAGAGGAGAAGCAAAGTCCCAGAGGAGAACCAGACCCAGAGGAGAAGCTACGCCCCAGAGGAGAACCAGACCCAGAGGAGAAGCCACACCCCGGAGGAGAAGCCACGCCCCAGAGGAGAACCAGACCCAGAAGAGAAGCCACACCCCGGAGGAGATGTCACGCCCCGGAGGAGAACCAGACCCAGAGGAGAACCCACTCCCCAGAGGAGAACCCTCGCCCCAGAGGAGAACCCACTCCCCAGAGGAGAACCCACGCCCTAGAGGAGAACCCACACCCTAGAGGAGAACCCACTCCCCAGAGGAGAACCCTCGCCCTAGAGGAAAACCCACTCCCCAGAGGAGAACCCTCACCCTAGAGGAGAACCCACGCCCTAGAGGAGAACCCTCGCCCTAGAGGAAAACCCACTCCCCAGAGGAGAACCCTCGCCCTAGAGGAGAACCCACGCCCTAGAGGAGAACCCTTGCCCTAGAGGAGAACCCACGCCCTAGAGGAGAACCCACACTCCAGAGGAGGAGAAGTTACTTTTACATGGCAACAGGGAGACTGACGACGCAAAAACAACAACACAAATACAGACAACCCCAGCGAATCAATCCGATAGGTCGACTCGAAACACATCCGTTAAAAACCTGAGGCTAAACCGACACACACACACCTGTATGAATGATTTAAAAAAAACACCTACAGACTATTTTAACCACCTGTTAAAACCCCTCAGGCTTCACTGTATTACAATTTATGGGGCTGTCTTAACATGGCACAACAATATGTGAACATCCATGTTGCCTGGTAGACCTGATGGAGACTTGTTCCTCATCCCTCATTGGCCGCCTTTTCTATGGGAACACACCCTGATGCCGAGTACAGGGCCAAGAGATGCAGGGCTTGACTGGAGTCCCGGCCTAGCCGCCATTAAACTGGTGATCAGGGTTAGAATGGCCTCCCGGCATATCCGCCATTAAACTGGTGATCAGGGTTAGACTGGAGTCCCGGCCTAGCCGCCATTAAACTGGTGATCAGCTTTTGAATGGCCTCCCGGCATATCCGCCATTAAACTGGTGATCAGGGTTAGACTGATGTCCCGGCCTAGCTGCCATTAAACTAGTGATCAGGGTTAGAATGGCCTCCCGGCATAGCCACCATTAAACTGGTGATCAGGGTTAGACTGATGTCCCGGCCTAGCCGCCATTAAACTGGTGATCAGGTTTAGAATGGCCTCCCGGCATAGCCGCCATTAAACTGGTGATCAGGGTTAGACTGATGTCCCGGCCTAGCTGCCATTAAACTAGTGATCAGGGTTAGAATGGCCTCCTGGCATAGCCGCCATTAAACTGGTGATCAGGGTTAGACTGATGTCCCAGGCCTAGCCGCCATTAAACTGGTGATTAGGGTTAGAATGGCCTCCCGGCATAGCCGCCATTAAACTGGTGATCAGAGTTAGACTGATGTCCCGGCCTAGCTGCCATTAAACTCTTAAAAGTAACGTCCCCATATTTAGGGACCCTATAGATTTTTTACAATTCAATTCAGTCTGGCATGAGAATGGTAGTCCCTATCTGAAAAAGCAGGGTGTCTGCAGAAAGCTGAGTATCTTGGCTATTGACCGGTGCCTTCTAATCTTTGGTGTGACTTACTACCATATATGGGTATACGCATTTATAAGGGGAGGCCGAGCCGATTGACCTAATTTCAAGATGGCTGCTACCTACATTCCGGTTAGCGTGGTGAAACATAAAGGAAATAGACACGGAACACGTTGATACACACTGAAAGCTGGGACTCCACAGATCATGAGGATAATCTTATCTGATTGGCTGTGACCTACCATTATTGATCACCAGCCCAGAGAATCAAAATGTTTATTTTACACAATCTTTTCACCAAGCAGCAAACATCTTACAAGGTAAACTTCGATTTGTTCTGTGTTTGAGCTAAAGCTACACGGGGTGGTATCAAATGAAGCCGTAGGTTTTTTATTTTTTATTTATTTTATTTATTTCACCTTTATTTAACCAGGTAGGCTAGTTGAGAACACCTTTATTTAACCAGGTAGGCTAGTTGAGAACACCTTTATTTAACCAGGTAGGCTAGTTGAGAACAAGTTCACATTTGCAACTGCGACCTGGCCAAGATAAAGCATAGCAGTGTGAACAGACAACACAGAGTTACACATGGAGTAAACAATTAGCAAGTCAATAACACAGTAGAAAAAAAAGGGGAGTCTATATACAATGTGTGCAAAAGGCATGAGGAGGTAGGCGAATAATTACAATTTTGCAGATTAACACTGGTTGGTAGGAACAGATCTAGCTTATTGCCATGTTATCTGATGATGTTTGACTTAATGGCAACATTGAATGTCCACTGAGTGACTATATCTTTGCGCATCAAAAATATGAATATGAATATATATATATGAATATGAATATATAATATCACTGGAATTATCTGATTTACAGAGGAGCAAGATGGCGTCGGGGTCATATTTGACGAAAGGAGGGCGGGGCCTTTTAAGCATCCCGGAAGTTTGAATAGCAATGGTTGAGAGTCTTAGTAGCGCGAGTAGGACAGTCAATATGTTGGTGGAACTTCGACAGCCTAGTCCTCAGATTAGCTTTTTTGTTTAAATCCCCAGCTACAATAAATGCAGCCTCAGGATATGTGGTTTCCAGTTTGCATAAAGTCCAGTGAAGTTCTTTGAGGGCCGTCGAGGTTTCGGCTTGAGGTGGGATGTAAACGGCTGTGGCGATGATAGAGGGAAATTCTCTTGGGAGATAATAAGGTCAGCATTTAATTGTAAGGTATTCTAGGTCGGGTGAACAAAATTACTTGTTCCTAGAATTACACCATGAGTTGTTAATCAACCCCCTTACCCCATCTGCCCTTCTGCTTCCCGGAGAGATATTTATTCCTGTGTGCGTGATGTACTGAGTATCTTGTACTGAATCCTGTACTGAGTATCCCGAGAGAGCCATGTTTCTGTGAAACAAAGTATTTTACAAGCCCGATGTCTCTATGGAAAGTAATCCTTGCTCTACGCTCATCAACGTTATTATCCAAAGACTGAACATTAGCTAGTAATATACTCGGAAGCGGTGGCTGGTGTGCAGGCCATCTCGAGTGCGTTGTTTTAGGTCAACCTCTGGAATAAGTTAAATTGCTTAGGGGAGATTGAACAAAGGATCTGCTCCATGGAAGTCGTATTCCTGGTCGTAATACTGGTAGTTCTGGTGAGTTACCACCACTCTAATATCCAATAGTTCTTCCCGGCTGTATGTCATGACACAAAACATTTCCTGAGCTAATAATGTAAATAATTGTACATAAAAAAATCGAAATACTGCAAAGTTTTCTAAGTGCTCGTCGCGATGCTGCCGTCTCCATCGGCGCCATCTTAATCTTAATACCCCTCCCCTTCCTATGGCCCCTCCCCTTCCTATGCCCCCCCTTCCCATGGCCCCTCCCCTTCCAATGGCCCCTCCCCTTCCTATGGCCCCTCCCCTTCATATGGCCCCTCCCCTTCCTATGGCCCCTCCCCGTCCCATGGCCCCTCCCTTGTGTAATATCTCCCTGTCTCCTCCTCTTCCCCTGTCTCCTCCCTTGGGTAATGCCCCTACCCCTCCACCTTTCCCTGGCACCTCCCTTGGGTAATGCCTCTACCCCTCCCCCTTCCCCTGTCTCCTCCCTTGGGTAATGCCTCTACCCCTCCTCTTCCCCTGTCTCCTCCCTTGGGTAATGCCCCTACCCCTCCCCCTTTCCCTGGCACCTTCCTTGGGTAATGCCTCTACCCCTCCCCCTTTCCCTGGCACCTCCCTTGGGTAATGCCTCTACCCCTCCCTTACACATGGCTCTACAAAAAATGCTTAAGATGACCTAAACTGACAATGCCACTCTCACACAGTACAATATGGACTAGCCAGGCCTATACAAATTATCTCAAGCACTGGTTCTGGGCAAGTTCAGTTTATTAACATTTAATGGTTAACCTTAAGATTGGGGTGGGGGAAACTGATCCTAGACCAGCAATTACAGGAAACTGTTTAGGGCCTGTTTAGGCATGTCATTTAGTCCTTGCCAATAAAATAGTTGCCTAGTTAAATAAAGGTTAATTAAACAATTTTAAAAGATTATACACCACTGTCACTATAGGAGAATGTGCCTGTGGGTCTCCCTCTTCTTACTGTAGACCCTTTCTAAACAGGTCACCAGAGGATGAAGGTGTCTCCCTCCTCTAAACAGGTCACCAGAGGGTGAAGGTGTCTCCCTCCTCTAAACAGGTGATCAGAGGGTGAAGGTACCATACATTGAAGTCCCCCCATAAACCGGTGACTTGAGAACTAGGTGGCGGCAGTATGAAAAGCAGTTTGACAGAGTCAGAAAGAAGAAATGAGTCACACTTTTTCATTTGTATTTGCACAACTATTTTCCCTTTTTACTCTGTCAGAGTCTAATGGTGGTATCACGAGGCCAGTCACAATGCACTTCCAAAGCCCTGGAGAAACTACCACCTCACTGTTATTCTAGAAACGGAAAAGAGCAGGCAAACCTGTGTTCCTCACTTTGATGCTTAGTCTTAAAAGGGCCCTCGCTGAAAAGAGAGCCTTATTGAATTATCGCCAGACTGTAAATGCTCAGTCATCTTAGCTGGCGTGTTTGGTTTTGAGTGGAAACAAAGATTAAAACAGAGAGGGAGAGAGCTGTTCACCTTGACACTGAGGAGCCATCTCACATAGAGTTGAATTAAAGCCGTCGCTGTCATAAGGCATCGATCTGGAACAATATACAACAAATTAACGATACACAACTTACAATATACTCAGATATTAAATTAGTAACATAGTAGATCGAATGTATGTAGAGTATGCATGCTTCACACAATGAAACAAGAAACTCAATGAAACAAGAAACTCAGTGAAACAGGAAACTCAATGAAACAGGAAACACAATGAAACAGGAAACTCAATGAAACAGGAAACACAATGAAACAAGAAACACAATGAAACAGGAAACACAGTGAAACAAGAAACTAAATGAAACAGGAAACTCAATGAAACAAGAAACTCAATGAAACAGGAAACACAATGAAACAAGAAACTCAATGAAACAGGAGACTCAATGAAACAGGAAACACAATGAAACAGGAAACTCAATGAAACACAATGAAACAGGAAACACAATGAAACAGGAGGGGGGGGGCAGGAGGGGGACAGCGGGAGCAGGTAGCAGCTGCCTAGTGGTGGCAATTCAGCAGCCTGATGGTCTGGGGGTAGAAGCTATTAGCCAATCTTCCAGTTTGTACTGCCTGTGTCTTAGTGATGAAAGCAGGGAGAACAGGCCGTGGCTCGGGTGGCTGGGATCCCTGATTATCTTCTTGGCCTTCCTGTGACACCTGGTGTTGTAGGTGTCCTGGAGGGCAGGCATTGAGCACCCAATGGTGCGTTCGGCTGTGGGTGCCACCCTCTGTAGCACCATGCGGTCTGCGGCTGTACCAGGCTGTGACGCAGCCTGACAATATGCTCTCGATGGTACTCCTGTAGAGCACTGTGAAGGCCCTCTGGGAAAGGCTGAATTTCTTCAGCATCCTGAGGCTGAAGAGTCGCTGTCGTGCCTGAACACAATGAAATAAGAAATTGTACAAATGGATGTTAATTTAACTCTAAACTCTAGTCTAAACAACTACTCACAATTACGACAAGAAACACAAACGTTTTTATTGTGTATCGCGTGACATGCAAATGACTGATTCAAACGTAAATAAAATGGTTGTGTGTTTCTCCCACCGCATGACAGGTCATTACACACCTGTGTGGCCTGTATGCAGGTCTACCTAGCTTGACGTCACAGTCCTTCGCTAAATCAGAGGCACATGGTGCTTTGCAGCATTGTGTACCTAAAGGCATTTTCCCAGACCAGCCTGGCTTCTTGACTAGCACGTCACTCCTCAAACTTCTGGTCTGGTTGGAAATTGCTCTGGTGGTGGGCAACTCCTATCTCAGCTCTCCATAGTCGCAGGTCCCATGAGATTCAGGTTACAGTTATAATGGAATTATATTTCCGTTCTCATACAGACAGATACACAGAATGATTCTCTATACTTTTCCAAGTGTTTATTTGTCTGATATAAAAGTGTTCCGCGAAGGACATTCTTTTGCGACTGAATGATGCGATATAGAACACATCTTACAATAAAATGTATTAAACTTAGAAAAGAGATTCAAGCAGTTTAAGTCACGATCTAGAGTCTGTGTTATAGCCCAACAACAGCCCAGCCACTTGGTTTGGTATAAAGCTGAACTACTAAGGAACTACTCTCAAATTCATACACAGAGCTATGGATCAGTGGATGCAATGACTGACAGTCTGTTAGATCAACGTTTGTAGCTACTGTATAGATTATTGTTTACAAAGACTCAAATGACGTCAAAATCATTTGGATTCATGTATTTACAGGTACATTTTTCTAGAATCAATCTGTATATATTGATAATGGTGCGGCAGGTAGCCAAGTGGTTAGAGCGTTGTGCCAATAACCGAAAGGTTGCTAGATCGAATCCCTGAGCTGACAAGGTAGAAATCTGTTGTTCTGCCCCTGAACAAGGCAGTTCTTAGGCCGTCATTGTAAATAAGAATCGGTTCTTTACTGACTTGGGAGAGGTGAAGGTCAAGACCTGTGCGTCCTCCTAAACACGACACACCGCTTCTTGACAAGATGCCCGCTTACACCTGACCGTGTCAATGTGCATGTGTCTGGCCCACCACAGGAATCGCTAGGGTGCGATGGAACATGGACATCCTAGTGTCTTAGACCACTGAGACAGAGCCTGGACTAGAACCAGGATCTCTAGTGTCTTAGACCACTGACACAGAGCCTGGACCGGAACCAGGATCTCTAGTGTCTTAGACCGCTGAGACAGAGCCTGGACTGGAACCAGGATCTCTAGTGTCTTAGACCACTAACACAGAGCCTGGACTGGAATCAGGATCTAGTAACTCAGCTAGCACTGAGATGCAGTGTCTTAGACCACTGCACCACTTGGGAGGCCCCCAGATTGTACGTTTAAAGGAACAGTCCATTCTATGTTCCAGATTGTGCCTGTAAAGGAATGGTCCATTCTATCAACAGTAGCATAGGTGGATACATGCATCTAGCCTGGTCTCAGATCTGTTTGTGCTGTCTTGGCAATGACCATAGGAGTTGGCTATAATGCACAAACTGATCTGGGAACAGGCTAATGTGCATCTACAGTACTGTACGTTTTAGATTTTTATTTTTTACTTTTTTTATTTAACCTTTAATTAACCAGGTAGGAAAGTTGAGAACAAGTTCTCATTTACAATTGCGACCTGGCCAAGATAAAGCAAAGCAGTTCGACACATACAACAACACAGAGTTACACATGGAGTAAAACAAACATACAGTCAATAATACAGTAGAAAAATAAGTCTATATACAATGTGAGCAAATGAGGTAGGATAAGGGAAGTAAAGGCAACAAAAAAAGGCCATGGTGGCAAAGTAAATACAATATAGCAAGTAAAACACTGGAATGGTAGATTTGCAGTGGAAGAATGTGCAAAGTAGAGATAGAAATAATGGGGTGCAAAGGAGCAAAATAAATAAATACAGTAGGGGAAGAGGTAGTTGTTTGGGCTAAATTATAGATGGGCTATGTACAGGTGCAGTAATCTGTGAGCTGCCAATTGTGAAGAATTTTAATTATTGCCTGATGTAAAGCTTTTCTAAATGTATCTCTGGGCCCTAATATACTTTCCAAAACTGTATAGTATATTGCTTGTCCAGTATATGGCTTTTTATCATTATTTAATGCAGACATGCGGAAGGCCCATTGCATCTGAGCCTCCATAGCATCCATTTCTAGGACAAATTATCCAAGATCAAATGAACAGACATTGAATTTGGACATGAGTAGATGTCATATATAATTTTAAGACCATTCAGGTCTGTCCTCTCCGCAAAATATTTCCAAAACAAAACATATTCAAAACACTGTAAAAGTATTAGAATTTTTCTCTCAGTGCCACCCTCAAAACTACATAGGTGCCTCAACTCCTTCTGACGGCATTCTGATTGGTCCTCCCTGCAAAAACATCTACAAATGTTTGTAAAACAAAAGAAGAAAAAAAAGAAAAACTCACTGCTTAGAACTGAAAGGCTTTTACAAAGAATAATAATACGAAGCTTATCAAGTTTTTGAATTCCCTGGTAGTTGTTTTGAGAAAAGAATGGAACGTTCACTCACATGAGGCATCTGAGTTCAGAGATTGTTGGGAGCCGTTACAACATATCCTTAAAGTAGCTTGGCCTGAGACATTATATCTACCATTTTTATATGTACATCGACTCCCCCAGTGAGTCAAAATAGTTTTTTTATTTGAACCCTGGGTCACCCTTATATTTTTGACATTTCTGGGGAAACAGCAAATTTACAGGGCAGAATTAAGCTACAGACAACCCTAAGGAATGATCTAGAGACTACCACCAAGTGTAATGGGTGCGTGTTGGTGGCAGGGAAGACAACCCTAAGGAATGATCTAGAGACTACCACCAAGTGTAATGGGTGCGTGTTGGTGGCAGGGAAGACAACCCTAAGGAATGATCTAGAGACTACCACCAAGTGTAATGGGTGCGTGTTGGTGGCAGGGAAGACAACCCTAAGGAATGATCTAGAGCAGGGGTGTCAAACTCAAAAACCCAGTGGGCCAAAATGTAAAACCTGAACAAAGTCACGGGCCAACATTGAACAAATTAACCTTTTAATATGGACCCAAACAAGTTTTGCTTTAACATTGAATATGGAACAAGCATCGCTTATTACCATACAATATATAATTTAATAGTGGAGACATGCAAAATCGAATTTCAAATGAAAAAACACATCAATGGCATTCATTTATTAAATAAATACAATTTAAATAAAAATTGTATGCCTCTTTTCTATTTGCAGCCTTCTGATTTAAATACCAAAATACACTTTTTCCACTGGCTAATAATTTTACAAATAAAATGATAATAAATCAATCAACCATTCAAGCCCATGCCTTGTAGCAAGAAAAAGTGCATAAAGAAAACGTTAATTATTGCACACTGGTCTAATCTGATGTGCCCAAGCCAGATACCTGGCATCTCTTCTTGGATGCTAGTTCATCAATGTCTGGGCTCAAGCTCTGAGCTGAAGAAATCCTCAGTATCGAGCGAAGATGTTCATCAGTCAGACGTCTCCTGTGAGTTGTTTTGGTCATCTTCATCGAGGAGAAAAGTTGCTCGCATAGATAAGTGCTGCCGAACATGGAGAGCATCTGAGCAGCTTGGGTGCGGAGCTGAGGCATTGTGTCAGGGATGAACCGTGGAAACTGTGCGGCGCCCACAGCATCATACTTTGACTTCAGCGTGTCGTTGCACTGGAGTTCAATCAGCTCCATTTGGATGTTGGTTGGTGCATTTTCCACATCAACTGCGAAGGGATTACTAAGCAGTTCAAACTTGCATTTCTGGGCATCGAAGTCGGCAAATCGCCGGCTAAACTCAGCGGCGAGAACACTGAGTCCTGTCCTGATTGGCGCGCGAAAACAGCAGAGCATTATGGGATTCGTAGTATTAGTGGTGAATGCGCTGTATAATACCGGCGGGCCAGCTCTAGTAGTAATTTGGTATTGTCTCGCGGGCCAAATATAATTACCCCGCGGGCCAAATTTGGCCCACGGGCCAGAGTTTGACACCCATGATCTAGAGACTACCACCAAGTGTAATGGGTGCGTGTTGGTGGCAGGGAAGACAACCCTAAGAAATGATCTAGAGACTACCCACCAAGTGTAATGGGTGCGTGTTGGTGGCAGGGAAGACAACCCTAAGGAATGATCTAGAGACTACCACCAAGTGTAATGGGTGCGTGTTGGTGGCAGGGAAGACAACCCTAAAAAATGATCTAGAGACTACCACCAAGTGTAATGGGTGCGTGTTGGTGGCAGGGAAGACAACCCTAATGGATTAATCTAGAGACTACCAGCAAGTGTAATGGGTGCGTGTTGGTGGCAGGGAAGACAACCCTAAGGAATGATCTAGAGACTACCACCAAGTGTAATGGGTGCGTGTTGGTGGCAGGGAAGACAACCCTAAGGAATGATCTAGAGACTACCACCAAGTGTAATGGGTGCGTGTTGGTGGCAGGGTAGTCAATCGCAGGAGAACAAACTTGGTATAAACAGAGTTGTTTAATAAGTGCTCACAAATCTCTGAAAAGCAAAAATAATAAAAGTGGGTACAAAACCTGCCGCACACCAGAACATAACTTGCACAGAACATACAATCAACGACAAGGACATGAGGGGAAACAGAGGGTTAAATACACAACATGTAATTGATGGGATTGGAACCAGGTGTGTAGGAAGACAAGACAAAACCAATGGAAAATGAAAAATGGATCAGCGATGGCTAGAAGGTCGGTGACGTCGAACAAGGAGAGGGACCGACTTCAGCGGAAGTCGTGACACCATTTTCAGGACAGCATTTGTCTAAAAATAGGATATTAATATATTATCTTTATGTTAGATATTATATTTGTTTTAAATATTACCTTTGTTTTACATATTCTCTTTGTTTAATAAATTATCTTTGTTATATATATATATACGTACACTACCGGTCAAAAGATTATAGAATACCTACTCACTCGAGGGTTTTTCTTTATTTTTGACTATTTTCTACATTGTAGAATAATAGTGAAGACATTAAAACTATGAAATAACACATATGGAATCATATAGTAACACAAAAAGTGTTAAACAAATTAAAATATATTTTATGTTTGAGATTCTTCAAATAGCCACCCTTGGACTTGATGGCAGCTTTGCACACTCTTGGCATTCTCTCAACCAGCTTCACCTAGAATGCTTTTCCAACAGTCTTGAAGGAGTTCCCACATATGCTAAGCACTTGTTGGCTGCTTTTCCTTCACTCCGCAGTTCGACTCATCCCAAACCATCTCAATTTGGTTGAGGATGGGGAATTGTGGTGGCCAGGTTATCTGATGCAGCACTCCATCACTCTCCTTCTTTGTAAAATAGCCCTTATGCAGTCTGGAGGTGTGTTGGAAAACATATGATAGTCCCACTAAGCCCAAACCAGATGGGATGGCGTATTGCTGCAGAATGCTGTGGTAGTCGTGTTGGTTAAGTGTGCCTTGAATTCTAAATAAATCACAGACAGTGTCACAGGCAAAGCAACCCCACACTATAACACCTCCTCCATGCTTTATGGTGGGAAATTGTGAGGATTGACGCTGGAGACTAGAAATAGGTACAGGGGGTGAATGCTGACATGGGGATGAAGCAGAAGAAAAAGACAGATATAGGGAAGGCAATCAAAACGTGAAGGAGTCCAGGTCAGTCCAATGAGCGCGGATTGTGTGTAATGATGGTGACAGGTGTGCGTAATGAAAGGCAGCCGAGCACATTCAAGCGCCAGAGAGGGAGAGTGGGAGCAGGCATGACAGTACCCTCCCCCACTAGTCCCACCTTGCCGAGCCTGACGAGCCGGCCGAGGCTTTGGAACCTGGCGATCCAGGTGAGGCGGGAAAGCCTGACGAACCGTATGAGGTATTTGAGCCTGACGAACCGGCTGAGGCGTTTGAGCCTGACGAACCGGCTGAGGCGTGGGAGCCTGACGAACCCGGCTGAGGCGTTTGAGCCTGACGAACCGGCTGAGACGCCTCAGCCGGTTCGTCAGGCTCAAACGCCTTGAGCCTGACGAACCGGCTGAGGCGTTTGAGCCTGACGAACCGGCTGAGGCGTTTGAGCCTGACGAACCGGCTGAGGCGTTTGAGCCTGACGAACCGGCTGAGGCGTTTGAGCCTGACGAACCGGCTGAGGCGTGGGAGCCTGACGAACCCGGCTGAGGCGTTTGAGCCTGACGAACCGGCTGAGGTGTTTGAGCCTGATGAACCGTCTGAGGCGTGGGAGCCTGACGAACCGTCTGAGGCGTGGGAGCCTGACGAACCGGCTGAGGCGTGGGATCCTGACGAACCGTCTGAGGTGTGGGAGCCTGACGAACCGGCTGAGGCGTGGGAGCCTGACGAACCGGCTGAGGCGTGGGAGCCTGACGAACCGGCTGAGGCGTGGGATCCTGACGAACCGTCTGAGGTGTGGGAGCCTGACAAACCGTCTGAGGCGTGGGAGCCTGACGAACCGTCTGAGGCGTTTGAGCCTGACGAACCGTCTGAGGCGTGGGAGCCTGACGAACCGTCTGAGGCGTGGGAGCCTGACGAACCGTCTGAGGCGTGGGAGCCTGACGAACCGGCTGAGGCGTGGGAGCCTGATGTGCTTGCTGATGCATGACGGGCCGGTTGAAGCATGATGTGGGCTTCTGCCAAGCCAACTGAGGCAAGAAGACCTCTCGAGCCAGCTAAGGCTTGGAAGCCCAACGAGCTAGCTAAGGCTTGGAAGCCCAACGAGCCAGCTAAGGCTTGGAAGCCCAACGAGCCAGCTAAGGCTTGGAAGCCCAACGAGCCAGCTAAGGCTTGGAAGCCCAACGAGCCAGCTAAGGCTTGGAAGCCCAACGAGCCAGCTAAGGCTTGGAAGCCCAACGAGCTGAGGCACCCCCGGTTCCATTGGCGACGGCACCCGGACCAGGCGTCACCAACCAAAACAAAAAAAAAACTCCCTGATGCTTCTTTTAGTGGTGTCAGCATTCTGTAAGGGTCGACGCTGGTGATGAGAAGCGGGTACAGAGAGTGAACATTTAATAACCCCAAACCGGTACAGAATATGGACAGCATCTGGACAGGGGAAACGGAAACGACAATGAAACAGAGGAAACAGACAGATATAGGGAAGGCAATCAAAATGCAAAGTAATCCAGGTGAGTCCAATGAGCGCTGATGCTCATAATCATGGTGACTGGTGTGCATAATGAAAGGCAGCCTGGCGCGCTCGAGCGCCAGAGTGGGAGAGCCGGAGCAGGCGTCACAGAAATACACATGTGGGGACCATCCGTTTACCAACTCCACGTCTCACAAAGACTCGGCGGTTGGAACCAAAAATCTCCAATTTGGACTCCAGACCAAAGGACACATTTCCACCGGTCTAATGTCCATCAGACCAGTGTCTGTTACTTGAACTCCGTGAAGTATTTATTTGGGCTGCAATTTCTGAGGCTGGTAACTCTAATGAACTCTGCAGCAGATGTAACTCTGGGTCTACCTTTCCTGTGGCGGTCCTCATGAGAGCCAGTTTCATCATAGCGCTTGATGGTTTTTGCGACTGCACTTGAAGAAACTTTCAAAGTTCTTGAAATGTTCTGTATTGACTGACCTTCATGTCTTAAAGTAATGATGGACTGTCATTTCTCTTTGCTTATTTGAGCTGTTCTTGCCATAATATGGACTTCATATTTTACCAAATAGGGATAATACACCCCGCCTACCTTGTTACAACACAATTGATTGGCTCAAATGCATTAAGAAGGAAAGAAATTCCACAAATTAACTTTGAAGAAGGCACACCTGTTAATTGAAATGTATTCCAGGTGACTACATCATGAAGCTGGTTGAGAGAATGCCAAGAGTGTGCAAACTGTCATCAAGGCATAGGGTGGCTATTTGAAGATTCTCAAAAAATATATATATTTTGATTTGTATGAACACTTTTTTGGTTACTACATGACTCCATATGTGTTATTTCATTGTTGTGATGTCTTCACTAGTATTCTATAATGTAGAAAATAGTACAAATAAATAAAAACCCTTGAATGAGTAGGTGTTTTCAAACTTTGACCGGTAAGTGTGTGTATGTATGTACGTATATATATTATTTTTACGTTACATATCATCTTTTTTTTATACACTGAGTATACCAAACATTAGGAACACCTCCCTAATATTGAGTTGAACACCCTCCCCCTATTGCCCTCCATTCGTCAGGGAAATTGTCCCAAGGCTTAAAAATCCATCTTTAACCCATCTCCTCCCTTTCATCTACACTGATTGAAGTGGATTTAACAAGCGCTATCAATAAGAAAGCATAGCTTCCATCTGGATTCACCTGGTCAGTCTGTCATTTACACGGTTTCTAATTCTAGATTTACAGTATATTGGTCCTGAATGTCACCTGCTATGCACCAGCTAGATCGACAGGTAGCCTATATGATAGAGAGCGGACCAGTACCCGGAAGGTCGCAGTTTCCAATCCTGGGTCAGGCATAAAGTGAGAACTAAACTAGGTTGCTGGATTCTGATTCCAGGCACCATTCACTGCTGTTGGGCCTCTGAGCATGGCACTTGACCCCAAAACTGCTCCAGGTGCACCGCATTGCGATTGACCCTTTACCTTGCGATATGTGTGTGTGTGTCAGGGACAAATGTATTTTTCTAACAAAACTGGACAATTTAAGTGTTGACATCAAAGACATGTCATGCAAACTTGAAAGCGAGACAAGAAGAGGAAAGTCAACCTGACCCTGATTTGCTTCAACTCCACTTCTAATTCTGTGGCTTTTGTACAATGCTTTATATTGTCAAAGGGCTCTTAGCCATGTGGCCCTTCATTTGTAAACCCTTTGAAGGTATGAACAGGTAATTAGTGTCAAAGGGCAAGGTGACAGAAGTGACAATTCAACCGACTGAATGCAGGGAAAGCGATACCAAGACAACTTGTCGGGTTTTTGTCTGAGGCAAATCCGGAGCACTCCCTTGTGTAGTTCATTTGGATAGTATTTCATTTTCTCACACACAATGAAAGAATTTACACGCAAGTAAGATGAGACCGTTTTAAGATGACATTGAGCTATATCTCATATTAAAAAGACATCACATTTTTTCTCATGGCACTTCTACGAATACGTCGACCTTTTCACTTCAATTTCTATTCCTCCATTTTGATATTTCTAATCCGATTCATTCCCCGCATTTCCAAAATGTGTCTTTTCCATTAATGGACTGCTGAATTCATCTTCGATGACCACATATGGTTGGATAGATCTTTTTTTTTTTTCATCTCCCCCTTTGTTCCATGAGTCATTCGTAGCTCGTCCTACAATAGCTCGTTCATTCAGGGTCCAACAACCACATTTGAGGGGAGAAAAAAAAAAAAACTCCTCCTGGCTCCTTAATACGTGGTTTTCCAACAAAGTAAATACTTGAGGAACGGAAGGGAAACCTTTCGGTGACCAGGCAAGTGGGCGCTAATAAAATCCCGGAGTTCTTCACTTTACAAGACATGGGGCTGCAATCACATTTGGGAGGAGCTTTCCCCAAATTATTGCAGTCATTTGTCATCACATTAGCGGCCTGCTGCCAGCCTGGGAAGTTGCAGATGATTCCTAAAACAGTGCAGGACTGTTGGAGCGGCCAATGCTGGTCGCTCCAACACACACACACACACACACACACACACACACACACACACACACACACACACACACACACACACACACACACACACACACACACACACACACACACACACACACACACACGCACACACACACACACACACACACACACACACACACACACACACACACAGCAAAGGGGCAGTTCAAGGACGCCATTGTCACCCCCGGGAAATTAGCCAGCCTTACCTCACAGAGCAACCAGCCAGCTATTAGCCAGCCGTACCTCACAGAACAACCACCCGGCTATTAGCCAGCCTTACCTCACAGAACAACCAGCCAGCTATTAGCCAGCCTTACCTCACAGAACAACCACCCAGTTATTAGCCAGCCTTACCTCACAGAACAACCACCCAGCTATTAGCCAGCCTTACCTCACAGAACAACCACCAAGCTATTAGCCAGCCTTACCTCACAGAACAACCACCCAGTTATTAGCCAGCCTTACCTCACAGAACAACCACCAAGCTATTAGCCAGCCTTACCTCACAGAACAACCACCCAGCTAATAGCCAGCCTTACCTCACAGAACAACCAGCCAGCTATTAGTCAGCCTTACCTCACAGAACAAACACCAAGCTATTAGCCAGCCTTACCTCACAGAACAACCACCCGGCTATTTGCCAGCCTTACCTCACAGAACAACCAGCCAGCTATTAGCCAGCCTTACCTCACAGAACAACCACCCAGCTATTAGCCAGCCTTTCCTCACAGAACAACCAGCCAGCTATTAGCCAGCCTTACCTCACAGAACAACCACCAAGCTATTAGCCAGCCTTACCTCACAGAACAACCCCCCGGCTACTTGCCAGCCTTACCTCACAGAACAACCAGCCAGCTATTAGCCAGCCTTACCTCACAGAACAACCACCCAGCTATTAGCCAGCCTTTCCTCACAGAGCAACCAGCCAGCTATTTGCCAGCCTTACCTCACAGAACAACCACCCAGCTATTAGCCAGCCTTACCTCACAGAACAACCACCAAGCTATTAGCCAGCCTTACCTCACAGAACAACCACCAAGCTATTAGCCAGCCTTACCTCACAGAACAACCAGCCAGCTATTAGCCAGCCTTACCTCACAGAACAACCACCCAGCTATTAGCCAGCCTTACCTCACAGAACAACCATCCAGCTATTAGCCAGCCTTACCTCACAGAACAACCAGCCAGCTGTCTCCTTAGGACAGCACATTACCTTAAAGCTCTCCTGACTCCTTATTTGCCATTAATAACTCAAATATATTTAAATATATTTGTACGGGACTTAAAAATAAAACCTCAATGAGCCCTATAAATGTATTTTTGTTTAGGAACCCTATGAATGCTAAAAAAGTTTACAACTCTATGAGCCCTATGAATGCTAAAAACACTATGAGCCCTATGAACTCTAAAACTACATTGAACAAAAATATGAACGGAACATGTAAAGTGTTGGTTTCATGAGCTGAAGTGAAATATCCCAGAAATGTTCCATACACACAAAAAGCTTATTTCTCTATAATGTTGTGCACAAATGTGTTAACATCCCTGTTAGTGACCATTTCTTATTTCCCAAGATAATCCATGTGGCATTTCAAGAAGCTGATTAAATAGCATGATCATTACACAGGTGCACCTTGTGCTGGGGGCAATAAAAGACCACTCTAAAATGTGCAGTTGTGTCGCACAACTCAATGCCACAGTTTTGAGGGAGCGTGCAATTGGCCTGCTGACAGCAAGAATGTCTACCAGAGCTGTTGCCAGAGAATTTAATGTTAATTTCTATACCATAAGCCGCCTCAAATGTCATTTTAGAGAATTCATCAGTACACCCAACCAGTCTCACAACTGCAGACCACGTGTATTGCATTGGGGCGGCAGTGTAGCCTAGTGGTTAGAGTGTTGTACTAGTAACCGGAAGGTTGCAAGTTCAAACCCCTGAGCTGACAAGTTACAAATCTGTCGTTCTGCCCCTGAACAGGCAGTTAACCCATTGTTCCTAGACCAGTTAACCCACTGTTCCTAGACCAGTTAACCCACTGTTCCTAGGCTGTCATTGAAAATAAGAATTTCTTCTTAACTGACTTGCCTAGTGTAAAAAAAAAGTTTTTTAAAATTGTGTGGGCGAGCGGTTTGCTGATGTCAACGTTGTGAACAATGTGCCCCATGGTGTCATGGTTCCACCTGTCAGAGGCAACCCTAGAGACTATAATGATACTCAGGCTTTTTCAGTTACTAATTATGATTTCCTTTTAGAGAGGCATGTTTTCTGTTACCCTTTGCAGAAGCTTGATTTTTTTTGTTGCTGTGTGCATTTGTCTCCTGAGTAGTTATCAAGTCTTAATGTTTGTTGTTTTCCCAAGTTTTCCTTTATACTATTGATCTTTTTCCCCAGTAAAGTATTTATGTATATTCTTGACCACTGGTTCCTCGCCTGGTTCCCTTATCTGCTCTTGTGTCTTACCTCACCACATCACAGCAAGCTTCTGCCTCCAACATGGACCCAGCAGAGATCAACCAGATCAAGAACCTTATAACCCACCAAGGAGCACTGCTGGGGTGGCAGCAAGAACAACTCTCCCAAATATCAGAGACTCTCCGGGTACTTACCGACTCCCTCCAACCACTGCACACCCCCAACCCAGGTGGAGCCACTGCCCAAGTCTCAGTGCCCAATGCACCAGTCATCGCTGCAGACCCCCCAGCGAATCTGCACCGGGAACCCAAAATACCAGCCCCCGAGCAGTATGACAGCCATCTGGGAAGATGCAAGAGGTTCCTCAATCAGTGCTCTCTGGTGTTCGAGCTACAGCCCTACTCGTTCCACACGTTAGCCTATATCGTCTCTGTAATCTTGGGAAAAACCCTGGCATGGGCAACGGAGGTGTGGGAGCCACCAACCTGCAGTTCCATATCAGCCTTCACTTCCGAGTTTCGACGAGTCTTCAACCATCTTGTCGGCAGACGAGAAGTGTCGATCTGACTATTCCACCGCCACCAAGGGGACAGACCAATGGCCGAACTTCGCCATGATTTCCGCACCCTCACTGCCGACAGTGGGTTGAATATAGAGGCACTGGTCACCACCTTCCACCGGGATCTGTCTAACTCTATCAAGGATGAACTGGCCTCTCGGGAACTGGGAGAGAACCTTGAGTCCCTGATAATGCTGTCAATCAAGATTGACAACGGCATCCGAGAACGAGTGAGACAACGGCCATTTGACACCACCCCATTATCCCGGTTTCCCAAGTACCCCAAGCCCCCTAAGCCAAGCACTGAGGAGGCCATGCAGATGGGACGCACACGTCTGATCCCACAGGAATGAAACAGGCGCATGCACGAAGGCTACTGCCTATATGGTGGAGGCCTCAGCCATCTGCGTGCCCAGAGCTGATGGAAAACGGAGTGGCTCGCCACGACAAGGGGAGACCCTGACGAGCTGTGTTTAGTGACTCCCAGGCTACCCAGTCACTATCTGTTATTACCTTCGACCCTCCACTGGGACAACTGTCAGCACCAAATTCAAGTCTTCTTGGACTCTGGGGGCCGCGGATAATTTAATTGATCAGGGCCTCACCAGAAAATAACAAATCCCCCCGCGTGAAATGCCCCATCCCTCTGCAGATTGAAGCCCTCGATGTACGTCCCATCGTCTTCGGGCAGGTGGAAAATCAGACCAAGCCCATTCAACTGCAGGTCAGGGTGAAACACTCAGAGACTCTTAGCTTTCTTTTGATAACTTCTCCCGAGATCCCCCCCTTATCCTAGGGTACCCCTGGTTAGTGCAACATAACCCATCATTCTCCTGGTCCACAGGAAACATACTAGACTGGGGAAAGAACCACCAGAATAAAGCTTTGCCACGACCCCCCCCCCACCCCTGCATCCATTGAAGACTTCCCCAAGACTTCTCCACTCTCCCTCCCGAATACGTCAACCTCCAGCAAGCCTTGAGTAAGATGCAAACCGTCACCCTCCCTCCTCGTCGACCCTCAACTGCACCATAGAGCTCCTACCTGGCTTTACCCCTCCCCGGGACCGTCTTTACTCCCTCTCGGCCCCTGAAGCAGAAGCCAGCCGCACTAATGTGTCGGAGGAAACTCCGTGCACCTGGCAACCTTGGTTAGCGCACACTGCGCCCGGCCCGCCACAGGAGTCACTGGTGCGTGATGAGACAAGGACATCCCTACCGGCCAAGCCCTCCCTAACCCGGACGACGCTAGGCCAATTGTGCGTCGCCCCACGGACCTCCCGGTCGCGTCCGGTTACGACAGAGCCTGGGCGCGAACCCAGAGTCTCTGATGGCACAGCTGGCGCTGCAGTACAGCGCCCTTAACCACTGCGCCACCCGGGAGGCCCCCTAATTCTTTAAAAGGTATCTGTTACCAGCAGATGCATATCTGAATTCCCAGTCATGTTTCAATTGACTGATTTCCTTATATTAACTGTAACTCAGTAAAATCTTTGAAATTGTTGCGTGTTGCGTTTATTTTCTAATAGCTCTGAGCCCTATGAACTCTGAGGTTGAGGTCAGGGCTCAGGGCTCTGTGCAGGCCAGTCAAGTTCTTCCACACTGATCTCAACAAACCATTTCTGTATGAAATTCACTTCGTGTATAGGGTCATTGGCATGTTGAAACAGGTAAGGGCCTTCCCCAAACTGTTGCCACTCCAGGTGGTATCCGATTTTAAGTACCTTGGCATCATACTTGATTCCAACCTCTCTTTTAAAAAGCATGTGAAAAAGGTAATTCAAATAACCAAATTCAACCTAGCTAATTTCCGATTTATACGAAATTGTTTGACTACAGAGGTAGCAAAACTGTACTTCAAATCTATGATACTCCCCCACTTAACATACTGCTTGACTAGTTGGGCCCAAGCTTGCTGTACAACATTAAAACCTATTCAGTCTGTCTACAAACAGGCTCTCAAAGTGCTTGATAGGAAGCCCAATAGCCATCATCATTGTCACATCCTTAGAAAGCATGAGCTCTTGAGTTGGGAAAATCTTGTGCAATACACCGACGCATGTCTTGTATTCAAGATCCTCAATGGCCTGGCTCCCCCTCCACTCAATATTTTTGTTAAACAGAAAACCCAGACATATGGCAGCAGATCCACAAGGTCTGCCATGAGAGGTGACTGTATAGTTCCCCTAAGGAAAAGCACCTTTAGTAAATCTGCATTCTCTGTGAGAGCTTCCCATGTCTGGAATACACTGCCATCAGACACACATAACTGCACCACATATCACACTTTCACAAAATGCTTGAAGACATGGCTAAAGGTCAATCAGATTTGTGAACATGGTCCCTAGCTGTGTGTTGCCGCTCTCCATGTTGTCTGTAGCTTGTGAGGTGTGGAAACACTTTGTTGCTTTTATGAATTTTGTCTTACTGCTTTTTGTTTTATGTTGCTCTGTCTGTATGCTACGTCTTGCTTGTCCTATGATGCTCTGTCTGTATGCTATGTCTTGCTTGTCCTATGTTGCTATGTCTTGCTTGTTCTATGTTGCTATTGTCTATATTGTAATTGTTTTTAATAACCTGCCTAGGGACTGCGGTTGAAAATTAGCCGGCTGGCTAAAACCGGCACTTTTACTGAAATGTTGATTAATGTGCACTGTCCCTGTAAAAATAAAAATAAACTCAAACTCAAAATTGGAAGCACAGAATCGTATAGAATGTCATTGTCACGCGGTAGCGTTAAGATTTCCCTTCACTGGAACTAAGAGCCCTGAACATTGAAAAACAGCCCCAGATCATTATTCCTCCTCCAACAAACTTTACAGTTGGCACTATGCATTGGGGGTGTTAGCGTTCTCCTGGCATCCGCCAAACCCAGATTAGTCCGTCAGACTGCCAGATGGTGAAGCCTGATTCATCACTCTAGAGAATGCGTTTCCACTGCTCCAGAGTCTAATGGTGGCAAACTTTGCACCACTCCTGCCGACGCTTGGCATTGCACCTGGTGATCTAAGGTTTGTGTGTGGATGCTCGGCCATTGAAACCCATTACATGAAGCTCCCGACAAACAGATTTTGTGCTGACGTTGCTTCCAGAGGCAGTTTGGAACTCATTAGTGAGTGTTGCAACCTGAGGACAGGATATTTTTTTCACGTGCAACGCGCTTCATCACTCAACGGTCCCGCTCTGTGAGCTTGTGTGGCTTACCACTTCGCGGCTAAGCCGATGTTGCTCCTAGGTGTTTCCACTTCACAATAACAGCACTTACAGTTGACCCGGGGCAGCTCTAGCAGGGCAGAAATTTGACGAACTGACTTGATGGAAAGGTTGCATCCTATGACGGTGCCACTTTGAAAGTCACTGAGCTCTTCAGTAAGGCCATTCTACTGCCAATGTTTGTCTATGGAGATTGCATGGATGTGTGCTCAATTTTATACACCTGTCAGCAACGGGTGTGGTTGAAATAGCCGAAGCCACTCATTTGAAGGGGTGTCCATACACTGCTGTACATGTATTGTGAAAGAATTAATTAATAAAAAAATAAATATGTGTTATGTAAAATGTTATTTTGCACACAGGCCAAAGACAACTCATTTGTATCTGCAGGATGTGTTTTTTGGCAGTTCATTTAACGCTCATGTCATTGTCATTGATGTCAATCATTTATGTAAAAGGTCATGTTTACAATACAGAGTTTCCTAAATTAGGGTTTTGATTCAGTCAAACATATGTGGGCAATGTTTATTGTTACTATGGAAACATTTTTGTGGAAGAACTTTTAATCATTTGTTAAGTGGAGTGACTGTTGAATAATCATATGACAGATGGTTAAAGAACGATGCTCTTGGATAGATAATTGCTTAGTTATTTAGGGTTGAATCAGGACAAAGTGATGCATCATAATAATATCAAACTTATTAAGAAAAACGATGGATCTACAAAGACAATATTCAGCGTAATGTTACTCTACTCCGTTTGAGTGACATGATTAATCCTACTTAGTTAAGTCTGGGACTTCAAGCTAGTGGTGCTTTTATGCTGTTATAAGTAAATGGCCTTGTCCGAGACAGAATGGCCCATAGAGCCTAAGTCCTGTTACCGTAGCGTGAGGAAGCTTGATGTACAAGTACACCTTCTAAACAGGGTGCTAGTCTATCGGATTAAAAAGTGCCACATTTAATAGTGTTACATTGTGTCTACAATGATATTGCAATTAGCTCTTGGATTCAAACTACAGTTCAAGAGCGTCTGTTGATAACCCTCTTGAAATAGTGGAAATGGGTTACTGTCCTGATAAATACGTTGACAGGCAGAGTTTGTGTTGTTTCAAATTGGGTTACATTTGCAGCAACCATTCCTAAAACACATGAAGAAATCAAAGCTGTCAGTCAGACATCAGCTAGCGCCTTTACCAGAAGCCAAAAGATTAACTCTGCACTTACATAAAGCATTTAATCAATCTATTTACCCTACCTGTCAATATAGAGCTTCATGACTGCTAGCAGTGAGCATGAGTGTTTAGCGAGGTTGTGATCTTCGCATCCTGATCTGTGTGAGTGAGATCACGCGGCTGGCTCCTGTAGAAGGCACTAATCCCTAAACCAAAGAGAATCTGTGTGGCCTGGCAGCCCGTCGCTGTGTCAGTCGCTGGTCCACCAAAGTGTTCTTTGGCGGCGGGCCATTTTCTCCAGGGCTCCTGCTGTCTTCGCCCTGTTCTCTCCTGCCCAGCCCTATCCTCCCAGGGGATCTTCCACACCTCCCCCCTGCCTGGCCTCCGACTGACGGCTCCTCAAGGCCTCTTCGTTTCTGCACAGTCATCATAGTTCAGTGTCAAAGCTGCTCAAACACTACCGATCTCCCCCCTTATCACCCGGTAGAGCTCATATACCTAGCTCTAAACACATACAGTCACATCCAAAATGATTTGTACCCTTGATAAAGATGAGCAAAAAAAAAAATGGCTATATTGTATGATCAACATTTTTTGAAAATTATATTATTTTATACTAATACAATTGCTCAGAGAAAGAGATTTTATTTAACAAATAGATACTTAAAAGAAAAGAAATTAAGATAGGTGTCAACATTATTGGCAACCCTAAAGACTCTTCTACTTATATAATCAAAGAACACCTGCGTTACCTTGCTACTTTGAGTTTATCTCAGTTTAATGAAGTGTATTGTGACCTTTCATGGCTTCTTGCATGTAAAATCCCATTGTCATCCATCACCATAGGGAAAGGCAAAGAAATCACAAATGAAAAGCGACAAATGGTTGTTGGCTCTCATAAATAAGGCAATGGGTACAAAACAACAACTGATTAAAAAATAATATATATATCTAACACTTACCATTATTAGGACAACAATTAAAACCACTGAAACATGCCTGGTAGAGGACCCATGTGTATCTAGTCCCCATAGTGAGGAAAATGGTTCGGGCAGCAAAGAAAAGTCCAAGAGCCACAGTTGGAGAATTTCAGAACTTGGTCGCATCTTGGGGGTCACGAGTCTCTAAATCTGCAATTAGAATTACACATGCCAATAGGCTAAGGGAAGGGTTATCATAAAAACAGATGTAAACACCAGGAGTTTTCTGAAAGGTTTTTGGCACTTGGATTGGAACACGGTTCTATGGTCAGATGACATGAAAATAAAGCTCTTTTGCCATGCAAACCAGTGGTGGGTTTGACCTCGAATAAATGGATGCATGTGCAGAAAAGAACCTCATACCTACTGTAAAATATGATGGTGGATCTTGTGATGTTATGGGGTTGTTTAGCTTCCACCGGCCCTCGGGCCCTTTTGCTAAGGTCAATGACATCTTGAACTCTACCAAGTGCTGGTTGCAATAACCCCCAAGCACAAATCAAAATCAACATTTTTGCAATGGCCATCTCAGTGTCCGGACTAGAACCCCCATTGAAAACCTTTGATTTGATTTGAAGATGGTGAAAGGATATCAAGAATCTGGAAATATTCTGTACGGAGGAATGGTCTAAGATCCCTCCCAATGTGTTCTTCAATCTCATAAAATATTTTAGAAAAATGGCTAAGTGCCGTTATCCTTGCAGAAGGGGAGCGTGCACGTTGTATTGAAAAAAGGGGTGCCAGTAATTTTGACACTTAGTAATTTTTTTGTTGTACTTATTATTAAACAAAATATCTTTCTCTGAGCAATTCTATTAATATAAAACAATAATAATAGTATTTGTGTTTTCTGCATTTGTTGTTGTTGCAGGGGCGTTTTGAGGAAAACATCCCAAAACTCTTTATACGTTTTTAGGGCTTGTGTCATTTTCAATTTTCTAATGGTGTTTGTTTGCAGTAACTGACAAGCCACACATCTCACAGAAAACACTGGACAGTTGTTTTGATCTTCTGAAACACTTGATTTATAAGAGGTTGAGAGAAAGCTATTAACTGTAGAATCGTTGGGCCTTTCAGCCTATACGGTAGGGAACCCTAGGAGACCTGTGGTTATTAAGGGTAGGGAACCCTAGGAGACCTGTGGTTATTAAGGGTAGGGAACCCTAGGAGACCTGTGGTTATTAAGGGTAGGGAACCCTAGGAGACCTGTGGTTATTAAGGGTAGGGAACCCTAGGAGACCTGTGGTTATTAAGGGTAGGGAACCCTAGGACACCTGTGGTTATTAAGGGTAGGGAACCCTAGGAGACCTGTGGTTATTAAGGGTAGGGAACCCTAGGAGACCTGTGGTTATTAAGGGTAGGGAACCCTAGGAGACCTGTGGTTATTAAGGGTAGGGAACCCTAGGAGACCTGTGGTTATTAAGGGTAGGGAACCCTAGGAGACCTGTGGTTATTAAGGGTAGGGAACCCTAGGAGACCTGGGCTCATCCTGTGAGATCTGTTTTGAGAAGTCATCTGAGGTATTTGTTCTGGGTGGAGACGATGGTTTGGGCTAAATAAAGGGTGGAAACCCAACAGGCTGCCTCGAGTTGGGAAAAAGGCCTTAGGCGTCTGACTAGCGCAAATTGGCATCAAATAAAAGGCTTTGTCTTTTAGGATACACTATTAGTTTAGGTAATGTATTTTTGGAAGATTCCACATAAACAGCAATCTGAACAGGATCAGTAAGAAGACCTTAACATGCCAGAGATGCACATTAAAAAGGCATTGTAATCTGCACACTGCGGTTTAAGAGTTTTGCTGTGCCATTTCTTTCTATGTCATCCTTTTTTTTGTCCAAAGTTACCAGTATTATTCACTAAATGTCTGCATTCAACACAACGGAAAATGAGCTAAAGCAGAAACAGACCTTCACACAGGCTAAACCAACATTGTTTATTAACCCCCCAAAAAAGGTGACACCATCGCGTCTTTGAAAAAAAAAAAAAAAAAACCCCGGCTTGTTCTTCGATGGGTTTGAGTGGAAGGTTTTGTCACTAACACTTTCCATGAAAACACAATTAAACAAATGCAATGAGGGAATCAGGGGGCCGGTCGAGTCGGACTGAGTCAACCAAACCAATCAGAGGAAAGATCTTCAAAACAAACTTTCACCAGCTGAGCCTGCTTAGCACATTGCGGTGGCGTGTTGAAAAGATAAGTTTGGATTGAGGAAAAAGAGCCCTTGAGCAGTCGTAAAGGGATACTTCCTTCCTAGCGGTTTGTTTCTAGTCAGTTACTAGGACTTAATTACTTAAAAATACCTCTCCATTTGTTTGCAAGAAATTATGTTTAGGAACGTTTAGCTTCACCCAATAGCAGAAAAGTACCACGAAGCCACCAAGGACTTCATGTAAATGTGCCTTCCGTGGAGATGATACATTTTAAAATGCACTTAAATGCTAGCGAAAGCATGAGAACCTTGGTATCCTGCTGTTCTAAAACTTCCCCATTGACCCCACTTATTTTGAGTTTGCCAGTTGGTTGAACATTGTTGTAATCCTATAATAATCGTGGTACTTGTGAACATTTGGGGACACCACTTTCACCAATCAATAGACCTGCATTCATCACTCCATATTGACTCAATGTTAACTGAGGAGAGGAAATGGATGTCACTGTTACCGCCTTGCTTGGTAACCCACAACCTAACTGGGAAATGATCTTAAATTGGAACAACAGGAAAAAGAACATCGATGGCGAACGTGTAGGAAAGTATTTCTTACAAATATTGGACTAATTTGGAACCAGACGATGTCTTCCACCACCCTAACATGACACAGACTGTTACAGTAGTCACCACACGAGTATCACAGAGATGGAAGTGAATCATGTTTTAAACATCTAGCTACAGTGTCACTAATCACAATGCGACTACCGGTGTGACTACCGCAGGGTCTAAGCCACAAAAGATCCTAAACAGAATTGCTGTGACTACTGCATGGTCTAAGCCACAAAAGATCCTACCCAGATGGTAGAAGTGTAATTATGAACGTGTGTTTCATCAGCGAATCGCCAAGCGGTACGTCCAGGTTCAGAAAGCTTCTACCGTCAAAGACATAAGACTCCCGAACAGCTAACCAAATGGCTACCCGCACTATTTGTATTGACACCCCCCCCCTACCCTATTTTTACACTGCTGCTACTCTGTTTATTATCTATGCATAGTCACTTTACCTTTACCTACATGTACATATTACCTCAATTACCTGTGACCTAGCCTAGCAGTACATAGCCTCGTTACTGTTATTTTTTATTGTTGCTCTTTTAATTATTTGTTATTTTTCAATTTGATTTTCATTTAAAAACAATTGTTTTATTGTTTACGTTAGTTTATTTAGTAAATACGTTCATTAACACTTAATTTTTCTTAAAACTGCATTGTTGGTTAAGGGCTCGTAAGTCAGCGTTTCACTGTAAGTTCTACAGCTGATGTATTCGGCTCATGTGACAAATCACATTTGACCTGATTTGATTTGAATTTGGTGCAGTTTGTCACATGGACTTATTGTATGAAAATAATAAATCAACACGCGTTTTTGTCGACATGATTTATTGGTATTAGATGTTTGATTGAATATTTTTTAATATTTAAATATCGTAATATGTCATTTATACATCATACCAAAAAAACTACATTCAGAGTCACAAGCCTGCATGAAAAACACGTTGTTCCCTGTAGAAAAGTGAACACACCATTTTTTTTTTACACCTTCATATTTCACTGACGGGACACGTCAATGGCTAAAACACCAACCGTGCAAATAATGAAACATTCTGTCCATCTGTTTCACTTAGTTTTTTTGCTAATTCAAAATGTCTTTCTTTCTTCAAACCATCAAAGTACACGAGGGCGGTCTTGCAGTTCAATGTGCGGCCTGCAAACAGACAGCAGGCCCGTGGTGGTGCGTGCACTGTATCCCCAAGGCCTCATTTGGTTCCATACAGCCGTCAGTCAAACAAGCAGTAGTTAGGCAAGTTCTCCCACGTCGAGTAGGCATCCCGATATCTGGATAAACAAAGGTTACATAAAGCAATCCCTTAATGATCCAAACTGTTTATTTCCACTGAGCTAGGCCATTTACATGTCACAAGGACGGACCAGGGATAACTTGAAACAGACTATGGTCCCCGCCTGGCGACATGAAAACCGTAGTTCATTTCAAGGTGGTCCCTGGTCCCACCTGGCGACATGAAAACCTTCTTATTTTCCTCCCTTGTTATTCGGAACAGAGTGCCTCTGCTTTGCATCGTCTCTGTTTCCTACCTGTTTTTGTACCTCCTGACATGCAGCTGTTGCCCTCCCTGGACTCTAGACAGTGCACACTCTGTGTTAATCTGCTACAAAGTCCCGTGATCAACTCCAATTATGTTTAGTGTTGCTCTGTGTATTGCTCCCACCGCCACCACTGTGTTGGGGGGGGGGGGGGGGGGGGGTCTGTTACTGTTATTCAGAGCAGCCTCAAATGAGACCAGCCGTCTGTGTAGTAAACTGGTGAATCTGACCAGAGCCCCAGTGGAACATGTGGAACAGGTTACTTGCAACGACTTTGAGGAAGTTCAAAAGTGAATGACTTTAGCGAGATGTGGTTGGATCCTGGATTAGATCATGTTGATTAGGATCATATTAGAATCAGATATTTTTCAATCTCCATGGAGCAAAGTCGGTGAGAGATTCTGCTAAATGCTATTTTTCCTTTCCAAGGGTACAGCCACCCAGATATTTTTGTCAGTCAATGGAGAAGATTTTCCGTCAAAAAAACGCACATTAAATCAATCATTTTATTTATGCGACTCGTCCAAAACAGGTTTACTTGAATTGAACTTCAGATGGATAAAAACAGACAACAGAAGAATACATAAAGTATATGATTTGATCCATGTTTACGTGTCTGTGTGTGGCTGTAGCCTATCTGGATGCTACATTCTAACTGGATGCTACATGCTAACTGGATGCTACATGCTAACTGGATGCTACATCTAAAGTTGGAGGGAAGTGACACATGGTCGGCGTCCCGTAAGCACTCAAGCAAAGTGAGTGCTTACACTTGACCTGACTTGATAAGGTGGTCCTTTTCCACAGGGAGTGGTGTGACTCTGATTTGGAACACAAAAGAAGTGGAGGGTGTGTCTGCTAGTTATCAAGTAGAGGGAGGGCCGGGAGGGGCAGATTAGAGGGCAATGTCACTATGACTGACTGGCTTCCTGTACACTAAACCCTCAAAACTAAGTATTCTGTCATACCCACTTCCTGTCTCTTTTATACAGTCATGTTTAAACTGTGAAGGCTGAGATTAAATGTATCCTCAGTCAAATAAAATGTCTGGGATTATTCAAAAGTATGTAATTGAAACGCATTCAACCAACTCAAATTATAATCTCCTTTTATTTTAGAGTTATTATTTTAGATCACTAGTACATACTATGTAACAATGTGTAAATAACAATGTGTATCCATACTGGTACATGTAACTACCTACACACCTTCATGGGTTTCTCTTTATTTTTACTATTTTGTACATTTATTTTTTATTTTACCTTTATTTAAATAGGCAAGTCAGTTAAGAACAAATTCTTATTTTCAATGACGGCCTAGGAACAGTGGGTTAACTGCCTGTTCAGGGGCAGAATGACAGATTTTGTACCATGTCAGATCGGGGATTTGAACGTGCAACCTTTCGATTAGTAGTTCAATGCTCTAACCACTAGGCTACTCTGTATAATAATAGTGAAGACATCAAAACTATGAAATAACACATATGGAATCATGTACTGTAGTACCTAAAAAAGTGTTAAACAAGTCAAAATATATTTTACATTTGAGATTCTTCAAAGTCACACCCTTTTGCTTGATTACAGTTTGGCACACTCTTGGTGTTCTCTCAACCAGCTTCATGAGGTAGTCAACTGGAATGCATTTCAATTAACAAGTGTGCCTTGTTAAAAGTAAATTTTGTAACGATTGTCGTTGGTGGAAGAAGGTGAGGACCAAGGTGCTGCGTGGTATGTGTTCGGCATTTTATTAAATATAACTGAACACTAGATAACAAAGTAACAAAAGGCACAACCGAAACAGCTCTGTCAGGTGCAACACACTAAACAGAAAATAACTACCCACAAATCATAGTGGGAAAACAGGATACCTAAGTATGATTCTCAATCAGAGACAACTAACGACACCTGCCTCTGATTGAGAACCATACCAAGCCAAACACAAAAACACCACATAGAAAAAGGAACATAGACAACCCACCCAACTCACGCTCTGACCATACTAAAACAAACAGACAACCCACCCAACTCACGCTCTGACCATACTAAAACAAACAGACAACCCACCCAACTCACGCTCTGACCATACTAAAACAAAGACATAACAAAATAACTAAAGTCAGAACGTGACATTGATTATTAATAAACATCTTGAACTCTAACCATCTGCCTCCTGTGTCTGCATCTGGGTCTCGCCTTCTGCCCTTATAAGATAACCCTATCTGGTAAAAGACCAAGTCCATATTATGTCAATAACAGCTCAAATAAGCAAAGAGAAATGACAGTCCATCTTTACTTTAAGACATGACAGTCAGTCAATACGGAAAATTTCAAGAACTTTGAAAGTCTCTTCAAGTGCTGTCGCAAAAACCATCAAGCGCTATGCTGAACTGGATCTCATGAGGATCACCACAGGAAAGGAAGACCTGAAGTTACCTCTGCTGCAGAGGATAAGTTCATTAGAGTTCACCTAGAGTTCCCTCTGCTGCAGAGGATAAGTTCATTAGAGTTCACCTAGAGTTACCTCTGCTGCAGAGGATAAGTTCATTAGAGTTCACCTAGAGTTCCCTCTGCTGCAGAGGATAAGTTCATTAGAGTTAACTGCACCTCAGATTGCAGCCCAAATAAATGCTTTACAGATTTCAAGTAACAGAAACACCTCAACATCAACTGTTCAGAAGAGACTGCATGAACCAGGCTTTCATGGTCGAATTGATGCAAAGAAATCACTACTAAAGGACACTAATAAGACGAAGAGACTTGCTTGGCCCAAGAAACACGAGCAATGAACATTAGACCGGTGGAAATCTGTTCTTTCATCTGATGAAACAAAATGTGACATTTTTGGTTCCAACCATCATGTCTTTGTGAGAAGCAGAGTAGGTGAACGGATGATCTCCGCATGTTTCATTTTATGTTTTAATTTCACCTTTATTTAACCAGGGAGGCCAGTTGAGAACACCTTTATTTAACCAGGTAGGCTAGTTGAGAACACCTTTATTTAACCAGGTAGGCCAGTTGAGAACACCTTTATTTAACCAGGTAGGCCAGTTGAGAACACCTTTATTTAACCAGGTAGGCCAGTTGAGAACAAGATCTCATTTACAACTGCGACCTGGCCAAGATAAAGCAAAGCAGTGCGACACAAACAACAACACAAAGTTACACATGGAGTAAACAAACATGCAGTCAATAACACAATATAAAAAAGTCTATATATAGTGTGTGCAAATGAGGTAAGATAAGGGAGGAAAGGCAATAAATAGTGGTGAAATAATAACAATTTAGAAATTAAACACTGGATTGATAGATGAATGTGCAAGTAGATATGCTGGGGTGCGAAGGAGAACAAAATTAATAAATAACAGAATGGAGATGAGGTAGTTGGATTGGATATTTACAGATGAGGTAGATATGAGTCTCCAGCTTCTGTGATTTTTGCAATTCGTTCCAGTCGTTGGCAGCAGAGAACTGGACGGAAAGCGGCCAAAGGAGGAATTGGCTTTGGGTGTGACCAGTGAAATATACCTGCTGGAGCGCGTGCTACACGTGGGTGCTGCTATGGTGACCAGTGAGCTGAGATAAGACAGGGCTTTACCTAGAAAAGACTTAGATGACCTGGAGCCAGTGGGTTTGGCGACGAATATGAAGCGAGGGCCAGCAAACGAGAACATACAGGTTGTAGTGGTGGGTAGTATATGGGGCTTTGGTGACAAAACGGATGGCACTGTGATAGACTACCTACTATTTGCTGAGTAGAGTGTCGGAGGCTATTTTATAAATGACATCGCCGAATTCAAGGATTGGTAGGATAGTCAGTTTTACGAGGGTACGTTTGGCAACATGAGTGAAGGTTGCTTTGTTGCGAAATAGAAAGCTGATTCTAGATTTAATTTTGGATTGGAGATGCTTAATGTGAGTCTAGAAGGAGAGTTTACAGTCTAACCAGACACCTAGGTATCTGTAGATGTCCACATATTCTAAGTCAGAACCGTCCAGAATAGTGATGCTGGACGGGCAGGCAACTGTTGGTCGCAATCGGCTCAAGAGCATGCATTTAGTTTTACTTTCATTTAAGAGCAGTTGGAGGCCACGGACGGAGAGTTGTATGGCGTTGAAGCTCGTCTGGATGTTAGTTAACACAGTGTCCAAAGAAGGGCCAGAAGTATACAGAATGGTGTCGTCTGCGTAGAGGTGGATCAGAGAATCACCAGCCTTGGCCAGGTCTATGAATACAGCTGCACAGTGTTGTCTCGTATCGATGGAGGTTATGATATCATTTAGGACCTTGAACGTGGCTGAGGTGCATCCATGACAGCTTGGAAACCAGATTGCATAGCGGAGAAGGTACGTTGGGATTCGAAATGGTCGGTCATCTATTTGTTGACTTGGCTTTCGAAGACCTTAGAAAGACAGGGTAGGATAGATATAGGTCTGTTGCAGTTTGGGTCTAGAGTGTCTCCCCCTTTGAAGAGGGGGATGACCGCGGCAGCTTTCCAATCTTTGGGGATCTCAGACGATATGAAAGAGAGGTTGAACAGGCTAGTAATAGGGGTTGCAACAATTTCGGCTGATAATTTTAGAAAGATAAGCTCCAGATTATCTAGCCCTGCTGATTTGTAGGTGTCCAGATTTTGCAGCTCTTTCAGAACATCAGCTATCTGGATTTAGGTGAAGGAGAAATGGGGCTTGGGCAAGTTCCTGTGGGGGGTGAAGGGCTGTTGACCAGGGCAGGGGTGGCCAGGTGGAAAGCATGGCCAGCCGTAGATAAATCCTTATTTAAATTCTCAATTATCGTGGATTTATCGGTGGTGACAGTGTTTCCTAGCCTTAGTGCAGTGGGCAGCTGGGAGGAGGTGCTCTTATTCTCCATGGACTTTACAGTGTCCCAGAACTTTTTGGAGTTTGTGCTGCAGGATGCAAATTTCTGTTTTCTGTTTGAAAAAGCTAGCCTTTGTTTTCCTAACTGCCTGTGTATATTGGTTCCTAACTTCCCTGAAAAGTTGCATATTGCGGGGGCTATTCCGTGCTAATGCAGTACACCACAGGATGTTTTTGTGCTGGTCAAAGGCAGTCAGGTCTGGAGTGAACCACGGGCTATGTGGTTCCCACCGTGAAGCATGGAGGAGGTGGGATGGTGTGGGGGTGCTTTGCTGGTCACACTGTCTGTGATTTATTTAGAATTCAAGGCACACGTAACCAGCATGGCTACCATAGCATTCTGCAGCCATACGCCATACAATCTGGTTTCGCTTAGTGGGACTAGCATTTGTTTTTCAACAGGACAATGACCCAACACACCTCCAGGCTGTGTAAGGGCTATTTTACCCAGAAAGGCAGTGATGGAGTGCTGCATCAGATGACCTGGCCTCCACAATCACCCGACCTCAACCCAATTGAGATGGTTTAGAATGAGTTGGCATGCAGAGTGAAGGAAAAGCCGCCAACAAGTGGTCAGCATACGTGCGAACTCCTTTAAGACTGTTGGAAAAGTATTCCTCATGAAGCTCATTGAGAGAATGCCAAGAGTGTGCAAAGCTTTCATCAAGGCAAAGGGTGGTTTACTTTGAAGGTTCTCCGATATAAAATATACTTTGATTTGTTTAACACTTTTTTGGTCATAGTTTTGATGTCTTCACTATTCTTCTACAATTTTAGAAAATAGTTAAAATAAAGAAAAAGTTATCGAATGAGTATGTGTGTCCAAACTTTTGACTTACAGTATATATTGCTTTATTACGGCATCCGAAGGTTTAAGAGTAGTGGTTGCTTCCTTCTGGTAAATGGTTTCCTCATAGTCAAGAACTGGCAGGAAAGTTGACTGTAGAATCTACTTCCTGCCATTTAGAGAGAGACAAGGTCTGTTTCTAAAAAAAGAAGCCCACTTTAAATGTTAGCTTTTTGACTAGCTCATCTGCATGTTTTATTTTATTTTATTTTTTACATTAAATCTTTGTCAATCCAAATGCCCATATATTTATAGGCAGGCACCCATTCATTGTCTATCACCCATAATGCACCACACAAAGAGATGAACTCAAGGTCCAATGCTTGGCGTTTCTCTTCATGTGTGAAGGCATGTGCTGATAATGAATTAGGGAACAGGTTGTCAGGATGTATTTAATGCTAAATTAACATATATGTGTGATGGTCCCTATAAGAATGAGACATAATAAAGAGAATTATACTAACACTACGGTCCTTTGTCTCAGGTTGGAAGAAGCTCTCCGGGTGTTTTCATTTCCGAAGGTGAGTAAACATTGTGCTGTCAATTATCACACTTCTGTTTGGGCAAGCTAATCAAAGCTTTCCTTGTCTATTCATCATCTAAATTTAACACAGGTGCCCTGCCCAGAGGTAATCGGAAAATCTCTTGACTCAGAAAAAACCCCTACGTACATTAAATATGGATTAGAATGTCATTTGAGGGCATATTTAAAATATAGTAATATTTGTGCCCCTTAAATCTTCCGATTTCACAGACTCACCCACTTGACTCAGTCAAGCGTCGACTGCACAAAGGACCTAAAAAAGAAGTTATAATGTTATTCTGTTCTCTGTGAACAGAAAACTGAAGTTATCTAGTTGTATCTGATAAGAGTAAAAAAAAAAAAAGGATAGTTCAGCCAAAATGAAACATTGGTTTCCTTACCCTGTAAGCAGTCTATGGACGAGGTATGACAGAAATCCGTGCTTTTTTTTTTGTTTCCCTGGCACTGTTTCCACATGCTAACATGATATAATGCGAGTTGAGTCATCCGAACACAGAGTTCTCTTTTAAATGTCAGGTCTGGAAGGGCAAAATATGCATTTTTGTACGCATGTTATCCTGATATTGTTTGGATCTGGTTGTCCCCGTCCCAAAGTGGATGAGCTCGCATTGCGCTCCAATCTCAACATAGTGTTGATTCAATCAGGCAACTCAAAACTCTGCCCCAAACCTGTTTTGGGGTCGAGAGGCACCTTTTCATAATAAAGTTGGTGTAAATACCTTCCTAGCCTGTGAGGGAAAGTGCTTGCTGGCTACATAAAATGCAAGCCAGCTAACTAATATTTAAAAAATGTTTTTATGTTTATTTATATAAATGGTAATGCTAACCCATTTATAATCGCTTTAGCTTTTTGCTAGGTAGCTTTGTGGATAGATACAGTAGTTTGCCAATGCCATCGGTTGTGTCATCTTGATCTCTTCCCTTTGTCACCAATTGGAGCTGGTTACTGGCATTTTAATATAGAGAGGGAATTGGCAGTCCAGACACACTGTGGACACAGTAATCACATTTAAACATTGGTGTAAAGTACTTAAGTAAATATACATTACAGTACTACTTAAGTCGTTTTTTGGGGTATCTTTACTTACCTGTTTCAATTTTTTTATTTTGTAATTTTCCCCCCTTTTCCCCCCAATTGATAGTTACGGTCTTGTCCCATTGCTGCAAGTCCCCTATGGACTCAGGAGAGGCAAAGGTCGAGAGCCATGCATTCTCCGAAGCACGACAATGCCAAGTCGCACTACTTTTTGACACACTACTCGCTTAACCCAGAAGCCAGCCACACCAATGTGTCGGAGTTAACACTGTCCAGCTGGCGACCGGAAGTCAGCTTGCAGGCGCCCTGCCTGCCACAAGGAGTTGCTAGAGCGCAATGGGACAAGGAAATCCCGGCTGTCCAAACCCTCCCCTAACCCGGACAACCCTGGGCCAAATGTGCGACGCTTTAGACCCCTTACCACTCAGGAGGCCCCCTCTATTTAGATTTTTGACAACTTTTATTTTTACCTCACTACATTTCTAAAGACAATATTGTACTCTTTACTCCATAAATTTTCCCTGACTACCAATCTTTAGTAAATAATGTCTGAGTGTCGGAGTGTGTCCCTGGCTTCCATCCATTTTAAAAACAAGAACATGGTGCCGTCTGCTTTGCTTTTAACTTCAATACATTTCTAATGAAAATAATGTACTTTTTACTCAATACAATTTCCCTGACACCAAAAGTACTCATTTAATTTTGTATGCTTAGCAAGACAGGAAGTCCAACAGTCACACAATTATCAAGAGCACATCCCTGGTCATCTCTACTACCCTCTGGACACACTTAACACAAATGCTTTGTTTGTAAATGATGTTGGAGCGTGCCCCTGGCTATAATTTAATACTTAAGTATATTTTAGCAATTACATTTACTTTTGATACTTAAGTATTTTTTAAACCAAATACGTTTAGACTTTTCTGAAGTAGTATTTTACTGGTTGACTTTCACTTTTACTTGAGTCATTTTCTATTACGTTATTTTAAACTTTTTTTTGTTTGAATTTTACCCCTTTTTCATGGTATCCAATTGTTTTTAGTATCTACTATCTTGTCTCATCACGACTCCTGTGGCGGGCCGGGCGCAGTGCACTCTAACCAAGGTTGCCCATACGGGCTCGGGAGAGACGAAGGATGAAAGTCATGCGTCCTCTGATACACAACCCAACCAAGCCTCACTGCTTCTTAACACAGCATGCATCCAACCCGGAAGCCAGCCGCACTAATGTGTCGGAGGAAACTCCGTGCACCTGGCAACCTTGGTTAGCGTGCACAGCCCCCCACAGGAGTCGCTGGTGCGCGATGAGACAAGGACATCCCTACCGGCCAAGCCCTCCCTAACCCGGACAATGCTAGTCCAATTGTCGTCGCCCCATGGACTTCCCGGTCGCGGCCGGTTACGACAGAGCATGGCGCGAACCCAGAGTCTCTGATGGCACAGCTGGCGCTGCAGTACAGCGCCCTTAACCACTGCGCCACCCGGGAGGCCCTGTATTTGTACTTTTACTCAAGTATGACAATTGGGTATTTTTTCCACCCCTGTTTCCACCCCTGTTTACAACCAAATACTTTTAGACTTTTACTCAAGTAATATTTTACTGGCTGACTTTCACTTTGACTTCCACCTCCACCACATTTAAAATAAACACATCCAGGTGTAGACTCACTGATGTGATCAGAATTCAATGATCGGAATACAATAGCTACAAGTCTCAACAGGGCCAGTGTTTTCCCTCTCACTCTATCCCATTCTTTTGAGGGTTTGAGCTGTACAAGTATCAGACAACCCCTGAAAAGTCTCTGTTTTGCAGAGATGATGCATAGTCTGTCCCGGGTTACCCTTTTTCCACAGACATTGATAGGGTATCCTGGGCATCCCTGCCTGGTGCCACGGTATACTTGGACCTGTCAGAGTCCACCCACAATCTCCTCAGAGCAGCTTGCTGCGTAACACTACAGAGAGACATTCTCTCAAAATCCAGCCGTGTATGTCCAAAGATAACCCAGAGAGGTATGGACACATGCCAAATCATTACACTGCAGAAACCTCTCAGACAGAGAGAGAGCAAGGGAGAGAGCGAGAGAGAGAAAGAGAGAGACAGTGAGAGAGGGATAGGTGGAGAGCAACAAGTGGCTGATCCATCCCAGCCAAACACTTCCCTTCCTGCTAACCTCCAGTCCACCTTTGTATTTTATTATCTTCCTGTCAGATCATCTCTGTTTCTCAGAGAGCTGCAGTGGTGTTCATTTACAGTTCCATAATGAATAACTGTGACTCTTCCGTAGATTTTATTTTTTGTAATTTTATTTCACCTTTATTTAACCAGGTAGGCTAGTTGAGAACAAGTTCTCATTTGCAACTGCGACCTGGCCAAGATAAAGCATAGCAGTGTGAGCATACAACAAAGAGTTACACATGGAGTAAACAATTAACAAGTCAATAACACAGTAGAAAACAAAGGGGGGGTCTATATACAATGTGTACAAAAGGCATGAGGAGGTAGGCAAATAATTACAATTTTGCAGATTAACACTGGAGTGATAAAAGATCAGATGGTCATGTACAGGTAGAGATATTGGTGTGCAGAAGAGCAGAAAAGTAAATAAATAAAAACAGTATGGGGATGAGGTAGGTGAAAAGGGTGGGCTATTTACCAATAGACTATGTACAGCTGCAGCGATCGGTTAGCTGCTCAGATAGCTGATGTTTGAAGTTGGTGAGGGAGATAAAAGTCTCCAACTTCAGCGATTTTTGCAATTCGTTCCAGTCACAGGCAGCAGAGTACTGGAACGAAAGGCGGCCAAATGAGGTGTTGGCTTTAGGGATGATCAGTGAGATACACCTGCTGGAGCGCGTGCTACGGATGGGTGTTGCCATCGTGACCAGTGAGCTGAGATAAGGCGGAGCTTTACCTAGCATAGACTTGTAGATGACCTGGAGCCAGTGGGTCTGGCGACGAATATGTAGCGAGGGCCAGCCGACTAGAGCATACAAGTCGCAGTGGTGGGTGGTATAAGGTGCTTTAGTGACAAAACGGATGGCACTGTGATAGACTGCATCCAGTTTGCTGAGTAGAGTGTTGGAAGCCATTTTGTAGATGACATCGCCGAAGTCGAGGATCGGTAGGATAGTCAGTTTTACTAGGGTAAGCTTGGCGGCTTGAGTGAAGGAGGCTTTGTTGCGGAATAGAAAGCCGACTCTTGATTTGATTTTCGATTGGAGATGTTTGATATGAGTCTGGAAGGAGAGTTTGCAGTCTAGCCAGACACCTAGGTACTTATAGACGTCCACATATTCTAGGTCGGAACCATCCAGGGTGGTGATGCTAGTCGGGCATGCAGGTGCAGGCAGCGACCGGTTGAAAAGCATGCATTTGGTTTTACTAGCGTTTAAGAGCAGTTGGAGGCCACGGAAGGAGTGTTGTATGGCATTGAAGCTGGTTTGGAGGTTAGATAGCACAGTGTCCAAAGACGGGCCGAAAGTATATAGAATGGTGTCGTCTGCGTAGAGGTGGATCAGGGAATCGCCCGCAGCAAGAGCAACATCATTGATATACACAGAGAAAAGAGTCGGCCCGAGAATTGAACCCTGATTAATGACATTTGACATTTGTAGCATCCTGTCTGAGAAATATGCCTCCTCCCTTAACGCCCTCCCCTCCTTTCAATGGAGGTACATTGTCCAGTTTCAGACTGAATTGAAAGAAGACATAAAACTTAGCTGATTTAAATCATTGTAGTCATTCCACCAATTTGGTGCCTTTTGAGATGTGAAACTTTGTTGGGTAAAAAAATGTTTGATTTCACCTAATTTTACATTCTGTCATGAAGAGCACATGTTCAACTTAATAAAAAAAAAGTTTTCCCTTCTCGAGGTTAAATAAAAAATATGTTTTCCTGTCTCAAGAGGGAAGTTTTCCCGCCTCTAATGACTTCCCCATCCCGCATGAGGGAGCGTAATCATCGACTGACACTAATTAGCATAACGCATCGGACATAAATATTCCTAGAAAATATTCCTATTCATGAAAATCACAAGTGAAATACATTGAGACACAGCTTAGCCCTTTGTAATCACCCTGTCATCTCAGATTTTCAAAATATGCTTTACAACCAAAGCTAGACAAGCATTTGTGTAAGTTTATCGATAGCCCAGCATAGCATTTTGTCCAGCTAGCAGCAGGAAACTTGGTCACGGAAATCAGAAAAGCAATCAAATTAAATCGTTTACCTTTGATGAGCTTTGGATGTTTTCACTCCCGAGACTCCCAGTTAGAAATCCAATGTTCCTTTTTTCCAAAAATATTATTTTTGTTGGCAAAATAGCTCCGTTTGTTCTTCATGTTTGGCTGAGAAATCGCAGTCATGAAAACACTGAAAAATGAAACACTGAAAAAACGTAAAAAATGTCTAACCTGTCTATCTATGGCTAACAGGGTTGGCAGGTTACGCTCGACCTGCTCAATTTTCCATCACAAAACACCAGAAAATTGTCAAAAAGAGTAGAACTAGCTCACCTGCGTTTACACTCTGATTTGACTATTAAGATGTTTCTTTTGAATTATATTTCCAAAAAGGAATAGTTTTACCATTTTTAAAACGAGAGTTCAGTTCATGTAGCATGGTTGACCTTAAAATGAATCACTAATCATGTAAAAAATAAATACTAATTTTCAGAAATGACTATCAAAGCAACAAGATAACTAATGGCTTTACAACGATGGTGAAAACTTGTTGGTGTTAAGTGGGTTAAAAGTCACAGAGGGATGTTAAAAAGCAGAATTTGAGGAACTTTAGCAAGACTTAATTCATATAGAAAATCTGATTCATTGAATTATCCATGTGGTCATTATTAAAGGGCACTTCATTTTAGTATAACAGGCTTTTAAAATTCAATATTATTGCACATTTTCTACTTAAAATATCAAAGGAATGTCAAAGGCACTCATTTTGTGGAACAACCCTGTGATAGCACTCTAGGTCTTACAAAATAGATCAAATCATATCAAAGTTTAATACTAAGTCTACTACTCAGCTCTAATGAGCTCACAGGTTAGATTGACATATACTGTACACGTGAGGTGTATGTCTGTTAACATCAATTCATCATATGGCTAAATCAAACCAAGATGCATCATTTTAACCAGTTCCATTTTTAATATTTATAATAATAATATATATACAGTAGTTACAGTAGTTTGTGCATAATTTTGGGGTGGGTGGCTAGGCCCACAACCCTGACTTTATAAGCACCATGCTCTACCAACTGAACCACACTGGACCACCAGAATCCCATTGAGCCAAGTCTAGGTGGAGTTAAGGGACCACAGTCAATTGGTATGAATCACAGTGCTCTATTTTTTTTTTCCAGGAGAACTTAAGTTAATCTTTAGTTATTTTTTTTCTCTCATTGACTCCTCACAAGAATGGCCACTGTGTTTCCTGGAATCATACTCTCTTTCTTCATCATAGTGGTGTAATAAACTTGAAGGTTCCCCCCCCCCCCCTCCCCCCTCCTGCAGAACAGTGCTGTAAAGCTAAACTAGCCTCAATGGAAAAAGTGGCCCACAATTCCGTTTTCTGATGATTATAATAATTTAAATCCTAAGAAGAAGAAAGAAAAACTCAGCATCAGAAGGTCACTCCAGAATTAAGCTGCTTCAAGTTGATGCAGATTTCACTGATGTCATTGGTCCAATGGTAGCTTACGAGATTCCGTTTGGACATTTCAACCACACGTTTTTTAAAATATGTACAAGAATCCATCACAGTTATACAACCTTAGGCAGACTGGATAGGCACTCTCCCTATTGTCAGTGTTATAACAGTTATCCAGCCTTAGGCAGACTGGATAGGCACTCTCCTTATTGTCAGTGTTATAACAGTTATCCAGCCTTAGGCAGACTGGATAGGGACTCTCCCTATTGTCAGTGTTATAACAGTTATCCAGCCTTAGGCAGACTGGATAGGCACTCTCCCTATTGTCAGTGTTATAACAGTTATCCAGCCTTAGGCAGACTGGATAGGCACTCTCCCTATTGTCAGTGTTATAACAGTTATCCAGCCTTAGGCAGACTGGATAGGGACTCTCCCTATTGTCAGTGTTATAACAGTTATACAACCTTAGGCAGACTGGATAGGCACTCTCCCTATTGTCAGTGTTATAACAGTTATCCAGCCTTAGGCAGACTGGATAGGCACTCTCCCTATTGTCAGTGTTATAACAGTTATCCAGCCTTAGGCAGACTGGATAGGGACTCTCCCTATTGTCAGTGTTATAACAGTTATCCAGCCTTAGGCAGACTGGATAGGGACTCTCCCTATTGTCAGTGTTATAACAGTTATCCAGCCTTAGGCAGACTGGATAGGCACTCTCCCTATTGTCAGTGTTATAACAGTTATCCAGCCTTAGGCAGACTGGATAGGCACTCTCCCTATTGTCAGTGTTATAACAGTTATCCAGCCTTAGGCAGACTGGATAGGGACTCTCCCTATTGTCAGTGTTATAACAGTTATCCAGCCTTAGGCAGACTGGATAGGCACTCTCCCTATTGTCAGTGTTATAACAGTTATCCAGCCTTAGGCAGACTGGATAGGGACTCTCCCTATTGTCAGTGTTATAACAGTTATACAACCTTAGGCAGACTGGATAGGCACTCTCCCTATTGTCAGTGTTATAACAGTTATCCAGCCTTAGGCAGACTGGATAGGGACTCTCCCTATTTTCAGGGTTTCGTCACTAGATAAGGGAATTTGTTATCTCCATATGTTATTCTTTAGAAAGCTCAAATTTTGAACCTTAAAGTTATGAACCAAGAAGAACATCATACATTTGACGCTCAGGTTGCAATTTGGAGAGGGAAAACACTAGAATTTCTATGGGTGGCAACCTCTGCATCACTTTTTCCCTTGTGGATTGTCGTGGTTGATGTCTACATTATCAAAATAAACGTTTTGGAGGGAAAGCAGCTCTCTACTTCAGCACCTGCAACGCTGTAGACACAGTCATACTAGTTCCAGATGAAGAGTTCAATACTCTCAACTATATACGCAGCTAGACGGTACCTGCTTCATGTCAGAACTTGTCAGTAGTGTTTAGAAATGTTAGGTTGAAGAACAAATGGTTATGTAAACAACGTTTGTGGGTGTTACAAACCATATTTGAATAGAAATAAACCAAATAAACTGTTATCAACAAATGAAAGGAGACATGTTAAGGTGTGTTGTTATTACAATGTTATTACCAAACTCCTCAGAACTATCCAGCAAAGCATGTTTATGTCTAGCAATGTTTCCAGGAGAGGTTTTCCCCCTAAAGGCTGCAGTTTTCTCTGCCTTTGTTTTGTTCTCTGGCCTTCTTGTGAAATTATGAACTTAGTAATATGAACTACTTGGCATTGGCTATCATTGGTGGCCTGCACTGATACAGTTGGTACTAAACTGAAACATAATTCTGTCAGAGAATATGCATGCAATTGCACCTGTGGGGCCTGCACGATGACGGATAGGTCATATTATGTGTTCAGTAAACGCATATGGAGGTGACTTTAAGTGTAGGACCTGAGTGTTAAGTTAAATGACTTTACTTGAATATGTGCTTGTGGTAACTGAGGGAAGTGGTGCTACTAAGCTGCCTGTGGTGATTCTTGACTTGACAAAGATACTTTTTGTTCTCAATTAGATTCACCATAATGGTTGAGGCTTCCAAAGATTGTATTATACTTTAGCTCTTCAGCTTTCTCCCACTTGGAAAAGTAGCAAAATTGAGGATTTGTCAGATCACATCATTGCTGTCAATAGGATGGCCGGACTTACAAGACTCTCTGAAGCCATGTGTCCTCTTTTTTTTCTTTTAAGTCTGAAACAATTCAGACACCTTACACTGAAGTCACTTAGTCACTTAATAAGGTGTTTTACTCCACCTCACAGGTGAGCTACCATCCCTGCTATGTTTACAATGTGAAGTATTTACTGAATCTTCATTTGATCGCTTTTATAAATTATTATTCACTACATTGTCCAATTACAGAGAACAGTTTTTTTTGGGGGGGGGGGGGGGAATCTTAGCAGACTGGCGAATTAGTTGGACATTCTTATTGCTTGTTTTGGCGGCGGACCAGGTGTGCTGTTCTCCACTCCCTTTACCAGTTCTCCACCTCAGACCACTTCCTTTACCAGTTCTCCACCTCAGACCACTTCCTTTACCAGTTCTCCACCTCAGACCACTTCCTTTACCAGTTCTTTACCTCAGACCACTTCCTTTACCAGCTCTCCACCTCAGACCACTTCCTTTACCAGTTCTCCACCTCAGACCACTTCCTTTACCAGTTCTCCATCTCAGACCACTTCCTTTACCAGTTCTCCACCTCAGACCACTTCCTTTACCAGTTCTCCACCTCAGACCACTTCCTTTACCAGTTCTTTACCTCAGACCACTTCCTTTACCAGTTCTCCACCTCAGACCACTTCCTTTACAGATTCTCCACCTCAGACCACTTCCTTTACAGATTCTCCACATCAGACCACTTCCTTTACAGATTCTCCACCTCAAACCACTTCCTTTAGCAATTCTTCACCATCCACTGACTAACAGTGATATCCTCATGTTGTGGAGGCTGAAATCAAATCAAATCAAATCAAATCAAATGTATTTATTTATATATTATTTATATATATAGTGAAGGGGAAGTGATATCCTCATGTTGGAGGCTGAAGGGGGAGTGATATCCCCATGTTGGAGGCTGAAGGGGGAGTGATATCCTCATGTTGGAGGCTGAAGGGGAAGTGATATCCTCATGTTAGAGGCTGAAGGGGGAGTGATATCCTCATGTTGGAGGCTGAAGGGGAAGTGATATCCTCATGTTAGAGGCTGAAGGGGGAGTGATATCCTCATGTTGGAGGCTGAAGGGGAAGTGATATCCCCATGTTGGAGGCTGAAGGGGAAGTGATATCCCCATGTTGGAGGCTGAAGGGGAAGTGATATCCTCATGTTAGAGGCTGAAGGGGAAGTGATATCCTCATGTTAGAGGCTGAAGGGGAAGGGATATCCTCATGTTGGAGGCTGAAGGGGAAGTGATATCCTCATGTTGGAGGCTGAAGGGGAAGTGATATCCTCATGTTGGAGGCTGAAGGGGAAGTGATATCCCCATGTTGGAGGCTGAAGGGGAAGTGATATCCCCATGTTAGAGGCTGAAGGGGAAGTGATATCCTCATGTTGGAGGCTGAAGGGGAAGTGATATCCTCATGTTGGAGGCTGAAGGGGAAGTGATATCCTCATGTTGGAGGCTGAAGGGGAAGTGATATCCTCATGTTGGATGCTGAAGGGGAAGTGATATCTTCATGTTGGAGGCTGAAGGGGAAGTGATATCCTCATGTTGGAGGCTGAAGGGGAAGTGATATCCTCATGTTGGAGGCTGAAGGGGAAGTGATATCCTCATGTTGGAGGCTGAAGGGGAAGTGATATCCTCAAGTTGGAGGCTGAAGGGGAAGTGATATCCTCATGTTAGAGGCTGAAGGGGAAGTGATATCCTCATGTTGGAGGCTGAAGGGGAAGTGATATCCTCATGTTGGAGGCTGAAGGGGGAGTGATATCCTCATGTTGGAGGCTGAAGGGGAAGTGATATCCTCATGTTAGAGGCTGAAGGGGAAGTGATATCCTCATGTTGGAGGCTGAAGGGGAAGTGATATCCTCATGTTAGAGGCTGAAGGGGGAGTGATATCCTCATGTTGGAGGCTGAAGGGGAAGTGATATCCTCATGTTGGAGGCTGAAGGGGAAGTGATATCCTCATGTTGGATGCTGAAGGGGAAGTGATATCTTCATGTTGGAGGCTGAAGGGGAAGTGATATCCCCATGTTGGAGGCTGAAGGGGAAGTGATATCCTCATGTAGGAGGCTGAAGGGGAAGTGATATCCTCATGTTGGAGGCTAAAGGGGAAGTGATATCCTCATGTTGGTGGCTGAAGGGGAAGTGATATCCTCATGTTGGAGGCTGAAGGGGAAGTGATATCCTCATGTTGGAGGCTGAAGGGGAAGTGATATCCTCATTTTGGAGGCTGAAGGGGAAGTGATATCCTCATGTTGGAGGCTGAAGGGGAAGTGATATCCTCATGTTGGAGGCTGAAGGGGAATTGATATCCTCATGTTGGAGGCTGAGGTGGAAGTGATATCCCCATGTTGGAGGCTGAAGGGGAAGTGATATCCTCATGTTGGAGGCTGAGGTGGAAGTGATATCCTCATGTTAGAGGCTGAAGGGGGAGTGATATCCTCATGTTGGAGGCTGAAGGGGGAGTGATATCCTCATGTTGGAGGCTGAGGTGGAAGTGATATCCTCATGTTGGAGGCTGAAGGGGGAGTGATATCCTCATGTTGGAGGCTGAAGGGGGAATGATATCCTCATGTTGGAGGCTGAAGGGGAAGTGATATCCCCACGTTGGAGGCTGAGGTGGAAGTGATATCCTCATGTTAGAGTCTGAAGGGGGAGTGATATCCTCATGTTAGAGGCTGAAGGGGAAGTGATATCCTCATGTTGGAGGCTGAAGGGGGAGTGATATCCTCATGTTGGAGGCTGAAGGGGGAGTGATATCCTCATGTTGGAGGCTGAAGGGGGAGTGATATCCTCATGTTGGAGGCTGAAGGGGGAGTGATATCCTCATGTTAGAGGCTGAAGGGGGAGTGATAGAATGGAAGTATATATAGAGACTGTTTAGTGTCAAAAATAAGGGGTGAAATATATGGTATAAAAAACAAACTTCCTTTAGATTTTTTGGGGGGAGACTATCTGTTGTTCTATGTATTGGGGGAGACTATCTTTTGTTCTATGTATTGGGGGAGACTATCTGTTGTTCTATGTATTGGGGGAGACTATCTGTTGTTCTATGTATTGGGGGAGACTATCTGTTGTTCTATGTATTGGGGGAGACTATCTGTTGTTCTATGTATTGGGGGAGACTATCTGTTGTTCTATGTATTGGGGGAGACTATCTGTTGTTCTATGTATTGGGGGAGACTATCTGTTGTTCTATGTATTGGGGTAGACTATCTGTTGTTCTATGTATTGGGGGAGACTATCTGTTGTTCTATGTATTGGGGGAGACTATCTGTTGTTCTATGTATTGGGGGAGACTATCTGTTGTTCTATGTATTGGGGGAGACTATCTGTTGTTCTATGTATTGGGGGAGACTATCTGTTGTTCTATGTATGGGGGGAGACTATCTGTTGTTCTATGTATTGGGGGAGACTATCTGTTGTTCTATGTATTGGGGGAGACTATCTGTTGTTCTATGTATGGGGGGAGACTATCTGTTGTTCTATGTATTGGGGGAGACTATCTGTTGTTCTATGTATTGGGGGAGACTATCTGTTGTTCTATGTATTGAATCTGTTATTTAATGTATTTGCATAGGCTAATAGCGGTAAAGCTAAACATGACAGGTTTTTATGCTTCAAGGCGTCTTAAAATTCGATATCAAATAGCAAAATGATCATTGGTATGATCTTCTTAAAACCATGTGAATTGCAATTAACCCTGGTCACTTGGAGACAAGATTTGTTCTGCCTGTCGGTGTAATGTGCTCCAATCAGGACTCGCCAAGCCCGGAGCCAGAGGAGGGGCTAGTGCCCCCCATGCCAGGCTCTACCAATGAAAGGGGTCACCATGGTGATGCTTCAAATCTTAGGGTAAATTCCCCCATCTGGTCTCAAGAAACAGGGCTGAGTGCTGCAAACCAGAAACCCAAACATAGGTCTCGCAACTTGTCTTAAAAGAAGGCAGAAAAAAGCATTATTTCTAGGTTGCCGTTTTGATTCGTATCAATATCTTTAATCGTTACCAGAAATATGTCTATTTGTTTATGGCAGGAAGTCAATATGCGTGTCTAAGCAGGAGTATCCTAAATTGAGATGCTACGTTGTCATTGTTCAGCATTGATAAAGGAACACAGTGTCTCAGCCAAAACAGAGGGACTGTGTTTATGGTTACCATTCACGGTATCCGCTGACTAACAATGACTCACCATTGCGCCTCATTTGCGAGTTAATTTCAACGCAAATGTAAACCCATGAAATAATCGAACCCCCGATTGATTCACCATGGAATCCATATGGAGAGTGTTGATCTAAGTATTTCCCTGTGTTTTGGAAGGGCGTATCGTCATCGGAACTACGCATCGTCCTCTTTGTCTGTGTCGTCTTCCTTTGGCCCACTGCATCAGTCGATTCCATTAGTCAGTATGCTAAACAGACACAGCCTCAAAGACTCACACTGACGACCTTTCAGGATCCCTCGAGCTAGGACTCACACTAACAACCTTTCTAGGACCTTCCGATCCTAGCACTCTTGTTGTTGATGTGTTAGAGGGAGAGTCATGGCTGTCTCTTGTTGTTGATGTGTTAGAGGGAGAGTCATGGCTGTCTCTTGTTGTTGATGTGTCAGAGGGAGAGTCCTGGCTGTCTCTTGTTGTTGATGTGTTAGAGGGAGAGTCATGGCTGTCTCTTGTTGTTGATGTGTTAGAGGGAGAGTCATGGCTGTCTCTTGTTGTTGATGTGTTAGAGGGAGAGTCATGGCTGTCTCTTGTTGTTGATGTGTCAGAGGGAGAGTCCTGGCTGTCTCTTGTTGTTGATGTGTTAGAGGGAGAGTCCTGGCTGTCTCTTGTTGTTGATGTGTTAGAGGGAGAGTCATGGCTGTCTCTTGTTGTTGATGTGTTAGAGGGAGAGTCCTGGCTGTCTCTTGTTGTTGATGTGTTAGAGGGAGAGTCATGGCTGTCTCTTGTTGTTGATGTGTCAGAGGGAGAGTCCTGGCTGTCTCTTGTTGTTGATGTGTTAGAGGGAGAGTCATGGCTGTCTCTTGTTGTTGATGTGTTAGAGGGAGAGTCATGGCTGTCTCTTGTTGTTGATGTGTTAAGAGGAGAGCAGAAATGGCTAAGTGCCCGAACAGCACAGGAAAGCTCTTTTCTTAAGTATGGGGATGGTTTTCAGCTATGTCAATAAAGCAGGCTGAGAGAGCTGAGAGAGTCTTATCTTGGGCTAAAGGCCTGCCTTTGGCCTGGGCGAACAGGAAGGGAACCGTGACACAAATCCCCTGCCCTTATTCCCATTACGAAAGTTTTATCATTTACCATAAAGAGAAACACTGCCCCAGCTTCCTTCCCTGCAAACCGGAGGAGAAATCGAAGTGCTATTTTTACTTTGACGAGTGACTCAACATGAGCGATCTGGGTAAAAGAGAGATAAGTATCTTCATTGACTTGTATTTTGTAGAGGAAGTGTGACTGCGGTCAAATAACGTATCACAGCTTTTATTCCGTGGGACTTATGAGCAATTCTCATACATGTGTTGAGTGTTTATCGTTCAATAATAGAGAAAATTGACCACAGTGGTTGACCAGTCTCAGCCAGTCTCAGCCAGTCTCAGCCAATCTTAGCCAGTCTCAGCCAGTCTCAGCCAGTCTCAGCCAGTCTCAACCAGTCTTGGCCAGTCTCAGCCAGTCTCAGCCAGTCTCAGCCAATCTCAGCCAGTCTCAGCCAGTCTCAGCCAATCTTAGCCAGTCTCAGCCAGTCTCAGCCAGTCTCAGCCAGTCTCAGCCAGCCTCAGCCAGTCTCAGCCAGTCTCAGCCAGTCTCAGCCAGTCTCGGCCAGTCTCAGCCAGTCTCAGCCAGTCTCAGCCAGCCTCGGCCAGTCTCGACCAGTCTCGGCCAGTCTCTGCCAGTCTCGGCCAGTCTCGGACAGTCTCGGACAGTCTCGGCCAGTCTCAGCCAGTCTCAGCCAAAGTGATGGTCCCAATCATATTTCATAACCCTCCATCTAGTATGGTGTTGGAAGTGTTACAACACAAATCAACATAGTATCATTAGTAAGACATTTTCTTCGAAAAAAGGTATCAGATGAGGACATCAGCACTGGTAGAACTATTTAACAAGTGCTAACTGTTTTTTCCTTCGCTTCAGCAGGCTCGGGGAGGGGACTATGTCCAAACTTGCATACTAAAAACTCTCTACATAGCTTGAGAGTAATTTGATTAATGAATCGGTAGTGACAGCCAGCAGCATAATATTGAAATCGGTCCCAAAGTATCAACTCTGATTTAGAATATGTAACAATTGAGAGAACACAACAGATGAAAGAAGTGATTGTATTGGAAGTACCAGATTAACAACTCATGTTATCTCCCTTCGCCAAGTCTGACTCGAGGCTCTCGGAGAAGGAATATTTAGTGTGGTAGGAATATTTAGTGGGGTAGGAATATTTAGTGTGGTAGGAATATTTAGTGTGGTAGGAATATTTAGTGTGGTAGGAATATTTAGTGGGGTAGGAATATTTAATGGGGTAGGATTATTTAGTGGGGTTCTAAAAAAATTGATCTGTTTGTATTTGTTAACCTGACAACTCGCTATTCTTATTTCTAATTCAGACAAGAGAATGGAAAAAGTAATCTGGATGTAATGAAACATCTGAAAGGAGGAGAAGCACACACACATATATATATATATATATACATTTTAGTTATTTTAGTATACATACATATATATATATATGTATACATTTTAGTTATTTTAGTCCTGGCATTTTTCATCAGGTGTTTTCCAATAAAGCCACCCACACACAATAAAAATGCTTTACAGAAATTCAATAGGAATGATTGTCGACGTCATCCAGCAAATATTCATGTTGAAATTGTCATAGTCCAACGGTCTTCGCTTTTCCATACTGCATACTGTGAATTCCTTATTGAATTTGGAGTAGAATTTGAGTAGAGTGTTCTCTATTTCCGACACGAATGGTAATTGGTAAGAATTGGGATAATTATATTTCTATGTCTTATTAAAGCTGTAATGTAATAAACAGTTGACGACCACCGATGTACGCAGTCATGAAGTAAAACCGTTATGTAAACTCGTCTTGCTTACGGCAACGCAGCTAAACAGAGGTTCATCATGGCGTTGTACGTCAGTAATACGTTGACATTAGCTGCAATGACATGTTTTGTCATTGTCCATGACAGCGTTATACAGGCCTTATGACGAAAGGCGTCTACTACATCCTTTTCCGGGCATTCTTAAAACTTCCCCTCCACGTTGTCATGGAAACCCGTGAACGGATTTAATTGCTGGCGAATGCACTGTCCCGCATGAATTAAATATCCTCTCACTTCCAGCAATGTTATTCTTTACTTATTCTGCCAATTCAAGGATGTAAATCACTTTTCAAGGAATGAAATTGTTGTTAGAATGGTTACATTGGTTACAATGGTTACATCTCCTTCCGTGGCCTCCAATTGCTCTTAAATACAAGTAAAACTAAATGCATGCTCTTCAACCGATCGCTACCTGCACCTACCCGCCTGTCCAACATCACTACTCTGGACGGCTCTGACTTAGAATACGTGGACAACTACAAATACTTAGGTGTCTGGTTAGATTGTAAACTCTCCTTCCAGACCCATATCAAACATCTCCAATCCAAAGTTAAATCTAGAATTGGCTTCCTATTTCGCAACAAAGCATCCTTCACTCATGCTGCCAAACATACCCTTGTAAAACTGACCCTCCTACCAATCCTCGACTTTGGCGATGTCATTTACAAAATAGCCTCCAATACCCTACTCAACAAATTGGATGCAGTCTATCACAGTGCAATCCGTTTTATCACCAAAGCCCCATATACTACCCACCATTGCGACCTGTACGCTCTCGTTGGCTGGCCCTCGCTTCATACTCGTCGCCAAACCCACTGGCTCCATGTCATCTACAAGACCCTGCTAGGTAAAGTCCCCCCTTATCTCAGCTCGCTGGTCACCATAGCATCTCCCACCTGTAGCACACGCTCCAGCAGGTATATCTCTCTAGTCACCCCCAAAACCAATTCTTTCTTTGGCCGCCTCTCCTTCCAGTTCTCTGCTGCCAATGACTGGAACGAACTACAAAAATCTCTGAAACTGGAAACACTTATCTCCCTCACTAGCTTTAAGCACCAACTGTCAGAGCAGCTCACAGATTACTGCACCTGTACATAGCCCACCTATAATTTAGCCCAAACAACTACCTCTTTCCCAACTGTATTTAATTTTTATTTATTTATTTATTTTGCTCCTTTGCACCCCATTATTTTTTATTTCTACTTTGCTCATTCTTCCATTGCTAAACTACCATTCCAGTATTTTACTTGCTATATTGTATTTACTTTGCCATCATGGCCTTTTTTGCCTTTACCTCCCTTATCTCACCTCATTTGCTCACATTGTATATAGACTTGTTTATACTGCATTATTGACTGTATGTTTGTTTTTACTCCATGTGTAACTCTGTGTCGTTTTATCTGTCGAACTGCTTTGCTTTATCTTGGCCAGGTCGCAATTGTAAATGAGAACTTGTTCTCAACTTGCCTACCTGGTTAAATAAAGGTGTTTTCAACTAGCCTACCTGGTTAAATAAAGGTGTTCTCAACTAGCCTACCTGGTTAAATAAAGGTGTTCTCAACTTGCCTACCTGGTTAAATAAAGGTGTTTTCAACTAGCCTACCTGGTTAAATAAAGGTGTTCTCAACTAGCCTACCTGGTTAAATAAAGGTGTTCTCAACTTGCCTACCTGGTTAAATAAAGGTGTTCTCAACTAGCCTACCTGGTTAAATAAAGGTGTTCTCAACTAGCCTACCTGGTTAAATAAAGGTGTTCTCAACTAGCCTACCTGGTTAAATAAAGGTGTTCTCAACTAGCCTACCTGGTTAAATAAAGGTGTTCTCAACTAGCCTACCTGGTTAAATAAAGGTGTTCTCAACTAGCCTACCTGGTTAAATAAAGGTAAAATAAAAAAATAAAAAAATAAAAAACATATATATACCTTGTTTTGAATCTGCGGGAGGTCAAGTGAGTCTTAAAGAAGACTCTGCTGATCATCATCTGAAGAAAAAATAAATGAGGACACAGATAATTTACTGCGGTTGGCAGTGTTTTGGGTGGTGAGATAATGTCCTAGTGAACCTTTCAGTTTACAACATCATCGAGTGAACTGCATTACTTAATTTTCCTTTGCCATTCAAAAAAAATGCATGAATCTCTGAATGGGGTGTTGTCCATATAGGTTGTAATTATGTCATTGATCTATGTTGTTAATTGATGGAACGATGTTTAAAAAATTTGATGGCAATACACATATATATCTTCTGAGTAAATACGATAGCCTTACAAGATTAGATCTCAGAGTTTATGCCTATTTGAGCAGTATAACTTATTTTTGTAACAGAGAAACAGCCGATACTTGGGTTATTACAACTATGACACTGTTTAGAATAGTTAGGCACACAATATCTCTCTTTCGTTGGATCTCTGCCTGTATAGGGAAGGTCTGTACATATTCTGATGCATATCTGATACTGCTTAGCATTCTGGTACTTCTTTTCATTCAGGGTGAGTTCTTTGAACTCAGAGTGTTATTCCGCTCCACTTTCTTGATCATATCCAATCATATCCAATCATATCCAATCATATCCAATCATAACCAATCCAAGCTGTACATTTTCTGAAAGAAACATAATATTTTGCATTCAAGCATTCGACCTTGTCAGTAACAGTCTTATAATTTCGAGCATTTGTTTAAATATGTTGATGAAAAAATACCTTTTGGCTGCTAAATGAATTAATTCTGAGGTGTTAAAAGCATCTCCAAGAATGATGGACAAATAGATGTATTTTACGCAGCTTTAAGATAAGTGTTAAATAAATCAAAATATATTTTCAATTTTAGATTCTTCAAAGTAGGTGACTACCTCCTAAAGCTGGTTGAGAGAATGCCAAGAGTGTGCAAAAATGTCATAAAGGCAAAGGGTGGCTACTTTGAAGAATCTAAAACATATTTAGATTTGTTTAACACTTTTTTGGTTACTACATGATTCCATATGTGCTATTTCATAGTTTTGATGTCTTCACTATTATTCTACAATGTAGAAAATAGTCAAAAAAAACAACAACCCTTGAATGAGTCAGTGTGTCCTGGTACTGTAGATAAGGCATACTTTCACTATCATCCGGGTAGAGCTACCTTACAAACGGTCTCTATTCCTTTTGTCACTGTGTTGTGTACATTCCTCTCTCATGTGTGCTGGGCTGGGAAGAATAGGCACGTTGTAGTTAATTTCCATGTTTTCTGCGCTGAACTGGGTTGAATATTTGCCTATTGAAAACTAAAACTCCCTACAGTGTCCCATAATTTATTATTGATTTCGTCTCTTGTGCTTGCTATGATTTCTCTCTAGAGAAACGGAATGTTGAGCTCACCATTTAACCGACTTCGGACAATTAGTTGTTTGATAATAATACAACTGTAAAACAAATGTTGGTTTTAATCACTCAGCACTATAGGCTATAAATCTATGGTTATGTGTCAAGGAGAGTGATGCAGACATACAACATGGCTTGGCCAAGACAGTCGGTAAAGTTCTAGAAGGGATAATATCTGCAACCTGCTGACCCTCACTCTGTTGTTGATAACACCCTTCAAAGCTCCCTGACGGTAAGATGGGGAGCAGTAATTACTCCCATATCCTCTCCTCATTCGTTTTTTTATTTTTTTTTATTGCAGTCAATAGGGAACCCAGTGGCTGGTGCTCTGAAGCATAGAAAGTTCAGAGTAGATCCTGAGCCAGATTAAAAGAAAGAGGAACAACAAGTAGGGGTCCTTCCCCACTAAACATATCACAACAAGTAGGGGTCCTTCCCCACTAAACATATCACAACAAGTAGGGGTCCTTCCCCACTAAACATATCACAACAAGTAGGGGTCCTTCCCCACTAAACATATCACAACAAGTAGGGGTCCTTCCCCACTAAACATATCACAACAAGTAGGGGTCCTTCCCCACTAAACATATCACAACAAGTAGGGGTCCTTCCCCACTAAACATATCACAACAAGTAGGGGTCCTTCCCCACTAAACATATCACATCAAGTAGGGGTCCTTCCCCACTAAACATATCACAACAAGTAGGGGTCCTTCCCCACTAAACATATCACAACAAGTAGGGGTCATTCCCCACTAAACATATCACAACAAGTAGGGGTCCTTCCCCACTAAACATATCACAACAAGTAGGGGTCCTTCCCCACTAAACATATCACAACAAGTAGGGGTCCTTCCCCACTAAACATATCACATCAAGTAGGGGTCCTTCCCCACTAAACATATCACATCAAGTAGGGGTCCTTCCCCACTAAACATATCACAACAAGTAGGGGTCCTTCCCCACTAAACATATCACAACAAGTAGGGGTCCTTCCCCACTAAACATATCACAACAAGTAGGGGTCCTTCCCCACTAAACATATCACATCAAGTAGGGGTCCTTCCCCACTAAACATATCACAACAAGTAGGGGTCCTTCCCCACTAAACATATCACAACAAGTAGGGGTCCTTCCCCACTAAACATATCACAACAAGTAGGGGTCCTTCCCCACTAAACATATCACAACAAGTAGGGGTCCTTCCCCACTAAACATATCACAACAAGTAGGGGTCCTTCCCCACTAAACATATCACAACAAGTAGGGGTCCTTCCCCACTAAACATATCACAACAAGTAGGGGTCCTTCCCCACTAAACATATCACAACAAGTAGGGGTCCTTCCCCACTAAACATATCACAACAAGTAGGGGTCCTTCCCCACTAAACATATCACAACAAGTAGGGGTCCTTCCCCACTAAACATATCACAACAAGTAGGGGTCCTTCCCCACTAAACATATCACAACAAGTAGGGGTCCTTCCCCACTAAACATATCACAACAAGTAGGGGTCCTTCCCCACTAAACATATCACAACAAGACCTCCTTGCTCTGTGCTAGCAATGTTTTTGTTCCCTGAAATTCAAAATGATTATGAGCAAAAGTGCTTATAATGAGCAAAAGTGCTTATAATGAGCAAAAGTGCTTATAATGAGCAAAAGTGCTTATAATGAGCAAAAGTGCTTATAATGAGCAAAAGTGCTTATAATGATTAGCCTATAGAGCTGTGGTCCAGGGTTGGTGTAAAGGGTTGGTGTATAGCCCAGTAATGTTTTTCTCTGGGGTGCTTTTTTAAAAATCTCCTCCTCCTGAAGGTTCGGTTTGTTTTGCTACTAACTCGGCACTTCTCAGGCAATTAGGGTGCGACAGAGGAGGACCGGGGAGAGAAAGTCATTTCAGGCTGAGGAAAGCGATTTCTGTCAACATCCAGACCCTGAAGAAGGCCTCTCCAGAGATAATCAATGACCACAATGGGTGAGGCTTCAGTACTAGGCCTAGTACACATCTGCATACTACAAAGTTTGCCACATACTGCACATATACACCTCATTCTAAAACTGCAGTGATTTTCTTGAAGTAAATGTCTAGTGAAAAAAAACATTTTTTAAAAGCTCATATTCTGTTTGCTCATACCCAAACAATGTTGTCCTTTACTTGTAGTTGTGGCCAGAGCATAAATTAGACCTCTCTGTAAAACCCCAACAAACTATTTCCAAAAATGCTTGAAATTTGCTTGGAGAATGACATCATCCTCCTTGGCCACGACAGGCTCGTCTGTGATTGGTCCAGCAGCTTTTTTTTAAAAAAAATTTCAAATTCTCCGGCGGGGCTTTATTTTTTACCAAACACAATGGTAAATCTTAGCACTGGCGGTAGCGTTAAAGGTTTGGGGTGTGTCAGAAATATTTGAGCTATTTTCACATACTGAAACACTGGGCGCAGTAGCTGACGGTGGTGTAAAATGGCTGGGTGTGCGTGTGTGTGGATTTCTTAATATATTGTTTTGATATATATTGGTCCAGACAATTATTAAGATTTAAAATCTGAGAAAGAGAGAAAACACTGTAAAATGACTCACTCTTCAATCTCCATTGAATTTGCTTATACTGCATGTAGTCTAGGGGTCTGGGAGAGAGTGTGGATTTCTTTAGATATTGAACATACACTGAGTGTACAAATCATTAAGAACTCTTTCCTAATATTGAGTTGCAGCCTGCTTTTGTCGTCAGAATAGCTTAAATTCATCGGGGCAGGGACTCTACAACGTGTTGAAAGAATTGCACAGGGATGCTGGCCCATGTTCACTCCAATGCTTCCCACAACTGTGTCAAGATGGATGGATGTCTTTTGGGTGGTGGACCATTCTTGATACACACCAAAAACTATTGAGCACGACAACCCCTGCAGCATTGCAGTTCTTGACACAAACCGGTGCGACTGGCACCTACTACAATACCCTGTTCAAAGGCACTTAAAAGTTGTGTTCGTATGCCATTGTATTGAATGGCACACATAAATAATCCATGTCTCAATTGTTTCAAGGCTTAAAAATCCTTCTTTAACCTGTCTCCCCACCTTCATCTACACTGATGGAAAGGGATTATAACAAGTGACATCATTAAGGGATCATAGCTTTCATCTGGATTCACCTGGTCTATGGTCATAGAAAGTGTTCATACTGTTTTGTACATTCAGTGTATCCAGACAATCCATATACCCACAGATGGTGAAGATCTGAACTTGTTTATGATCTGAGAAAGATATAAAACTCTCTCTTATGTTGAATTTGTTTACACTGCATATACTGCATATTGTATATTGGTCCGGACAATCTATATCATCGGAAAGTATTCAGACCCCTTGATTTTTTCCACATTTTGTTAGCTGACAGCCTTATTCTAAAATGTATTAAATATTTTTTCCCCCCTCATCAATCTACACACAATTCCCCATAATGACAAACAAAAAATGTTTTTTAGATTTGTTTGCTAATTTATTACAAATACAAAACTTAAATATCACATTTAGATAAGTATTCAGACCCTTTACTCAGTACTTTGTTGAAGCACATTTGTCAGCGATTACAGCCTCAAGTCTTCTTGGGTATGACGCTACAAACGTGGCACACCTGTATTTGCGGAGTTTCTCCCATTCTTCTCTGCAGATCCTCTCAAGCTCTGTCAGGTTGGAAGGGGAACGTTGCTGCACAGCTATTTTCAGGTCTCTCAAGAAATGTTCGAACAGGTTCAAGTCCGGGCTCTGGCTGGGCCACTCATGTGTCATGTGCCTTTTACTGAAGAGTGGCTTCCATCTGGCCACTATCATAAAGGCCTAATTGCTGAAGTGCTGCAGAGATGGTTGTCCTGGAAGGTTCTCCCATCTCTACAAAGGAACTATTGAGCTCTGTCAGAGTGACCATCGGGTTTTTGGTCACCTCCCTGACCAAGGCTCTTCTCCCCCAATTGATCAGTTTGGCCAGGTGGCCAGCTCTAGGAAGAATCTTGGTGGTTCCAAACTTCATCCATTTAACAATAATGGAGGCCACTCTGTTCTTGGGGACTTTCAATGCTGCAGAACTGTTTTGGTATAACAATCCAGTCTTGGAGCTCTACGGACAATTACTTCAACCTCATGGCTTGTTTTTTGCTCTGACATGCACTGTCAACTGTGGGACCTTATATAGACAGGTGTGTGCCTTTCCAAATCATGTCCAATTAATTGAATTTACCACAGGTGGACTCCAATCAAATTGTAGAAACATCTCAAGGATGATCAATGAAAAAAGAATGCACCCAACTGTGCCTTTAAACAACTTGGAAAATTCCAGAAAATGATGTCATGGCTTTAGAAGCTTCTGATAGGCTAATTGACATAATTTGAGTAAATTCGAGGTGTACCTGTGGATGTATGATTGTCGTCGGGAGAAGGAGAAGAGGACCAACTTGCAGCCTGGTACGTATTCATAATAATTCATAATAATTTTAATAAAGATGAATACTGAACAAAAACAACAAACCGACAAACTAACAGTTCTGTAAGGTGCAACAAAAACACTAAACAGAAAATAACTACCCACAACCCTTAGAGGGAAAATAGGCTGCCTAAGTATGGTTCTCAATCAGAGACAACGATTGCCAGCTGCCTCTGATTGGGAACCATACCAGGCCAAACACAAAGAAATAGAAAACATAGAACACAAAATATAGAATGCCCACCCCAACTCACGCCCTGACCAAACTAAAATAGAGACATAAAAAAGGAACTAAGGTCAGGACGTGACAATGTATTTCAAGGCCTACCTTCAAACTCAGTGCCTCTTTGCTTGACATCCTGGGAAAATAAAAATAAATCAGCCAAGACTTCAGAAAAATAATTGGTTCATCCTTGGGAGCAATTTCCAAACGCCTGAAGGTACCACATTCATCTGTACAAACAATAGTACTCAAGTATAAACACCATGGGACCACGCAGCCGTCATACCGCTCAGGAAGGAAATGCGCTCTGTCTCCTAGAGATGATCGTACCTTTTGGTCCTAGACTTGGTGCTCCGGTACCGCTTGCCATGTGGTAGCAGAGAGAACAGTCTATGACCTGGTTGACTAAAGTCAGTGACAATTTTTTGGGGCCTTCTTCTGACACCGCCTAGTATGTAGGTCCTGGATGTCAGGAAGCTTGGCCCCAGTGATGTACTGGGCCATACGCACTACACTCTGTAGCACCTTACGGTCAGATGCTGAGCAGTTGACATACCAGGCGGTGATGCAACCGGTCAGGGTGCTCTCAATGGTGCAGCTGTAGAACGTTTTGAGGATCTGGGGACCCATGCCAAATCTTTTCAGTCTCCTGAGGGGGAAAGGGTTTGTCGTGCCCTCTTCACAACTGTCTTGGTGTGTTTGGACCATGATAGTTGGTGTTGGTGATGTGGACAACAAGGAACTTGAAACTGTCGACCCGCTCCACTTCAGTCCCGTCAATATTAATGAGGGCCTGTTCTTCCCTCCTTTTTCTATAGTCCACGATCAGATCCTTTGTCTTACTCACAATGAGAGAGAGGTTGGTGTCCTAGCACCACACTGCCAGGTCTCTGACCTCCTCCCTATAGGCTGTCTCATCATTGTCGGTGATCAGGCCCACCCCTGTTGTGTCGTCAGCAAATGTGTTGGTGTTGGAGTCGTGCTTGGCCATGCAGTCATGGGTGAACAGGGAGTACAGGAGGGGACTAAGCACGCACCCCTGAGGGGCCCCAGTGTTGAGAATCAGCGTGGCAGATGTGTTGTTGCCTACCCTTACTACCTGGAGGATGCATGTCAGGAAGTCCAGGATCCAGTTGCAGAAGGAGGTGTTTAGTCCTAGGGTCCTTAGCTTAGTGATGAGCTTTGTGGACACTATGGTGTTGAATGCTGAGCTATAGTCAATGAACCACATTCTCACATAGATGTTCCTTTTGTCATGAGGTATTCTACCTCAGGTGAGCAATACGTCAAGGCTACTTTAATATTAGACATTGCGCACAAACAGTTATTGACAAATAGACACACACCTCTGCCCCTCCTCTTACCAGATGTAACTGTTCTGTCCTGCCGAAACACAGAGAATCCAGCTCTATATTATCTGTGACGTTGTTCAGCCAAGTCTCAGTGAAACATAAGATATTACAGTTTTTAACATTCCGTTGGTAGGATAGTCTTAATCTTAGATCTTCCAGTTTGTTTTCTAATGATTGCGCGTTCGCCAATAATACAGAGGGCAGTGGTGGTTTGCCTACTCGTCGGCAAATTCTTACAAAGCCCCCCCCCTTTTCTTTATGCTGATGACAAGGATTTGGGCCTTGTCTTGACAAAGCAGCATATCCTTCGCATCAGACTCATTAAAGAAAAAAATCTTTGTCCAGTTCGAGGTGAGTAATTGCTGTTCTGATGCCCAGAAGCTCTTTTCGGTCATAAGAGACAGTAGCAACAACATTATGTACAAAATGAGTTACAAACAATGCATTTTTTTTTATTGTCGGGAGACTGTAAAACAAAGCCCTCTCCTCCCAGTGCCATTATTAAACTGCCTCTGATTTGGTGTACTCACTAAATTCTTCATTTGTAAACGATGTCTGAGTGTTGGAGTGTGCCCCTGCAATCTGTAAATAAATAAAAACATGGAATTTGTGATAAATAAAAACACAGAAATTATAATTTTCAATTAAGGTATCTTTATTTTTACTGAAGTATGACAATTGAGTATAAATAGAACATTAATGTACAGAAAAATGACTTAAGTAGTACTTTAAAGTATTTTTACTTAAGTACTTTACACGTCTGGTCCATAACTGTTTACACCTTGATCTCAGCCAACCAGATCCTGGCCAGATGTGAGTGCTAGGGGGCGATAATCACTTAGATATGTTACCTTGGTGTTATCTGTTTAAAGGTCTTACTCACATTGGCTATGGAGAGCGGGATCACACAGTCGTCCAGAACAGCTTGTGCTCTCATGCATGGATCAGTGTTGCTTGCCTTGCATTGCAGAGCGTGCATAGAAGGTATCTGGTAGGCTCGTGTCACTGGACAGCTGACAGTTAGGTTTCCCTTTGTAATCTGTGATAGTTTACAAACCCGGCCACATCTGACAGGGGTCAGAGTCAGTGTAGTAAGATTCTATCTTAGTCCTCTATTGATGCTTTGCCTGTTTGATGGATTGTCAGAGGGCGTAGCGGGATTTGTTATACGCGTCAGGATTAGTGTCCCGCTCCTTTAGCTCAGTGTGGATGTTGCCTGTAATCCATGGCTTCTGGTTGGAATAAACATCAAAGAGCAGCGCAAACAATAAAAAGTCTAATTAACCTGAACAGTCTACCTGCGCCCCAAAGGGCAGCGGGAACATGTTCAGAACACCTCAGGGGTCCGTATTAAAATAAGTGTCTCAGAGTAGCGGTGTAGATCTAGGATCTGGTCCACCAGTCCATATTCATTTTGATCTAAAAGGATAAACGGATCCTTTTTCAGTTCCACTTCTCAGAGACGCTTTGTGGATACTGGTCCAGGTACCCAGTCCTGTTGTTTAAGTGATTTTGTCTTTAACTCCCTGCTGCCATAGAGTCCAAAAAGGAAACTGGAGTTTTTTTTTCTTTGTTCCAAATCCTCAAGATTTGGCTTCCCTCCCCCCTTTCATTTCTAGAGGCTGTTCATAGCAATGAAAAGATTACAGAACAGTCTCCTCAAACAGGCTGTTTGTCCATGCATACGTTCTTGTGCTTATCTGTTATGTTTCCGTTTTGAAAGTATATCATAAATCAAGTGTTGCCTTCATAACTTTACAGGTTAGTTGGCTGGCTGAGAAAATTCACAATCATGTACCAACCCCCAAAAAATCTGGTAAATAACAGCTGTTTTGGCTTCAGTTTTTTGGGAAAGTGCAAAGAAGTTGGAGTTTCCGACTTCCTATAAGGGTTTTTTATGAGTAATATCATTAGCCTAAACAATAGCCTAAACGATAGCTTAAACGATAGCCTAAACGACAGCCTAAACAACACCATAAATGAAAGCCTAAACGATAGTCTAAACGATAGCCTAAACGATAGCCTAAACGATAGCCTAAACGATAGCCTAAACGATAGCCTAAACGATAGCTTAAACGATAGCCTAAACGACAGCCTAAACAACACCATAAATGAAAGCCTAAACGATAGCCTAAACGATAGCTTAAACGATAGCCTAAACGACAGCCTAAACGACAGCCTAATAAACGTTAGCTTAAACGATAGCCTAAACAACACCATAAATGAAAGCCTAAACGATAGTCTAAACGATAGCCTAAACGACAGCCGAAACGACAGCCTAATAAACGTTAGCCTAAACGACAGCCTAAACGTTAGCCTAAACGACAGCCTAAACGTTAGCTACAATGTGGCTAATTGCACAAAATGAAGTGAGACCATTGATAAACAATTGTCTCAAAAGGACTTGTAGATCTCTGAACTGGAAGTAGACACAGCTGTGTGCAGCTGCAGTAGACAAGGTCACTACAAAGAAAGTCAGACAAATTACGGTCTCTGTCTCACTTGTTGCTTGAGAATCTGAAGAGACGTAAAGGATTATATTGGATGACATAAATTAGCCAAGTCAACACTAACAATAACAGTCTTGCCGGAATGTGTCCAGTTCCAACATAATTTCCATAATTAAGTTGATAATTCCAAAATAGATACATTTCACTATTGTTCCCATCTCATTGACTTTCTTCTGCAGTTTAGGTCATATCAGCCAGCACACGTGCAGCAGAGGTTCTTACAGACAATCTCTTCGCTTTTTAAATTGGGTAAATGCTTTTGTATAAGCTTGCTTCAGGCTAAGCGAGATCAATGCATCAAAGTGGAAGTGGGGAACTATAAGCCTTTAATTCATGTGAGGATGTGACCTCAGAGACCAACCCATAAGACGGCACGTTGAGCCACTTATCCCCTAGAGAACGTCAATAACAACAGACTGTTGGTGGGGAACCTAGAATTATAGGAAAATTAGCGCTGATTCACCCAGATTTTCTCCATGTATCCAACACAGTGTGAATGAGGAATCATTTGAAATTAACTGTGGCTGATCTAAGGTGTACTGTATGTGTGTCTGTGTATATTTATGTGTGTAGGTGTATGTGTGTACATGTGTACATTAGTGTGTGTATATGTGTACATGTGTACATTAGTGTGTATATGCACGTGCCTATGTGTATGTGTGTGTATGCACGTACATATGTGTGTGTGTATGCACATTGTGTGTGTGTGTGTGAGTGTGTGTGTATGCACGTACATATGTGTGTGTGTATGCACATTGTGTGTGTGTGTGTTAGTGTGTGTGTGTGTGAGTGTGTGTGTTAGTGTGTGTGTATGCACATTGTGTGTGTGTGTGTGTGTGTGTGTGTGTGTGTGTGTGTGTGTGTGTGTGTGTGTGTGTGTGTGTGTGTGTGTGTGTGTGTGTGTGTGTGTGTGAGTGTGTGTGTGTGTGTGTGTGTGTGTATACATGGGAAAGACAGAGAACAAGACCAGACCTGGTCAACTTGTGATGCTTGTCTGCTTAGCAAGGACTGTTTGATCCAACCTCATCAGGACATTAAGAGTCTTAGAGTATCTTCTGGATCTGCAACCATTAAAAGGCCCTATAATTTGTTCCATACCCCCCCCCCCCCCCCCCCCACCACCACCACCCCGAACTAGGAAATCTCTAGCCAGTCTCCCAATCTGTCTTCACTTAATTTCCAGGTAGGCTCTTCGTGGCTGGCCTCCACTGGGAAGTGAACATGCTGCAAGCGGAGGGTCTGGTCGTTGAGAACAGCAGCAACTGGGATTACACCATGATCTCACTCCACCGATATCAAAGCCCACGGTTCACCCTCTGACACTCTGTAGTAAAGACTGTTTGATGTGACCACTCTGTAGGACAGTAGTACAGACTGTTTGATGTGACCACTCTGTAGGACAGTAGTACAGACTGTTTAATGTGACCACTCTGTAGGACAGTAGTACAGACTGTTTGATGTGACCACTCTGTAGGAAAGTAGTACAGACTGTTTGATGTGACCACTCTGTAGGACAGTAATACAGACTGTTTGATGTGACCACTCTGTAGGACAGTAGTAAAGACTGTTTGATGTGACCACTCTGTTGGACAGTAGTAAAGACTGTTTGATGTGACCACTCTGTAGGAAAGTAGTACAGACTGTTTGATGTGACCACTCTGTAGGACAGTAATACAGACTGTTTGATGTGACCACTCTGTAGGACAGTAGTAAAGACTGTTTGATGTGACCACTCTGTTGGACAGTAGTAAAGACTGTTTGATGTGACCACTCTGTAGGACAGTAGTAAAGACTGTTTGATGTGACCACTCTGTAGGACAGTAGTAAAGACTGTTTGATGTGACCACTCTGTAGGACAGTAGTAAAGACTGTTTGATGTGACCACTCTGTTGGACAGTAGTACAGACTGTTTGATGTGACCACTCTGTTGGACAGTAAAGAGTCCTGTCTTGTTCTTAGTTTTGTGTTTTCTTTAACAGTTTACATTAAACTTCTTATGCATTGGTGTCCCGCCAGCATTACAACTTCCTGTGAAACTGGAGGAGGGAGCGCAATTCAAATAAATAGTCATAAATATCAAGGATTTTAAACATTTAGGTATATATACGTTTCTTATATCGGCTGAAAGCTTAAATTCTTGTTAATCTAACTGTACTGTCTAATTTACAGTAAAAAAAACATGCCATGCAATTGTTTGAGGATGGCGTTTCACATGAAAATATTTTTCCATCGGCACAGGTTTCATACATTCACATATAACGATTAAATATTCACTTAAATATTCACTTCACCACTGGTGCAGTGGTTAAGGGCGCTGTACTGCAGAGCCAGCTGTGCCACCAGAGTCTCTGGGTTTGCGCCCAGGCTCTGTTGTAACCGCCCGTGACCGGGAGGTCCGTGGGGCGATGCACAATTGGCCTAGCGTCGTCTGGGTTAGGGAGGGTTTGACCGGTGGGGATATCCTTGTCTCATCGCGCACCAGCGACTCCTGTGGTGGGCCGGGTGCAGTGCACGCTAACCAAGGTTGCCAGGTGCACAGTGTTTCCTCCGACACATTGGTGTGGCTGTGTTAAGAAGCAGTGCGGCTTGGTTTTGTTGTGTATCGGAGGACGCATGACTTTCAACCTTCCTCTCTCCCGAGCCCGTATGGGAGTTGTAGCGATGAGACACGATAGTAGCTACTAACAATTGGATATCACGAAAAGTGGGTAAAATAAAAAAAATAAAAAGATTCACTTATTTAAAATAAAAATAAATCTTCCTCTAAATTGTCATGCAAAGGGTCCCAGCTATAACATGTAGTGTCGTTTTATTAGATAAAATCCGTCTTTATATCCCCCAAAATCTGCTTAGTTGGCACCATCGATTTGATTAATTCACTCGTTCAATTTGCAGAGAAAGGAATCCGAAAATCTACCCCCAAACTTTATTTGAACAAGTCAAAATACATTTCTATCTACTCCTCAGATACCCTAAAATGTAATCAAACTATAATATTTATTTCGGAAAGAAGTATGTTCAATAGAAAACCGATTTTAGAAGGTGCATAATGTCTTCATGGCGTGCGCAAACACGAATTTCCAAGACTGTGTCCTTCTACTAAAACTGTTAATAAGATATACTTTAAAATAATTTACCAAGTGTTTATGTGTTTTCCCCTAGATGGTAAAAAAGTGTTCAGATATCTAAAGGGTTAAAGGGTTAAAGGGTTTATAAGTAATGTGGGTATAGAGACCTATAAACTATCTGTAAAGTGATCAATTATTTATAACCCCCTTCCCTTACCTGAGAGATCCTTACCCCTACCTGAGAGATCTTGTGATACTGTACTGCAGCTTCAGAGATACTACAGGTAGTTTGCACACAGAATAATCCATTCATGCTGACTATGTTATCATTTCTTTTTTTACTGCGAGTTCTTGGCATGGAACAGTATTATGTATCATTGACTACATATGGTAGCCGTATTTTACAGGTTTCCCCAGTCTGCCCGTCTCAGTTACCGCTTAATTTGCAGTTGTCATCGTGAAATTATAGCTCTCAACTTGCATTCCATTGGATGATAGGCATTTGTCTCTCTGTGCACGATAACTACCACACTCTTTATCAGTGTTCGATGAGGTAGACTTTGGCAGATCCGCAGGTATAGATTTCCCTGAATTAAATGCATTGGCACAAACTTAAAATTGTTCTCCTTCACATATGCAATCACAGTATTTTCAATATGTATTTCTTTCACTCTTGAGAGACAAGTCTATTCTAAGACATCATTACAATTATATCCAGTTTTTTTTTTAAATTTAATTTGTTCTTTGACAAGCTCCTCTTTGCTAAGAAGAAATTAATATCACCCCAGAATTATTAAGCTTTTAAATTCTGCCAAATGTTGACTTTAGATCTGTGAACTGTGAGAGGTGATGACATGTCTACATTGTAATATGATCAATCTTTGCTCAGGTTACTGCCTAGTGCCTACCCCAAACCAAGTGTGGAGAAGACTGTGTGCTTTTCTGTATGCAGAATAAGAGTTAGAAACATTTATTTAAGTGTCACTCCACAATGATAAATAATACAAACAACACATTTTTGGGGTCCCGAGAGCCGATGCTCCGGGTACCTTTTGCCTCACGGTAGCAGAATGAACAGTCTATGGTTTGGGTGGCTGGACGGCTAGCCCCTTTTTTTCGGGCCTTCCTCTGACACCGCCTGGTAAAGAGGTTTTGGAAGGCAGGGAGCTTGGCCTCAGTGATGTACTGGGCTGTCCGCACCAACCTCTGTAGCGGTTAGTGGTCAAGGGCAGTGGTGATCCCAAGCGGTGATGCAGCCAGTCAATATGCTCTCGATGGTGCAACTGTACAACTTTTTGAGGATCCGAGGGTCCATGCCAATGTAACAGTATAGCTTCCGTCCTTCTCCTCGCCCCTATCCGGGCTCCAACCAGGGACCCTCTGCACACATCAACAACTGCCTCCACAAAAGCCTATTAGCGTGCACCTCGCTAACTAGCTAGCCATTTCACACTGGTGTACACCAAGTCTTTTCAGCTTCGCTGCCGTGCCCTCTTCACGGCCGTGCGGTTGTGTGTGGACAATGTTAATCAGGACACCAAGAAACTTGAAGCTCTCAAACCAGCTCTACAATTAGGCCTCTCAATGTGGATAGGGGTGTATTAGGGGATATTACAAAACACATCATATGCGACTCGTAATAAGACTAAGCAATTAGCCTATTAAAATGTTTATCTGACTCCATAAAGATAATTAGCAATATTCCAGAAACTATAGTTGAATTACAGTAATAGACCACTATAGTTACAGTAACAGAACACTATAGTTACAGTAACAGAACACTATAGTTACAGTAACAGAACACTATAGTTACAGTAACAGAACACTATAGTGACAGTAATCGAACACTATAGTTACAGTAATAGAACACTATAGTTACAGTAACAGAACACTATATTTACAGTAATAGAACACTATAGTTACAGTAATAGAACACTATAGTTGCAGTAATAGAACACTATAGTTACAGTAACAGAACACTATAGTTACAGTAATAGAACACTATAGTTGCAGTAATAGAACACTATAGTTACAGTAATAGAACACTATAGTTACAGTAACAGAACACTATAGTTACAGTAATAGAACACTATAGTTACAGTAATAGAACACTATAGTTGCAGTAATAGAACACTATAGTTACAGTAACAGAACACTATAGTTACAGTAATAGAACACTATAGTTACAGTAATAGAACACTATAGTTACAGTAACAGAACACTATAGTTACAGTAACAGAACACTATAGTTACAGTAACAGAACACTATAGTAGCACTCACTTCACTCACTTCCGTCATCATGAAGTGCTTTCAGAGACTAGTCAAGGACCATATCACCTCCACCCTACCTGACACCCTAGACCCACTCCAATTTGCTTACCGCCCAAATAGGTCCACAGACGATGCAATCTCAACCACACTGCACACTTCCCTAACCCATCTGGACAAGAGGAATACCTATGTGAGAATGCTGTTCATCGACTACAGCTCTGCATTTAACACCATAGTGCCCTCCAAGCTCGTCATCAAGCTCGAGACCCTGGGTCTTGACCCCGCCCTGTGCAACTGGGTACTGGACATCCTGACGGGCCGCGCCCAGGTGGTGAGGGTAGGCAACAACATTTCCACCCCGCTGATCCTCAACACTGGGGCCCCACAAGGGTGCGTTCTGAGCCCTCTCCTGTACTCCCTGTTCACCCACGACTGCGTGGCCACGCACGCCTCCAACTCAATCATCAAGTTTGCGGACGACACAACAGTGGTAGGCTTGATTACCAACAACGACGAGACGGCCTACAGGGAGGAGGTGAGGGCCCTCGGAGTGTGGTGTCAGGAAAATAACCTCAAACTCAACGACAACAAAACTAAGGAGATGATTGTGGACTTCAGGAAACAGCAGAGGGAACACCCCCCTATCCACATCGATGGAACAGTAGTGGAGAGGGTAGTAAGTTCCTCGGCGTACACATCACAGACAAACTGAATTGGTCCACCCACACAGACAGCATCGTGAAGAAGACGCAGCAGCGCCTCTTCAACCTCAGGAGGCTGAAGAAATTCGGCTTGTCACCAAAAGCACTCACAAACTTCTACAGATGCACAATCGAGAGCATCCTGTTGGGCTGTATCACCGCCTGGTACGGCAACTGCTCCGCCCACAACCGTAAGGCTCTCCAGAGGGTAGTGAGGTCTGCACAACGCATCACCGGGGGCAAACTACCTGCCCTCCAGGACACCTACACCACCCGATGTCACAGGAAGGCCATAAAGATCATCAAGGACAACAACCACCCGAGCTACTGCCTGTTCACCCCGCTATTATCCAGAAGGCGAGGTCAGTACAGGTGCATCAAAGCTGGGACCGAGAGACTGAAAAACAGCTTCTATCTCAAGGCCATCAGACTGTTAAACAGCCACCACTAACATTGAGTGGCTGCTGCCAACACACTGACTCAACTCCAGCCACTTTAATAATGGGAATTGATGGGAAATGATATAAATATATCACTAGCCACTTTAAACAATGCTACCTAATATAATGTTTACATACCCTACATTATTCATCTCATATGTATATGTATATACTGTACTCTATATCATCTACTGCATCTTTATGTAATACATGTATCACTAGCCACTTTAACTATGCCACTTTGTTTACATACTCATCTCATATGTGCATACTGCACTCAATACCATCTACTGTATCTTGCCTATGCCGCTCTGTACCATCACTCATTCATATATCTTTACGTACATATTCTTTATCCCCTTACACTTGTGTCTATAAGGTAGTAGTTTTGGAATTGTTAGCTAGATTACTTGTTGGTTATTACTGCATTGTCGGAACTAGAAGCACAAGCATTTCGCTACACTCACATTAACATCTGCTAACCATGTGTAAGTGACATTTTTTATTTTATTTTATTTTATTTTATTTGATAGTTGAGTTACAGTAATATAACACTATATTTACTGTAATTGAACACTATAGTTACAGTAATAGAACACTATAGTTACAGTAATAGAACACTATAGTTACAGTAACAGAACACTATAGTGACAGTAATAGAACACTATAGTGACTGTAATAGAACACTATAGTTACAGTAATAGAACACTATAGTTACAGTAACAGAACACTATAGTTACAGTAATAGAACACTATAGTTGCAGTAATAGAACACTATAGTTACAGTAATAGAACACTATAGTTACAGTAATAGAACACTATAGTTACAGTAATAGAACACTATAGTTACAGTAACAGAACACTATAGTTACAGTAACAGAACACTATAGTTACAGTAACAGAACACTATAGTTACAGTAATAGAACACTATAGTTACAGTAATAGAACACTATAGTTACAGTAATAGAACACTATAGTTACAGTAATAGAACACTATAGTTACAGTAATAGAACACTATAGTTACAGTAACAGAACACTATAGTTACAGTAATAGAACACTATAGTTACAGAACAGAACACTATATTTACAGTAATAGAAAAAAAAGGAGAAAAAAAAGAAAATGTATTTATATAGCCCTTCGTACATCAGCTGATATCTCAAAGTGCTGTACATAAACCCAGCCTAAAACCCCAAACAGCAAGCAATGCAGGTGTTGAAGCACCTTGGCTAGGAAAAACTCCCTAGATGAGTCTTCAGTAAAGACTTAAAGGTTGAGACCAAGTTTGCGTCTCTCACATGGGTAGGCAGAGCATTCCATAAAAATGGAGCTCTATAGGAGAAAGCCCTGCCTCCAGCTGTTTGCTTAGAAATTCTAGGGACAATTAGGAGGCCTGCGTCTTGTGACCGTAGCATACGTGTCGGTATGTACGGCAGGACCAAATCAGAGAGATAGGTAGGAGCAAGCCCATGTAATGCTTTGTAGGTTAGCAGTAAAACCTTGAAATCAGCCCTTGCCTTAACAGGAAGCCAGTGTAGGGAGGCTAGCACTGGAGTAATATGATCAATCCTTTTTGTTCTAGTCAGGATTCTAGCAGCCGTATTTAGCACTAACTGAAGTTTAATTAGTGCTTTATCCGGGTAGCCGGAAAGTAAAGCATTGCAGTAGTCTAATCTAGAAGTAACAAAAGCATGGATACATTTTTCTGCATCATTTTTGGACAGAAAGTTTCTGATTTTGCAATGTTACTTAGATGGAAAAAAGCTGTCCTTGAAACAGTCTTGATATGTTCGTCAAAAGAGAAATCAGTGTCCAGAGTAACGCCGAGGTCAGGCTTCTAGCGAGGGCAATTTTGGGGCTTCACCATGTTTCATTGAAATGTACAGCTGTGTGTCATCCGCATAGCAGTGAAAGTTAACATTATGTTTTCGATTGACATCCTCAAGAGGTAAAATATATAGTGAAAACAATAGTGGTCCTAAAACGGAACCTTGAGGAACACCGAAATGTACAGTTGATTTGTCAGAGGACAAACGATTCACAGAGACAAACTGATATCTTTCCGACAGATAAGATCTAAACCAGGCCAGAACTTGTCCGTGTAGACCAATTTGGGTTTCCAATATGTCCAAAAGAATGTGGTGATCGATGGTATCAAAAGCAGCACCAAGGTCTAGGAGCACGAGGACAGATGCCATTAAAAGGTCATTTACCACCTTCACAAGTGCAGTCTCAGTGCTATGATGGGGTCTAAAAATCAGACTGAAGCATTTCGTATACATTGTTTGTCTTCAGGAAGGCAGTGAGTTGCTGCGCAACAGCCTTTTCTAACATTTTTGAGAGGAATGGAAAATTTGATATAGGCCGATAGTTTTTTATATTTTCTGGGTCAAGGTTTGGCTTTTTCAAGAGAGGCTTTATTACTGCCACTTTTAGTGAGTTTGGTACACATCCGGTGGATAGAGAGCCGTTTATTATGTTCAACATAGGAGGGCCAAGCACAGGAAGCAGCTCTTTCAGTAGTTTAGTTGGAATAGGGTCCAGTATGCAGCTTGAAGGTTTAGAGGCCATGATTATTTTCATCATTGTGTCAAGAGATATAGTAGTAAAACACTTGAGTGTCTCTCTTGATCCTAGGTCCTGGCAGAGTTGTGCAGACTCAGGACAACTGAGCTTTGAAGGAATATGCAGATTTAAAGAGGAGTCCGTAATTTGCTTTCTAATAATCATGATCTTTTCCTCAAAGAAGTTAATTAATTTTTTACTGCTGAAGTGAAAGCCATTCTCACTTGGGGAATGCTGCATTTTAGTTAGCTTTGCTACAGTATCAAAACAAAATTTCAGATTGTTCTTATTTTCCTCAATTAAGTTGGAAAAATAGGATGATCGAGGAGCAGTATGGGCTCTTCGATACTGCACGGTACTGTCTTTCCAAGCTAGTCGGAAGACTTCCAGTTTGGTGTGGCGCCAATTTTCCAAGGGAAAAGGGAGTCTGGAAGGGCATCAAGGAATCTTTGTGTTGTCTGTGAATTTTTTGCATGACTTTTAATGCTCCTTGGTTGGGGTCTGAGCAGATTTGTTGCAATTGAAAACATGATAAAATGGTGGTCCGATAGTCCAGGATTATGAAAAAACATAAAAACATTTATTCCATGGGACAAAACTAGGTCCACAGTATGACTGTGACAGTGAGTAGGTCCAGAGACATGTTTGACAAAACCCACTGAGTCGATGATGGCTCCGAAAGCCTTTTGGAGTGGGTCTGTGGACTTTTCCATGTGAATATTAAAGTCACCAAAAATTAGAATGTTATCTGCTATGACTACAAGGTCCGATAGGAATTCAGGGAACTCAATGAGGAACGCTGTATATGGCCCAGTAAACAGTAGCTATCAAAAGTGATTGAGTAGGCTGCATAGATTTCATGACTAGAAGCTCAAAAGACGAAAACGTAATTTTTGTTTTTGTAAATTGAAATTTGCTATCGTAAATGTTAGCAACGCCTCCGCCTTTGCGGGATGCACGGGGGATATGGTCACTAGTGTAACCAGGAGCTGAGGCCTCATTTAACACAGTAAATTCATCAGGCTTAAGCCATGTTTCAGTCAGGCCGATCACATCAAGATTATGATCAGTGATTAGTTCATTGACTATAATTGCCTTTGAAGTAAGGGATCTAACATTAAGTATCCCTATTTTGAGATGTGAGGTATCACGATCTCTTTCAATAATGACAGGAATGGAGGAGGTCTTTATCCTAGTGAGATTGCTATGGCGAACACCGCCATGTTTAGTTTTGCCCAACTCAGGTCGAGGCACAGACACGGTCTCAATGGGGATAGCTGACTACACTGACTGTGCTAGTGGCAGACTCCACTAAACTGGCAGGCTGGCTAACAGACTGCTGCCTGGCCTGCAGCTTATTTCATTGTGGAGCTAGAGGAGTTAGAGCCCTGTCTATGTTGGTAGATAAGATGAGAGCACCCCTCCAGCTAGGATGGAGGCCGTCACTCCTCAGCAGGCCAGGCTTGGTCCTGTTTGTGGGTGAGTCCCAGAAAGAGGGCCAATTATCTACAAATTCTATCTTTTGGAAGGGGCAGAAAACAGTTTTCAACCAGCGATTGAGTTGTGAGACTCTGCTGTCGAGCTCATCACTCCCCCTAACTGGGAGGGGGCCAGAGACAATTACTCGATGCCGACACATCTTTCCAGCTGATTTACACGCTGAAGCTATGTTGCAATTTGTGATCTCTGACTGTTTCATCCTAACATCGTTGGTGCCGACGTGGATAACAATATCTCTATACTCTCTACACTCGCCAGTTTAAGCTTTAGCCAGCACCATCTTCAGATTAGCCTTAACGTCGGTAGTCCTGCCCCCTGGTAAACAGTGTATGATCGCTGGATGATTCGTTTTAAGTCTAATACGGCGGGTAATGGAGTCGCCAATGACTAGGGTTTTCAATTTGTCAGAGCTAATGGTGGGAAGCTTCGGCATCTCAGACCCCGTAACGAGAGGAGTAAAGACAAGAGAAGGCTCGGCCTCAGACTCCGACTGGCTGCTTAATGGGGAAAACCGGTTGAAGGTTTATGTCGACTGAATGAGCGACACCGGTTGAGCGTTCCTACAGCATTCCCCTCCAGAAACCATGAGAAAGTTGTCCGGCTGCGGGGACCGTGTTAGGGGATTTATACTAACGTTACTATCTGTACTTACTGGTGGCACAGACGCTGTTTCATTCTTTCCTACACTGAAATTACCCTTCCTAACGATTGCGTCTGAAGCTGGGCTTGTAGCACAGCTATCCTCGCCGTAAGGCGATCGTTCTCCTGTATATTATGAGTACAGCGACTGCAATTAGAAGGCATCATGTTAATGTTACTTCTTAGCTTCGGCTGGTGGAGGTCCGGACGAACCACGTCCAGATAAAGCATCATGTTAATGTTACTACTTAACTTCGGCTGTTGGAGGTCCTGACGAACCACGTCCAGATAAAGCGTCCGGAGTGAAAAGGTTGAATGAAAAAAAGTTGAGGGAAAAAACAAAAATATAAACGGTAATTAAAAAGTAAAAACCGTAAAGTTGTCAGGTAGCAAAGTAAGGTTGGCAACAAAATGCACAAAACGCACAGCAACACGTCTGCAAGTTGTGACCGGAAATGGCGTCAGCAATGCAGCAATACAAACGGTCGTCATAACGGTAATTTAAACGGAACACTATAGTTACAGTAATAGAACACTATAGTTACAGTAATAGAACACTATAGTTACAGTAACAGAACACTATAGTTACAGTAATAGAACACTATAGTTGCAGTAATAGAACACTATAGTTACAGTAACAGAACACTATAGTTACAGTAATAGAACACTATAGTTACAGTAATAGAACACTATAGTTACAGTAATAGAACACTATAGTTACAGTAATAGAACACTATAGTTACAGTAACAGAACACTATAGTTACAGTAATAGAACACTATAGTTACAGTAATAGAACACTATAGTTACAGTAACAGAACACTATAGTTACAGTAATAGAACACTATAGTTACAGTAATAGAACACTATAGTTACAGTAATAGAACACTATAGTTACAGTAATAGAACACTATAGTTACAGTAATAGGACACTATAGTTACAGTAATAGAACACTATAGTTACAGTAACAGAACACTATAGTTACAGTAATAGAACACTATAGTTACAGTAATAGAACACTATAGTTACAGTAACAGAACACTATAGTTACAGTAATAGAACACTATAGTTACAGTAATAGAACACTATAGTTACAGTAATAGAACACTATAGTTACAGTAATAGAACACTATAGTTACAGTAACAGAACACTATAGTTACAGTAATAGAACACTATAGTTACAGTAATAGAACACTATAGTTACAGTAACAGAACACTATAGTTACAGTAATAGAACACTATAGTTACAGTAACAGAACACTATAGTTACAGTAATAGAACACTATAGTTACAGTAATAGAACACTATAGTTACAGTAATAGAACACTATAGTTACAGTAACAGAACACTATAGTTACAGTAATAGAACACTATAGTTACAGTAACAGAACACTATAGTTACAGTAATAGAACACTATAGTTACAGTAATAGAACACTATAGTTACAGTAATAGAACACTATAGTTACAGTAATAGAACACTATAGTTACAGTAATAGAACACTATAGTTACAGTAACAGAACACTATAGTTACAGTAATAGAACACTATAGTTACAGTAATAGAACACTATAGTTACAGTAACAGAACACTATAGTTACAGTAATAGAACACTATAGTTACAGTAATAGAACACTATAGTTACAGTAATAGAACACTATAGTTACAGTAATAGACCACTATAGTTGAGTTACAGTAATAGAACACTATAGTTACAGTAATAGAACACTATAGTTACAGTAACAGAACACTATAGTTACAGTAACAGAACACTATAGTTACAGTAACAGAACACTATAGTTACAGTAATAGAACACTATAGTTACAGTAACAGAACACTATAGTTACAGTAATAGAACACTATAGTTACAGTAATAGAACACTATAGTTACAGTAATAGAACACTATAGTTACAGTAATAGAACACTATAGTTACAGTAATAGAACACTATAGTTACAGTAATAGAACACTATAGTTACAGTAACAGAACACTATAGTTACAGTAACAGAACACTATAGTTACAGTAATAGAACACTATAGTTACAGTAACAGAACACTATAGTTACAGTAATAGAACACTATAGTTACAGTAATAGAACACTATAGTTACAGTAACAGAACACTATAGTTACAGTAACAGAACACTATAGTTACAGTAATAGAACACTATAGTTACAGTAATAGAACACTATAGTTACAGTAACGGAACACTATAGTTACAGTAATAGAACACTATAGTTACAGTAATAGACCACTATAGTTACAGTAACGGAACACTATAGTTACAGTAACAGAACACTATAGTTACAGTAACAGAACACTATAGTTGAGTTACAGTAATAGAACACTATAGTTACAGTAATAGAACACTATAGTTACAGTAACAGAACACTATAGTTACAGTAACAGAACACTATAGTTGAGTTACAGTAATAGAACACTATAGTTACAGTAATAGAACACTATAGTTACAGTAACAGAACACTATAGTTACAGTAACAGAACACTATAGTTGAGTTACAGTAATAGAACACTATAGTTACAGTAACGGAACACTATAGTTGAGTTACAGTAATAAGTAATGAAGAAATGTCAGAGAATGCTGAATTCCTAAGACAACACAGAGGAAATTCTTGCATGCAGTTGATAAAAATAATAACATTGGGGGCTGCCCTCCCCACTTTCTCCTATAGTCCATGATCAGCTCCTTGGTCTTACTGACGTTGTTGTCCTGGCACCACACTGCTAAGTCCTCCCTGTAGGCTGTCTCATCGGCATCGGTGATCAGGCCTACCAACGTCATGTCGTCAGAAAACTTGATGGTGGTGTTGGACGTGGCCACGCAGTCATGGGAGAACACAGCAAGTACAGGTGGGGATGAAGCATACACCCCTGAGAGGCCCCATGTTGAGGGTCAGATGTGTTGTTGCCTACCCTCACCACATATATATATTTTTAAACGTTTGAGTTATTTAGCTCTTATCCAGAGAGACTAACAGGGGCAATTTGGGTTAATCCCTTGCTCAAGGGTACATCAACAGCTTTTATTTCACCTAGTCGGCTCTGGGATTTGATCCATCAACCTTTCGGCTACTGGCCCAAGGCTACCTGCTGCCCTACTGGGGTTGGACCATCAGCATGTCCAGGATCCTGTTGCAGAGGGAGGGGTTCAGTCCCAAGGTCCCTAGCTTGGTGATGAGCTTGGAGGGGACTAGGGTGTTGAATGCTGTAGTCTATGAACAGCATTCTCACATCGTTATCTCCCCTCTTGTCCAGGTGTGAGAGGGCAGTGTGAAGTGCAATTGATATTGCGTCATCTGTGGATCTGCTGGGGCGGTATGCGAATTAGAGTTTGTATAAAGTGTCTGGGATGATGGTGTTGATGTGTGTCATGACCAGCCTTTCAATTCACTTCATAATTAATGAAGTGAGTGGTACAGGGTGATAGTCATTTAGGCAGCTCTTGGGGAAAAAGAGGACAATGGTGGTCACCTTGAAACACATTGGGATTACAGACTGGGACAAGAAGAGATTGAAAATGTCTGTGAAGAAACCATCTGGTCATGCTTTGAGAATGTACCCTGGTATTCTGTCTGATTGTTAACCTGTTTAAAGGTTTTTGCTCACAACGGTCACGGAAAGTGAGATCACACAGTCATCTGGGGAAAAAAGTCAGCATAGAAAGCAATTAGCTGGTTTAGGAGTTCTTTATCACTGCACAACTCACGACTTGGTTTCTCTTTGTAATCCGTTATCGTCTGTAAACTCTGCCACATACGACGAGCGCCTGAACCGGTGTACTAGGATTCCACCTTCCTCCTATATTGACCTTTCGCATGTTTGATATCTTATCCGAGGTCGTAGTGGGCTTTCTTGTATGCGTCCATGAAAATTTCAAATAATGTATTATTTTTATCAAGACCGTTATTTTTTTGTTATTTTGGCTGGACAGTTGACAACAAAGATCATTCCTAATTGTGTTGTGTAACCCACAGTAAACCATGAACAGGTGATTTATTGTGTATTTGGGCCTTCAAGGCCTGTCAATCTAGCCTGGAAAGCCACGCCCACTAACTTTTCTTTTGTAACGTTGAGTCTGGATTTGATCTCCTCCCCTACGACTTATAGAATGCGAACACATTCAAACCGTTATGATTGGTCACAGAAACCGATGGGTTGGGTCAGAGACTGAACGCATGTTGGCAAAGCAAATGCTGATGACTTGTTTTGTACAACGCCCCTCACTTTGACTTTAACAGAAAATATTTCTAGGATGGCAGCATCAGACTGAATGTATGTAGCCATAGATATAGCAGGGGGATTAAATTCAGTATGAATCATTAGACAACATCCATTCACCCTTCAATATTCATGTATTCTACACTGCTCAAAAAAATAAAGGGAACATTTAAACAACACAATGTAACTCCAAGTCAATCACACTTCTGTGAAATCAAACTGTCCACTTAGGAAGCAACACTGATTGAAAATAAATTTCACATGCTGTTGTGCAAATGGAATAGACAACAGGTGGAAATTATAGGCAATTAGCAAGACACCCCCAATAAAGGATTGGTTCTGCAGGTGGTGACCACAGACCACTTCTCAGTTCCTATGCTTCCTGGCTGATGTTTTGGTCACTTTTGAATGCTGGCGGTGCTTTCACTCTAGTGGTAGCATGAGACTGAGTCTACAACCCACACAAGTGGCTCAGGTAGTGCAGCTCATCCAGGATGGCACATCAATGCGAGCTGTGGCAAGAAGGTTTGCTGTGTCTGTCAGCGTAGTGTCCAGAGCATGGAGGCGCTACCAGGAGACAGGCCAGTACATCAGGAGAAGTGGAGGAGGCCGTAGGAGGGCAAACAACCCAGCAGCAGGACCGCTACCTCCGCCTTTGTGCAAGGAGGAGCACTGCCAGAGCCCTGCAAAATGACCTCCAGCAGGCCACAAATGTACATGTGTCTGCTCAAACGGTCAGAAACAGACTCCATGAGGGTGGTATGAGGGCCCGACGTCCACAGGTGGGGGTTGTGCTTACAGCCCAACACCATGCAGGACGTTTGGCATTTGCCAGAGAACACCAAGATTGGCAAATTCGCCACTGGCGCCCTGTGCTCTTCACAGATGAAAGCAGGTTCACACTGAGCACATGTGACAGACGTGACAGAGTCTGGAGATGCTGTGGAGAACGTTCTGCTGCCTGCAACATCCTCCAGCATGACCGGTTTGGCGGTGGGTCAGTCATGGTGTGGCATTTCTTTGGGGGGGCCGCACAGTCCTCCATGTGCTCGCCAGAGGTAGCCTGACTGCCATTGGGTACCGAGATGAGATCCTCAGACCTCTTGTGAGACCATATGCTGGTGCGGTTGGACCTGGGTTCCTCCTAATGCAAGACAATGCTAGACCTCATGTGGCTGGAGTGTGTCAGCAGTTCCTGCAAGAGGAAGGCATTGATGCTATGGACTGGCTCGCCCGTTCCCCAGACCTGAATCCAATTGAGCACATCTGGGACATCATGTCTCGCTCCATCCACCAACGCCATGTTGCACCACAGACTGTCCAGGGGTTGGCGGATGCTTTAGTCCAGGTCTGGGAGGAGATCCCTCAGGAGACCATTCGCCACCTCATCAGGAGCATGCCCAGGCGTTGTAGGGAGGTCATACAGGCACGTGGAGGCCACACACACTGCTGAGCCTCATTTGGACTTGTTTTAAGGACATTACATCAAAGTTGGATCAGCCTGTAGTGTGGTTTTCCACTTTAATTTTGAGTGTGACTCCAAATCCAGACCTCCATGGATTGATACATGTGATTTTTGTGTGATTTTGTTGTCAGCACATTAAACTATGTAAAGAAAAAAGTATTTAATAAGAATATTTCATTCATTCAGATCTAGGATGTGTTATTTTAGTGTTCCCTTTATTTTTTTGAGCAGTGTATATTCTTACCCAGATCTATGGTGGATTTGGTGTTTTGTATAAGCTGAGGAGAAAATGGGAGATGCTATTCTCGCTAGCATTGTATCTCTGTATTGTCGTGTTTTTATAGCCGTTCCCTTTCAATCTACTGGCTCTCAAATGTATCATCATTTTCTGTTGTTGTGAATCTTTAGAAACTGAAATCTCTGGGAACGTCCCCACCTGAAAAGCATTAGAGGTTTCCCTCATCTTCACTTTCATCAGGCCGCAGCAACTAGTCCAACAACTAGTCCCCCCCCCCTTCTAGTTATGGGTTCTGCAATGGCTGGCTCCAATGTTGTGATGTCCACTTGCAGGGCCTTGCACGCACCACAAAAGGACTTCACAAACCACACAATATAGATAGTTAAATGTTAGTGTTCTTTCCTAGCTCCCCCATGCCTGGCGTGCCCCTTACCTACGATTCATTTAGTACACAATCAGCAAGTTTTCCAGGGATTCCGTTTTCCCCTTGCAAACCATTTCTATCGAAGTGTGTTTACACTTTGGACAATAGTCCTAATTCAACCCAGAGCATTGCCTGCAATTTACATGCAAGGGACTGAAATTTGCATTGAAAATCAAAGGGTACCGGTCTGAAGCCAATGACTGTTTGCCCCTAGCAGTTACCATAACAAGGGTTCCCGGTCTGAAGCCAATGACTGTTTGCCCCTAGCAGTTACCATAACAAGGGTTCCCGGTCTGAAGCCAATGACTGTTTGCCCCTAGCAGTTACCATAACAAGGGTTCCCGGTCTGAAGCCAATGACTGTTTGCCCCTAGCAGTTACCATAACAAGGGTTCCCGGTCTGAAGCCAATGACTGTTTGCCCCTAGCAGTTACCATAACAAGGGTTCCCGGTCTGAAGCCAATGACTGTTTGCCCCTAGCAGTTACCATAACAAGGGTTCCCGGTCTGAAGCCAATGACTGTTTGCCCCTAGCAGTTACCATAACAAGGGTTCCCGGTCTGAAGCCAATGACTGTTTGCCCCTAGCAGTTACCATAACAAGGGTTCCCGGTCTGAAGCCAATGACTGTTTGCCCCTAGCAGTTACCATAACAAACAAACACTTACACATATTGTTGTTTAAGGAAACTTAACAACCATCTTGCCAATTGGTTTCAATGACACACTGTACAGTGACCTACTTCATTCAAGCTAGTCTCCACAACACACACACACACACACACACACACAAAAACAACAGCCCCATCACAGGTTTAAATCAATATGGTATTTCTTATATTTCCTTGTCAACAGTGAATAAATACACATGTAATGGCTATCAATCCTGGCATCCTGTTAACAGCACCAGTCTTGACTGGAGGCATTCTGTGGTGAGAAGGTGGTTCTGGTGTTTTCAGACAGGAAAGGGGTTACCATTTTGGTTTTTTATCAGTTAGCTGTGGGCCAGCTGCGTAGCCCTCTTTTGTCTTTTGCTCTACCTCTTTAATAGGCAACAGTGGCATTGAGGAAATAATGAATCACGCTTTTAATTGCTGTATTTTAGGCAGGAGTTAATTGGTTACAGCAATAGGAAGATAGAGTGTATCTTCCTGCTGCTGTGAGTACCATAACACTGTTATTGCACGTCGACCTTCACCGTCACATTTGGTGGACAGTGTTTGATATTGTGGTTTGTGTTGACATCGACATGGCCTGAGGTGGCCCACTGTAATAAAGGACATTTCGCTGGAGTACTTGCTAGTGTATCTACAGTTTTTCACATGCACCGTAATTGCAGCAAAGAACATTCCCCTTGGTGTGAAGTCTGTTGTTGTTTAATTGAAACCAGTATCCCTTTTTTTAAATAACACATTTGAGATTAGTACCGGTCTGCTAACGGAATCACCCGTTGGCTTCCAAGGAAAATCTGTTGGGTAGAAATCTGTTTTTAATATGAGAAGACAAATACCTTGGGTTATAAAGGGTAACAATAAAGTGTCGGAAATTTGAGCAATATACGTGGAAAAAGCAGATCTTTGGGAGGCTAAATAACGACGGAGGCCCTCTAAAACCAAAACTTGACAGCCTATAAATAGAGCAACCCCTATCTTCAGAAAACGGAGCCCTACCATCAACAAATGTAAGGCATTAATGTGGAGTTTTCAATTCCCAAAGGTCATATGTTTGTTTGGGTGATTGCCGCCCCACCTCCCTACTTCAGCTTTATTGATATTGTAAGTTACAGCCATTTTGGGGAAAAGGGGCAGATATTGATTTTGTTTTAAAGGAATGTAGAATCTGGGGTACTTTGGAAACAGTGGTAGTTGTTTTTGTCTTTGTTGAAGGGAATGAGGTATCACAGAAGCATAACATTTAGCTAGGGCTATCTATATTTTTACCATCTCATTATAATGCTGCCGTCTGACCAGTTTATACACAGAACAACTACAACTGCTCAGTCAAGAGGAGAAAGTGTGATCCTGAGGAAAAACTGTTCCACGTTGGGGGGTAGGGGTGGTGGGCCCTGGAAATCACATAGACAGCACAGGGCCCCTTGATGTGTCTAGCTTTGAGAGGCAGTATGGCAGAAGAAGATAAAAACAGTGAATGAATGGAGCCTTGATCAGACAAATTATTTCAGCAACTTTAAAACTAAGGCTGACACTCTGAGTGTGAATGGAGGGAGCATACAACACAATGCTGTGGGGCACACAATGGAGGCTCTGGTGAGACACACAATGGCTACACAGGGGTTATCTGGTGGACCCATTTCCACAAGGCCCAGAAGTCTTATGCTACCCAGGTCTTTGACCTCTGTACCACCTGAATGTCTGTGTTGAACAAGGGATTGTTTGTGGACTAGTGATGACGGACATTTGTGAGCACTGATAGAGAAATCTTGGGGCACTAAAATGACTGTCATAAGTAAATCATGAATTAAAAACATCTTTATTCAGCATAAATGAACAACTTGCTTGATGTTATTTTTATAACTATGAATTGATTATCTAACTCCAGCTTTGAATTAACCCAAATCTAACTGCCTGTAGCTCAGGACCTGAAGCAACGATATGCATATTATTGATACCATTTGAAAGGAAACACTTTGACGTTTTTGGAAATGTGAAGTTCAAGTTGGAGAATATAACAAATTAGATCTGTTAAAAGATAATACAAATAAAAACGTTTTATTTATAAAAAAAATTGCACCGTCATCTTTGAAATGTAAGAGAAAGGCCATCATGTATTATTCCAGCCCAGGCACAATTTAGATTATGTCCACTAGACAGCAGCAGTGTATGTGCAACGTTTTAGACTGATCCAATGAACCATTGCATATCTGTTCAAAATGTTGTATCAAGACTGCCCAAATGTGCCTAATTGGTTTATTAATACATTTTCAAGTTCATAACTGTGCACTCTCCTCAAACAGTATCATGTTATTATTTCACTGTAATAGCTACTGTAAATTGGACAGTGCAGTTAGATTAACAAGAATTTAAGCTTTCTGTCCATATGAGATATGTCTATGTCTATTTTTTCCCCCCTACTTTTGTTACCCATACCAATCACATGCCTACGTTAGCTTAACCGTCCCGCAGGGGGGATACTAATCCCGTAGAGTCTAAAGTCCCCGGCCACTAGGAGCTCCGCCTCTGGATGACCATTCTCCTGTTTGCTCATGGTGGTATACAGCTCATTGAGTGTGGTTTTAGTGCCAGCATCGGTCCGTGGTGATATGTAGACAGCTACGAAAAAATACAGATGAAAACTCTCTAAGTAGATATTGAGAGACTCTACATCACGTGAGCAAAACCTTGAGACTTCCTTAAAAACATGTGTTTTTTTTGTATTTCTTTGTACCATCATCATTGAAATGCACGAGAAAGGCCTTAATTTATTATTCCAGCGCAATTTAGATTTTGGCACCTAATGGCAGCAGTGTATGTGCAAATGTTAAAAATCGATATATATTTCACCTTTATTTAACCAGGTAGGCCAGTTGAGAACAAGTTCTCAATTACAACTGCAACCTAGCCAAGATAAAGCAAAGCAGTGCGACAAAATCAAACAACACAGAGTTACACATAAACAAATGTACAGTCAATAACACAATAGAAAAAATCTATGTACAGTGTGTGTAGAAATGTAGAAGAGTAGGGAGGTAGGCAATAAAAAGGCCATAGAGGCAAAATAGTTACAATTTAGCACTAACACTGTGGTGATGGATGTGCAGATGATGATGTGCAAGTAGAGATACTGGGGTGCAAATGAGCAAGAGGGTAAGTAATAATATGGGGATGAGGTAGTCGGGTGTGCTATTTACAGATGGGCTATTTACAGGTACAGTGATCAGTAAGCTGCTCTGACAGCTGATGCTTAAAGTTAGAGATGGAGATATGACTCCAGCTTCAGTGATTTTTTTCAATTCGTTCCAGTCATTGGCAGCAGAGAACTGGAAGGAAAGGCGGCCAAAGTAAGTGTTGGCTTTGGGGATGATCAGTGAAATATACCTGCTGGAGCTCGTGCTACATGTGGGTGTTGCTATGGTGACCAGTGAGCTGAGATAAAGCGTGGCTTTACCTAGCAAAGACTTATAGATGACCTGGAGCTAGTGGGTTTGGCAACGAATATGTAGTGAGGCCCAGCCAACGGGAGCGTGCAGGTCGCACTGGTGGGTAGTATGTGGGGCTTGTAGTAACAAAACAGATGCCAATGTGATAGACTACATCCAATTTGCTGAGTGGAGTGTTAGAGGCTATTTTGTAAATGACATCACCGAAGTCAAGGTTCGGTAGGACAGTCAGTTTTACGAGGGTATGATAACAACACCAACAACACCTGTAGCACGCGCTCCAGCAGGTATATCTCACTGGTCATCCCCAAAGCCAACACCTCCTTTGGCCGCCTTTCCTTCCAGTTCTCTGCTGCCAATGACTGGAACAAATTGCAAAAATCACTGAAGCTGGAGACTTATATTTCCCTCACTAACTTTAAACACCAGCTATCTGAGCAGCTAACCGATCGCTGCAGCTGTACATAGTCCATCTGTAAATAGCCCAGCCAATCTACCTACCTCATCCCCATATTGTTTTTATTTTATTTTCTGCTCTTTTGCACTCCAGTATCTCTACTTGCACATCATCATCTGCTCATCTATCACTCCAGTGTTAATCTGATAAATTGTAATTACTTCACTACCATGGCCTATTTATTGCCTTACCTCCTCACGCCATTTGCACACACTGTATATAGACTTAATTATTTTATATTGTGTTATTGACTGTACGCTTGTTTACTCCATGTGTAACTCTGTGTTGTTGTTTGGGTCGCACTGCTTTGCTTTATCTTGGCCAGGTCGCAGTTGTAATTGAGAACTTTTTCTCAACTAGCTTACCTGGTTAAATAAAGGTGAAATAATACAAAAATAAAAAAATAACTTTGTAACTGTTCGCGCTCCTCAAACAATAGCATGGTATTCTTTCTCTGTAATAGCTACTGTAAATTGGACAGTTTAGTTAGATTAACAAGAATTTAAGCTTTCTGCCAATATCAGATATGTCCATGTCCTGGGAAATGTTCTTGTTCCTTACAACCCCATGCTAACCGCATTAGCCTACACTAGCTCAACGGGTCCCGAGGGGGACCCACCAATCCTGTAGAGGTTTTAAAGGAAAACTCCACTTAAAAACTATATTTTGCTATTTTTTTCATTAGTCCACTGTTCATACAGTCCCAAAAAATATTTTGCATTTCAGCAGTCAAGTTTGCAAGATATTGGACTTTCCTACATCATTTAACATCATTGTGAGTTAGTGGCACTTTTTTTCTTGATAGTCAAATATCTTGAAACCTTTTAACTTTTTACTGCTGAGCTGACCTGATGAACATTTTGGGATGAACAGTGGACTAGGAGTGGCAGGTAGCCTAGTGGTTAGAGTTTTGGGCCAGTCACCGAAAGGTTGCTAGATCGAATTCCCGAGCTGACAAGATAAAAATCTGTCGTTCTGCTCCTGAACTAGGCAGTTAACCTGCTGTTCCTAGGCCGTTATTGTAAATAAGAATTTGTTCTTTAACTGACTTGCCCACCAACTTAAATCTGTCTTAATTTTGTTATGTCTCTACTTTTGTGCAGTAAATTGAACAGTGAACAGGAGAAGGTAAAGGGGATATCGAGTCAGTTGAACAACTAAATGCATTCAACCGAAATGCGTCTGACGCATTTAACCCAACCCCTTTGTATAACAGTTGTACAATACAATAACACTTTAAATACACTGGCCTATGCAACTAGCCTGAACATGTATAGCTATTCAGGGCAATCAACGTAACGTTATATCTACATAATTTCAATCAAAGTAATGTACTTGTTCTCTTCAACAAAGTGTGCAAATGAACCATTGGCAGTTGGTGCCTCATCCATGGTCCACTCCTTTTCACCAGCTGACCTTCTACTGCTGCTTGTGATCCCAATGGTCCACTGAACCTCGAGCTTAAACTTTTTTTAACGAGATTTAAACCTTTCTATCCCTCCGGGGGAGGATTTGCACAGCTATTATTACAACGATAAAAATCAGAAACCAAATACAATTTTTGACCCCTGGAGCCAAACACCTCTTTATTTTAGCAATGGAAAAGGCAAATTGGCATTAAGCTGTTAAAATTAATTTACCAAAACATTTGAACTTGATCAAGGTTAATTTCCTCCTGAAAGCCTGTTTCCCCCCCCCCTCCACATTTGGTATCTGCCAAATCAAAACCATTGTACCTGTAAAACCCCCTGGGCATGTTTTTAACAATGGCCTGGCAGGCCCTACTAGTCCACATGAAGAGGGGAGTCCTCTGCAAGTTTTTCCAGTAGTGATGGTGTAATTTTCCATTGGAATTCCTTGAGGCATATGTTTATGCTGGTGTTTCCCAGTGATCCTGTAGTAATGCCGAAACACTTGTTTTGTTTTTGTTCGGAGATGTTGGAAAGAATGCGTAGCCACGATAGACTGTTCCTGCCAAAGACCCTTGATGAAGTCTTGTCCTCCACAACCACTCCCAGATGGTATGCTGGTTTTATGAATACGCGTTCCTCATTATTTGGATCTTTACAGTGTTCTCCACAGCGCAGAAATATCCACTATTATAAAATGTTGGAATGTCAACAGCTTCAGATATAGCTTCTCTCCTGTGAGAAGTGTGAGTAGAAATATGTCATAGTCATGTAATATGGCTGATGGCTGCCAGTGAACCATGTCATAGTCATGTAATATGGCTGATGACTGCCAGTGAACCATGTCATAGTCATGTAATATGGCTGATGACTGCCAGTGAACTATGTCATAGTAATGTAATATGGCTGATGGCTGCAAGTGAACCATGTCATAGTAATGTAATATGGCTGATGTCTGCCAGTGAACCATGTCATAGTAATGCAATATGGCTGATGTCTGCCAGTGAACCTTGTCATAGTAATGCAATATGGCTGATGCCTGCCAGTGAACCATGTCATAGTCATGTAATATGGCTGATGACTGCCAGTGAACCATGTCATAGTCATGTAATATGGCTGATGACTGCCAGTGAACTATGTCATAGTCTTGTAATATGGATGATTACTGCCAGTTAACCATGTCATAGTAATGTAATATGACTGATGGCTGCCAGTGAACCATGTCATAGTCATGTAATATGGCTGATGACTGCCAGTTAACCATGTCATAGTCATGTAATATGACTGATGCCTGCCAGTGAACCATGTCATAGTCATGTAATATGCATTTCGCTACACTCGCATTAACATCTGCTAACCATGTGTATGTGACAAATAAAATGTGATTTGATTTGATATGCTTTTTACACTTTTATGACATGCAACTAAATCAAATCAAATCAAATCAAATGTATTTATATAGCCCTTCGTACATCCGCTGATATCTCAAAGTGCTGTACAGAAACCCAGCCTAAAACCCCAAACAGCAAGCAATGCAGGTGTAGAAGCACGGTGGCTAGGAAAAACTCCCTAGAAAGGCCAAAACCTAGGAAGAAACCTAGAGAGGAACCAGGCTAAATCCTCGGGGTTGTCAAGATGTTTTCACCGTAATCCACACACGGAGCCCACAACTCTTTTCCTTCCCAAGAATGCACCAAAATTGAGCCATTCAACATTTAAAAGGCAATTGGGATGAGATACATCAATTTCTTTTAAAGCTTATCCCAACCTACCCCTTTAAAACAACGTAGCTCTAGTTTTCGGCGAACACCGCTCTCTTTCGTGAAATAAACGGCCTCAATCGGCAACTAATTTGGTGTAAGTTTGAAGACTTCAGCCTTTTTGTCAACATGGTTACCTCATGGAACCCAGTTCTTTTGCAGCCAAGTGGCATATCCAGCCCAATACCTGTGTGTTTGGGGCAGGGGAGATATGTTTTCTTGCATGAGCAGCATGGTATTCCCTTGCTATGTAATCAACACATTGCTTTAATTTGCACACTTAAAATAGAACTGTTGAACTGTGTTTTGATATTACGTTAGGAATATGCTGACTTTCTAGGTTTTCTGAAATCAAGGTTTAGAAAGGACTAGATTTAACATGAGGACGATTAAGAGGGAAAATGGTGTACGTACGGCAGGCAGCCAGACCGGCACGTTGGTGGGTATAGTATTGACGGACAATATCACTTGGTTTCCACACAATATTCCCCCATCCTCTTCAATCATTACATAACTGCACACTCGATACTATATCGACAAGCATCAAATCAAATCAAACTTTATGTTGTTTTACACCTTAACATGAAATGCTTACTTACAAGCTCTTAATAACCAACAGCGCAGTTCAAGAAAGAGTGAAGAAAATATTTACCAAATAAACTAAAGTAAAAAAATAATCAAAAGTAACACAATAACATAACAATAACGAGGTTACATACAGGGGGTACCGGTACAGAGTCAATGTGGAGGCTATATACAGGCTATTACGGTACAGAGTCAATGTGGAGGCTATATACAGGGGGTACCGGTACAGAGTCAATGTGGAGGCTATATACAGGGGGTACCGGTACAGAGTCAATGTGGAGGCTATATACAGGGGGTACCAGTACAGAGTCAATGTGGAGGCTATATACAGGGGGTACCGGTACAGAGTCAGTGTAGAGGTTATATACAGGGGGTCCCAGTACAGAGTCAATGTGGAGGCTATATACAGGGTATTACTGTACAGAGTCAATGTGGAGGCTATATACAGGGTATTACGGTACAGAGTCAATGTGGAGGCTATATACAGGGTATTACTGTACAGAGTCAATGTGGAGGCTATATACAGGGTATTACGGTACAGAGTCAATGTGGAGGCTATATACAGGGGGTACCAGTACAGAGTCAGTGTAGAGGTTATATACAGGGGGTACCAGTACAGAGTCAATGTGGAGGCTATATACAGGGGGTACCAGTACAGAGTCAATGTGGAGGCTATATACAGGGGGTACCGGTACAGAGTCAATGTGGAGGCTATATACAGGGTATTACTGTACAGAGTCAATGTGGAGGCTATATACAGGGTATTACGGTACAGAGTCAATGTGGAGGCTATATACAGGGGGTACCAGTACAGAGTCAATGTGGAGGCTATATACAGGGGGTACCAGTACAGAGTCAGTGTAGAGGTTATGTACAGGGGGTACCAGTACAGAGTCAATGTGGAGGCTATATACAGGGGGTACCAGTACAGAGTCAGTGTAGAGGTTATATACAGGGGGTACCGGTACAGAGTCAATGTGGAGGCTATATACAGGGGGTACCAGTACAGAGTCAGTGTAGAGGTTATATACAGGGGGTACCCGTACAGAGTCAATGTGGAGGCTATATACAGGGGGTACCAGTACAGAGTCAGTGTATAGGTTATATACAGGGGGTACCAGTACAGAGTCAATGTGGAGGCTATATACAGGGGGTACCAGTACAGAGTCAGTGTAGAGGTTATATACAGGGGGTACCAGTACAGAGTCAATGTGGAGGCTATATACAGGGGGTACCGGTACAGAGTCAATGTGGAGGCTATATACAGGGGGTACCGGTACAGAGTCAGTGTAGAGGTTATATACAGGGGGTACCAGTACAGAGTCAATGTGGAGGCTATATACAGGGGGTACCAGTACAGAGTCAATGTGGAGGCTATATACAGGGTATTACGGTACAGAGTCAATGTGGAGGCTATATACAGGGGGTACCAGTACAGAGTCAATGTGGAGGCTATATACAGGGGGTACCAGTACAGAGTCAATGTGGAGGTTATATACAGGGGGTACCGGTACAGAGTCAGTGTGGAGGTTATATACAGGGGGTACCGGTACCGAGTCAGTGTGGAGGTTATATACAGGGGGTACCGGTACCGAGTCAGTGTGGAGGTTATATACAGGGGGTACCGGTACAGAGTCAGTGTAGAGGTTATATACAGGGGGTACCGGTACCGAGTCAGTGTGCGGGGGTACAGGTTAGAGGTAATTTGTACACGTAGGTAGGGGTGAAGTGACTATGCATAGATAATAAACAGTGAGTACATGTAGGTAGGGGTGAAGTGACTATGCATAGATAATAAACAGTGAGTACATGTAGGTAGGGGTGAAGTGACTATGCATAGATAATAAACAGTGAGTAGCAGCAGTGTACAAAACAAATGGGGGAGTGGGGGTCTGGTGGCAATTTGATTAATGTCCATTTGATAAAGCAGGAAAGGAAATATGGTCTGTGTAATAGCACATGTCTCAACAAAAGTCCTCAATCTTGTCAACACGTTCCAACTCTAGGGTCTGGTACAACTAACCACAATAGATGAGATGTTCTGGACCTTCTGGTACAACTAGCCACAACAGATGAGATGCTCTGGACCTTCTGGTACAACTAACCACAATAGATGAGATGTTCTGGACCTTCTGGTACAACTAGCCACAACAGATGAGATGCTCTGGACCTTCTGGTACAACTAGCCAGAACAGATGAGATGTTCTGGACCTTCTGGTACAACTAGCCACAACAAATTAGGTGTTCTGGACCTTCTGGTACAACTAGCCACAACAGATGAGATGTTCTGGACCTTCTGGTGCAACTAGCCACAACAGATGAGGTGTTCTGGACATTCTGGTACAACTAGCCACAATAAATGAGATGTTCTGGACCTTCTGGTACAACTAGCCACAACAGATGAGGTGTTCTGGACCTTCTGGTACAACTAGCCACCATAGATGAGATGTTCTGGACCTTCTGGTACAACTAGCCACAACAAATGAGGTGTTCTGGACCTTCTGGTACAACTAGCCACAACAGATGAGATGTTCTGGACCTTCTGGTGCAACTAGCCACAACAAATTAGGTGTTCTGGACCTTCTGGTACAACTAGCCACAACAGATGAGGTGTTCTGGACCTTCTGGTGCAACTAGCCACAACAGATGAGGTGTTCTGGACATTCTGGTACAACTAGCCACAATAAATGAGATGTTCTGGACCTTCTGGTACAACTAGCCACAACAGATGAGGTGTTCTGGACCTTCTGGTACAACTAGCCAACATAGATGAGATGTTCTGGACCTTCTGGTACAACTAGCCACAACAAATGAGGTGTTCTGGACCTTCTGGTACAACTAGCCACAACAGATGAGATGTTCTGGACCTTCTGGTGCAACTAGCCACAACAAATTAGGTGTTCTGGACCTTCTGGTACAACTAGCCACAACAGATGAGGTGTTCTGGACCTTCTGGTGCAACTAGCCACAACAGATGAGGTGTTCTGGACATTCTGGTACAACTAGCCACAATAAATGAGATGTTCTGGACCTTCTGGTACAACTAGCCACAACAGATGAGGTGTTCTGGACCTTCTGGTACAACTAGCCAACATAGATGAGATGTTCTGGACCTTCTGGTACAACTAGCCACAACAAATTAGGTGTTCTGGACCTTCTGGTACAACTAGCCACAACAGATGAGATGTTCTGGACCTTCTGGTGCAACTAGCCACAACAAATTAGGTGTTCTGGACCTTCTGGTACAACTAGCCACAACAGATGAGGTGTTCTGGACCTTCTGGTACAACTAGCCACAATAGATGAGATGTTCTGGACCTTCTGGTACAACTAGCCACAACAGGAACAAACAGACCATCTAGCTGGTTCAAGACCAGGTTCAGAGAACCGTAAACTGGGCCAGTCTGTGTAAGGCTTGGGCCCACCAGTTCTCTTCTCCAGGTGCCCCTTGCAGTCCAAACCATAGAGTTAGATAGAGGACTCACCTTTATATCTGTAGTATTATAGCGTCTGTTATGGCATGGGCAGCATCATTGAGACTACAACCCATAGGAATCCCCACTCAGTTGACTACTTCGACTACTTTAAAATGCACGGAATGAATGGTGGAGGCCCTCGATGGCCCATGCTAAAACAGACTTTTGGCTACTAGAGGCCTCCATCATTCTCTGTGGTCCAAACTACTGCCCCTGTTGATCTTTCCCGAAGCAGCAGTGTCTCCCGACACGTAGCAGGAACCGAGACACTCACAACAAACAGGTGATTAGCATCAGAGGGGGGGGGGGGAAACAAACGGCGATGGACCCGATTCTGAACCATGCCTTATGCCGAGGCGGAAGATTGCTGGCAGGTGGAGCCAATTGTCGAACAATGGCCCCGACCGGGGCTTGAAGGGTCGATGATTGCTGACAGATGGGGCCCCAAAGCCCCAAGAAGAAAGCAATCAGGTGGGAAGGGAGGGGGCACCCGGGGGGCAAGCGAGATGGTTGTGATCAGGCGTATATGAAAGCAGCATGATGTCAGTGTAACACACACATTATGGCTACGTTATCCCCTGCTCTCCAGCTACGCTGACGTAATGTCCCCTCCTCTAATGCCACCCTGTGAGGGGTACCCTGGTGTTTGGGGTGGGCGGCTGTGGGTGAGGAGGAGGGGGGGGGGGGGTTGGGGTCACCGTAGAGCATTTAACAGGATAACTGTAGAGGGGCACTACCGAGGCTGCCAGCTCAAAGGGAACCCGTGCTCTTTGTCTGAAGAACCCACGTTAGACCTGGGATTAGAAGTTACTTTGTTTATGTTGACCATGAATCATGAAGTTCACTGAGTCATATCCTCATTTGATGATTTCTGAGAATGAGATGAGAATGAAAAAGACCTATGTCCAATTTCGTAAAAGAATGAGTAATAATATGACAATATATTATGACTGCTTGAGTTACGTACTTACTGTTGACAACAACATTGTAACACTGGAGACAATAGACCTCCTGAATAATTTTATACCAATTTCTAAATCAGTTTATGGAATAACCCAATGGACTGACACAACAGTAGCACCACATATGATGCTTAAACAATTACTCGATGAATCACCTTTCTTCTGGGAAATGCAACATGAAAGAAAATGAAATTACAGAATAAGATATGGCTATATAATTAAACATTTCCAAGGGAACGCCAGAGCACCTGGAATCTCTCCCGAGTGGAAGTAACGTTGAAAACCTCATCAGTGGTGCCATAATGATTTTAACACTGAGCTTTATTCCGGCTGTAACCATAGCAGAGTCTGAATTCATACAGCTGGCAATCACTTTAGAGAGAGAGAGAGAGAGAGAGAGAGAGAGAGAGAGAGAGAGACAGAGAGACAGAGAGAGAGAGACAGAGAGACAGAGAGAGAGACAGAGAGAGAGAGACAGAGACAGAGACACAGAGAGAGAGAGACAGAGAGACAGAGAGAGAGAGAGAGAGAGAGAGAGAGAGAGACCTACATGTACCTACCTAGATATATGGTATGGGTCAATGGCTTGGCACCTCGATGGCCCCTAATTAGGCACCAAACTAAATAAAACAGACAGAAACAGACCCTCATAAACACGACTCTGCTGATCAGCCCTGGTGATGTTCAACCATAGTGTGTGTAATAATCTACACATCTATGCAGTAGGGCTTGCAGTTATTAGTGGACAACCAAAACAACTCTTCACCATTGTGGTTCTGTGTTGCTCAGTTGGTAAGAGCAAGGTGCCAGCAATACAGAGGTTGTGGATTCAATTCCTGCAGGGATCGAACATCATTAACAATTTTTTGCAATCGTTTTATCCAGTCTCTTTGACTGGTAAGTGGCAATACTTTGTTAATAAAAGAAAACTGGTCTAAAAGTTGAACTAAAAGTAACTACATCCCCATGGTACTGCCATGTCCATAGACAGGTATCGTGGGAAGTTACTTTAAGGTTACAATCCTTAATTAAAACAACAACAAAGAGACCACCTCTGTTATAGTAAACAGCTGAGGGATTGGCCTAGAGAAATGTCACCACTTCTCAAATCCATAGATTACTCTATGGATGCAAGGACTGACCATCCATGATATCCTGGCTGTATCACATCCGAACCTGTGATTGGGAGTCTCATAGGGTGGCGCACAATTGGCCCAGCATCGTCCGGGTTTGTCCGGGGTAGGCCGTCATTGTAAATAAGAATTTGTTCTTAACTGACTTACCTAGTTAAATAAAAGTTAAATAAAGGTTTAATTAAACATCAACTTGATAGTTTTAACCATGTTTTGACAGGGGTTTGTTTACATTCGCATTGTTTATAAACATAGCTTCTATTTTGGTTTCTGATGAGGCACTGCCAGTTTAACTAAGCTCATGAGGCATTTATAAGTAACATTCTTCAAGAATCAATGGGTGTATATATAATTCATTTATAAGTGACCAAAATGGATGTAGCAACTAAGGATTCCATCTTTAAACCAGGACCCAGTAGCATTGAGGTTGGTGGGTGGCTCAAGTCCCAGAGGACACTTGGGACAGTTTGGGAGTTCTCCCGTTCCTGCTGCAGTCTCGAGTTTCTTTTTATTAAGACATTTATTCCCTGGGCCAAATCTTGAGAATAAATGGTTTTTCCATCTATCTTGTCTCACAGGCTTCACTTTCGGTGGCTTATCAATGATACCATGTTTTATTATAGACTGTGTCAAGTACTTGGGGACTTTCAAGGTGTAAGGAAACCTGAGGAGTGACTTTAATTGTACTCCACCAAGAGCCACTACGGCACGTGAGGCTAATACGCTTCCTTCCTCTTACACCCCTGGTTCAATTCCTTTCCATTACAAAGCAGCAGAAAATGTGTTAAAGTAATATTTTCAGAGCATCGGATCATTTTATTTTAAGCTTGCAATATGATGGCAATAGTTACACTTTTTCCACTGCAGCGGGATCTGCATTTAAAAAATGTTTATTTTTCTTGGGGAGAGAATGTCACCATATTGGAGCCATATTCCAACTGTCTTGCACAGGGCTCTCCTCTTGGCACCACCTGTTCTGTATCTGAGCAACATGCAAACAGACCAAACTCATTTGTGAAGCAGACAGGCCCGCTATACGATACTCATTCCACTTAAGTCATGCTCTCAGTCCCTGGCTTTCTAAACTCAGAGTCCATGGCTTTCTAAGATCTGACCTCAATGCTTTCTAAGCTCTGACTCCATGGCTTTCTAAACTATGACTCCATGGCTTTCTAAACTCTGAGTCCCTGGCTTTCTAAGCTCTGAGTCCCTGGCTTTCTAAGCTCTGAGTCCCTGGCTTTCTAAACTCTGAGTCCCTGGCTTTCTAAACTATGACTCCATGGCTTTCTAAGCTCTGAGTCCCTGGCTTTCTAAACTATGACTCCATGGCTTTCTAAGCTCTGAGTCCCTGGCTTTCTAAGCTCTGAGTCCCTGGCTTTCTAAGCTCTGAGTCCCTGGCTTTCTAAACTATGAGTCCCTGGCTTTCTAAACTATGACTCCATGGCTTTCTAAGCTCTGAGTCCCTGGCTTTCTAAACTCTGTGTCCCTGGCTTTCTAAACTATGACTCCATGGCTTTCTAAGCTCTGAGTCCCTGGCTTTCTAAGCTCTGAGTCCCTGGCTTTCTAAGCTCTGAGTCCCTGGCTTTCTAAACTATGAGTCCCTGGCTTTCTAAACTATGACTCCATGGCTTTCTAAGCTCTGAGTCCCTGGCTTTCTAAACTCTGAGTCCCTGGCTTTCTAAACTATGACTCCATGGCTTTCTAAGCTCTGAGTCCCTGACTTTCTAAACTCTGAGTCCCTGGCTTTCTAAACTCTGAGTCCCTGGCTTTCTAAGCTCTGACTCCATGGCTTTCTAAGGTCTGACTCCATGGCTTTCTAAACTATGACTCCATGGCTTTCTAAGCTCTGAGTCCCTTTATTTGTTTATTCAAATGTAAAAAGAACTGGTGCTAATAATACCAGTCCTAAACGCTGTTTAATCCTGCCAATTCCATGGAGTTTCAACCATCCTGGGTTGCTGTATTCAAATAGAACACCACATGTGTTACTGAGGACGCATCATGACAATATGGTGCTATTAAAATGAAACATGATTTAACATGCTCAAGGGGTACAAGGAACCTATATATAGTACTGGATGTTTATAGAGAAGCTAAATGTACAGATTAATAAAGTAAAAAGAAAAGGGGGTCTATAAATTCACTAATGAGGAAAGTACAGGTTTAGAGCCACATCTTGACGTAAAGGGGTTGTTAAAATCCAACTGAATTCTTTCTTCATTTACTGAAATGCACGATTTTTGGTCAAGGTTATCACGTATGCACAATTGATTCCTCATTCTATAGATTCTCATTCTGTGAACGGGAATGGGAGAAATACTTGAATCAGGTCTCATTGTTGTTTCAATATGCTTAGTGTTGTAGTCATGACAGACGAAGATAGTTAGTCGAATCTTACTAAATTGCTACCATTTATTGCAATGAGCATATTTTAATGTGGTTAGTTTGAACTGTAGCTATTTCTCTTTGACTTTGTGGACAAGACAGACGCCTCTGAGGCCATGTTCAACAAGACTGTGACTGACTGTGTCTTTAATTGATCTAGGTGATCTATTAACTACACACCTGGTTTACCTCGTCCAAATCAGACACTAACGTCCAGGAAAGACACCAGCAACTCTGAGGCCATGTTCAACAAGACTGTGACTGACTGTGTCTTTAATTGATCTAGATGATCTATTAACTACACACCTGGTTTACCTCGTCCAAATCAGACACTAACGTCCAGGAAAGACACCAGCAACTCCAGACGAACATCTTCCCTGCTGGAACCTTGTTTTCCAGTTGGTGGCACCAGTCCACCATTTTGTCGCACCCAAAAATGAAGACGCACATTTTGAACACTTTATATCTAAAAAAAAAGACATACGACACACAGTGCTATTAGCTCAATAATGAGGGATTTGATTAAGCTGGCCCCGGTAGGAGTAGTTTGCACCAGGTGACAAGTGATTGCACTCGAAATGGGAAATGTCAAACATTTTCAACTTCCTATTCATCATCTCCAGGACCCCAACATCAACAGATATGAAAATGGAGCGTTTCTATGTTTTGGAGTCAAGGAGACTGAGGAAGATAAGTGTTTCCAATGACATCATCGGTGTGAATCATGTGATTTTAACCAGGTATGAGTAGATATTGTCTACTAAATACCTACCAATTGTCTACTAATTGGTTGATGATGTTATTGGAAAGACATCTTCCTCTGTCTTTAGCTAACCTTATCAAGCAGTTGCTTATCGAACAGATAGTTTGTTGATAGTAAGAGGATCTGTGGAGCATCTGTGGAGCATCTGTGGAGCATCTGTGGAGCATCTGTGGAGCATCTGTGGAGCATCTGCAGATGGAAAATATGGACGATCCAAATAAAGACCGAAAATTCAAACATATATTTTATGGAAAAAAAGTTGTATGTTTCTGAACCTTTGAGCACCTCCTTCAATGGCTTCGCCAAGTCACATGACGGGACATTTCCCAGTGCAAACCGGGTCGCTTTAATCCTTTAGAGTCTATTGACGCACTCGTGTGTCAATCTAATGAACGTACCAAAAAAAATCCCCATCCAAATCTGTCTGTTTAAGCTAGAGATATCAGTCTTTTTGCATCACCTTCCGCATCTACGGTGTAAAGGCAGAGATAGAGTACTGCTTGTCAAGACTAGGAGACGTCCCGGAAACCGGTCTTCTCACGAAAACATCTGTAGCGTCTGAACGGTTTGGCCTACAAACTAACCACTCTGTGGAAAGGGTAGACTCTCATGAACACGATGGTGTTCTTCGTTTTGCTCAACGACCCACACAAGTGTCACAGGAAACGTCTAAATTTATCCAAGTACTGGTGTATGGAGGTAGTTTTGTCCCCCCCCCCAAAAAAAATGTGCCCCTAAAATAATACAAATAAAATATATAAAAAATCTTTCTTATACCTCCTAGATATAAGAAAGAGACTTAAAACCTTATTCCTTATGATTAATTTTTTTAGTCTCTGTTTTGCCATTTATAAATGTGTTATTCAATGCGTTTCTATGGGCTATGATAGTAAAGGCCAAATTCTATATTTTATCATATCATTTCAAAAATATATATTTTTGATACCTATTGGGGCCCTAAAATTCACAATTAAATAGCTACATGCTAACCCCTTTATAGTGTAGGTTTCTAATGGGCCTTGTGTTTATTGGGGTCTTTGATCTTCAGAGAGAAGGAAATGTTACCCCATTCACCAAAGAAAAAGCACAGACCACGGCTGGTGTTGACTTTAGATTTTTCATTTCGGGGGGGGGGAGAAAAGTAACAGGAGGGGGGGAAAAAGGTCCAGATGAACTAATATTTCAGTGAATACAAAATCAGCTGGGTTTATTTTAAAGTAGTTCTCTATTGTTATAGTAATTTGTGCTGTTCATTTCATAATGTTAGTTTTGGACCTCTCTTTGTGAGAGTGGAGCCGTGTTAGATTAGCCATCTGCACAGTGTAAACACAGACCTCTTCTGTTCTAAGAAAATAACTGCATGGGATGACATTGACGCTATTGTGTCTCATTCACTCACATGTGTAAACTTGGTACACAACTTATCCTGACCTCCCTCTATAATGCTCTCTGAGCCCATGCACATGAGGGACAGTGGAAATTGATTACTGGTTTATGTAGACTCTTAGAATTAGTGGTGACTTGAGGAACCTTGGAGAACCTCAAGAAATCCCCGGAGATCCTCAAGGAACCATTGCTAGTCAATGGTTCATATTTGCACCTTTGGTTCATTGAGGGGTTCCTTTAATGGTTCAACAGGTTCCTGGAGTGGAGGTGTGGCTTTAAGATAGTTATTTTGGCCCCAAAAAAAGGACTTTCTGAAATCCACGCATCCAATACGCCAATGCCTCCAATCCGATAGGCTGCCACTGCTACAAAATATTATTAAAAAGGTTCAATATCTAACCCCTCATATCATAAAAAGAAAAGTTCCGGTTTGAACCTTTACACGAGGGGTTCCTCAAAGAACCTTTTTTCAACTGAAAAAGGTGTGACAAACAGGTGTGACAAAAAGGTGTGACAACCCAAAAGGTTCTCCAATGGCATCTTTACTTGAATGGGTCATAACACAAAGTGGGTTATGAGAGATTTTGCAGTCCATCATGTACATCATAATGCTTCATCGTACATGTAATGTATGGTGAAAATTGCATGTTATGACACAATGGCAAAATAATGGCCCAATTCATTTTTTGTTAGCTAGCTTCAAGGTTAGCGAGGCAGGCCAGTAACCAGAGGGTTGGCGGTTTGAATCCCAGGTCTGACTGGAATAATCTGGTGGGGAGTGGACTGGCAACCAGAGTGGGGATGTAGCTGGGTGAAAAAATGAAATAACAATGGCATGGACCTATATTTAACTATACATTTTCATTATAGTGGTTCATGGTTGTTCATGCAGTGGTTACAATGTATCAATGATCAAACATTATCATAAAAGTTTAATACCGAAACCTTAGGGAACAAACAAGTTTGGTACAGGGATTGACATTTTTCCCTGCAAATCTAATTGGACACAACTTTTGATAAATGAAATATTAGCTTCAATTTAACTTTAGAGTTGCTAATTGGGGACAATTTCGGGAACAACTTTAGCCTGGGGACAGGTCATGGCTATTTCGCTGACCGTATTACCAGCATTACTGCAGTCATGAGTCATGACCTCAGTCAAATTCCATGTGGCTGTTGAGTCAAGGTAATCTCCTTTTATGCACTCTGGACATGCATTGCTAGTTCCCAACTTGCTAACGACCATCAGGTCGCTAAGGACCTGGTACTCAGTGCTATATTTAAGCAATAAGGCACGAGGGGATGTGGTATATGGCCAATATACTACGGCTAAGGGCTGTTCTTATGCACAACGCATCGCGGAGTGCCTGGACACAGCCCTAACCCATGGTATATTGGCAATATACCACAAACCCCGAGGTGCCTTATTGCTATTATAAACTGGTTACCAACGTAATTAGAGCAGTAAAAATAAATGTTTTGTCATACCCGTGGTATACCGTATGATATACCACGGCTGTCAGCCAGTCAGCATTCAGGGCTCGAACCCCTCAGTTTATAATGTCCCTCTAACCTCTTTGACATCAATGCAAATGCAATTGAAAATCCCATCAAACACTCATCGAAACTGTATCGTGCTTTTAAAACATTTGTTGACATCAATGTGAAGAAAGAAGTTAAACAATAGGTTGAAACTGAGTGTAAAAGCCACTGTGAATCTTGCTTCAAAGCCACAACACAACCAAATGGGTATTGCTTTCTAAGGTGATTTATTCATTCAAAACAGTTAATGTGTTGCACAAAGAACCATCACATACATATTACAGTAGAGCTTATGCATAGGCCTGTATACCGTATCAGAACCAAGCATGAACAAAAAAAAAGAACGGAATTAAAATAATCATTGAACATTATACAATACTTAGCCTAATAGCCTACTGTATATTACACGAACACAACAACAACAGCAACATACATTTAAGATGTCTTTGGTGGGACATAGCACAGAATAGTTGAAGTAAAAATTCAAGAAAGGTCTGTTGAAGTTACATAAAAACACTTTTCTGAAAATGTATTTCAGTTTCAGAGTTTAGAAAAAAAAGTTACATTGCATGTATAAACACATTGTTTCCTTTAAGAGACGATAAGTGGTCCTAGTCTAAACCCATAAGTGGTCCTGGGTTAAACCCATAAGTGGTCCTAGGCTAAACCCATAAGTGGTCCTAGGCTAAACCCATAAGTGGTCCTAGTCTAAACCCATAAGTGGTCCTGGGCTAAACCGATAAGTGGTCCTGGGCTAAACCCATAAGTGGTCCTGGGCTAAACCCATAAGTGGTCCTGGGCTAAACCCATAAGTGGTCCTAGGCTAAACCCATAAGTGGTCCTGGGTTAAACCCATAAGTGGTCCTAGGCTAAACCCATAAGTGGTCCTAGGCTAAACCCATAAGTGGTCCTAGTCTAAACCCATAAGTGGTCCTAGGCTAAACCCATAAGTGGTCCTGGGCTAAACCCATAAGTGGTCCTGGGCTAAACCCATAAGTGGTCCTGGGCTAAACCCATAAGTGGTCCTGGGCTAAACCCATAAGTGGTCCTAGGCTAAACCCATAAGTGGTCCTGGGCTAAACCCATATGTGGTCCTGGGCTAAACCCATAAGTGGTCCTGGGCTAAACCCATAAGTGGTCCTGGGCTAAACCCATAAGTGGTCCTGGGCTAAGCCCATAAGTGGTCCTAGGCTAAACCCATAAGTGGTCCTGGGCTAAACCCATAAGTGGTCCTGGGCTGTCAGGGGCCTTGCTTTAACAAAGTTAACCATTTTCACTGTAGTGTTCAAAACATCCATGAGCCTCTCGGTGGATGCTGCAGTGGACCCAAGAGCCTCTCGGTGGTTGCTGCAGTGTACCCAAGAGCCTCTCAGTGGATGCTGCAGTGTACCCAAGAGCCTCTCGGTGGATGCTGCAGTGTACCCAAGAGCCTCTCGGTGGTTGCTGCAGTGTACCCAAGAGCCTCTCGGTGGATGCTGCAGTGTACCCAAGAGCCTCTCGGTGGATGCTGCAGTGTACCCAAGAGCCTCTCGATGGATGCTGCAGTGTACCCAAGAGCCTCTCGGTGGATGCTGCAGTGTACCCAAGAGCCTCTCGGTGGTTGCTGCAGTGTACCCAAGAGCCTCTCGGTGGATGCTGCAGTGTACCCAAGAGCCTCTCGGTGGATGCTGCAGTGTACCCAAGAGCCTCTCGGTGGATGCTGCAGTGTACCCAAGAGCCTCTCGGTGGATGCTGCAGTGTACCCAAGAGCCTCTCGGTGGATGCTGCAGTGTACCCAAGAGCCTCTCGGTGGATGCTGCAGTGTACCCAAGAGCCTCTCCGTGGTTGCTGCAATGTACCCAAGAGCCTCTCGGTGGATGCTGCAGTGTACCCAAGAGCCTCTCGGTGGATGCTGGAGTGTACCCAAGAGCCTCTCGGTGGATGCTGCAGTGTACCCAAGAGCCTCTCGGTGGATGCTGCAGTGTACCCAAGAGCCTCTCGGTGGATGCTGCAGTGTACCCAAGAGCCTCTCGGTGGATGCTGCAGTGTACCCAAGAGCCTCTCAGTGGATGCTGCAGTCTACCCAAGAGCCTCTCGGTGGATGCTGCAGTGTACCCAAGAGCCTGTTGGTGGATGCTGCAGTGTACCCAAGAGCCTCTCGGTGGTTGCTGCAGTGTACCCAAGAGCCTCTCGGTGGATGCTGCAGTGTACCCAAGAGCCTCTCGGTGGATGCTGCAGTGTACCCAAGAGTCTCTCGGTGGATGCTGCAGTGTACCCAAGAGCCTCTCGGTGGTTGCTGCAGTGTACCCAAGAGCCTCTCCGTGGTTGCTGCAGTGTACCCAAGAGCCTCTCGGTGGATGCTGCAGTGTACCCAAGAGCCTCTCGGTGGATGCTGCAGTGTACCCAAGAGCCTCTCGGTGGTTGCTGCAGTGTACCCAAGAGCCTCTAGGTGGTTGCTGCAGTGTACCCAAGAGCCTCTAGGTGGATGCTGCAGTGTACCCAAGAGCCTCTTGGTGGATGCTGCAGTGTACCCAAGAGCCTCTAGGTGGCTGCTGCAGTGTACCCAAGAGCCTCTAGGTGGATGCTGCAGTGTACCCAAGAGCCTCTAGGTGGATGCTGCAGTGTACCCAAGAGCCTCTAGGTGGATGCTGCAGTGTACCCAAGAGCCTCTCGGTGGATGCTGCAGTGTACCCAAGAGCCTCTCGGTGGTTGCTGCAGTGTACCCAAGAGCCTCTTGGTGGATGCTGCAGTGAACCCAAGAGCCTCTCGGTGGATGCTGCAGTGTACCCAAGAGCCTCTTGGTGGATGCTGCAGTGTACCCAAGTGGTGTCGGGAGCAACTGCTTGCACGCGCGTTACCGCTCCACTCTCCACTACAGATACCAACATAAGCAGCAGCTACGTTTGGCTACATACGGACTGTTAGTGCAATTCCCATGAGAGAGTAACATTTCATTTGATTGGATGTTAATTCTTGGATGTTAATCCTTGGATGTTACATTCTTCTCCAAGGTGGCATAGCAGTTCAGACGTCTTTTGTCCTCGTCTTGTCGTGTCCTGTATATATATATATATTTACAACTTTTTCACATACATTTTATTTTTATTTTCCATCAACTCATCTTCAAAACACTCTCCTGCAACCCGCCTTACCAATGTATATTTATAAAAAAGTATTATTTACCTCAGATCTGTAATCCTCCAAGAAGCTAGCCAGAAACTCCAAGAAGCTAGCCTGAAACTAGCCAGAAGCTAATCCAGAAGCTAGTTCAGAAGCTAGTTAGCTCCTTTACTGGCAAATCGTTAATATTCAGCTAACCACGGTTTGTGGTCATCAGCTATCCTTTAGCTCGAAAATCTATCGCCAGTTCTGTACGGCGCAGCGCGGCTCGGAACGGAACATACCGGACCAATTTTTCTCTCCATGTCCCTGGACATTCATACCCGGATCTCACAGCTAGCTAGCTAGCTGCTATCCGTGTGACCATCGGCCTTCGTCGATTCCGGAGCAAACATCAATTATTCCGGAGCTAGCAAGCTCCGTCAATCACTCCTGAGTTCCATCAATCACACCTGGGCTGCAGTCACCTATCCGGACCCGTTTTACTGCCTTCGCGGAGCCCCACCGGGCCTTCACAACTGGACTGCCGACGTTATCTACCCGAAGGAGTTATTCGGCCGGCTCCTCCGTCGCGACGTTACCTGAACGCCCATCTGCGGCCTGCTAACCGTTAGCTGTCTTACCGGCTGCTATCTGAATAGACAATCGGACAATTTTTTAATTTTTTTAATTTATTTATTTTTTTTAAATTATTTTTTAAATTATTATTATTATCTTTTCTTCTTGGGCCTCTATAACTATATCTATTGTTTTTATTTTTGTTGTTGTTGTGTGATTTGGATTAATCCCCTCTACCACACGGAACCCCACTAATCTACTGACGGAACGTAAGGGGTGGCTAACAGACCTCCATCCTATGCTAGCTTGCTACCGATGCCCTGGCTAGCTGTCTAAATCACCAACCAACCTCTCCACTCACCGGACCCTTTTGATCACTCGACTAAGCATGCCTATCCTTAATGTCAATATGTCTTGTCCATTTCTGTTCTGGTTAGTGTTTATTGGCTTATTTCACTGTAGAGCCTCTAGTCCTGCTCACTATACCTTATCCAACCTATTAGTTCCACCACCCACACATGCAATGACATCTCCTGGTTTCAACGATGTTTCTAGAGACAATATCTCTCTCTTAATCACTCAATACCTAGGTTTACCTCCACTGTATTCACATCCTACCATACATTTGTCTGTACATTATACCTTGATGCTATTTTATCGCCCCCAGAAACCTCCTTTTACTCTATGTTCCAGACGTTCTAGACGACCAATTCTCATAGCTTTTAGCCGTACCCTTATTCTACTCCTCCTATGTTCCTCTGGCGATGTAGAGGTGAATCCAGGCCCTGCAGTGCCTAGCTCCACTCCTATTCCCCAGGCGCTCTCTTTTGACGACTTCTGTAACCGTAATAGCCTTGGTTTCATGCATGTTAACATTAGAAGCCTCCTCCCTAAGTTTGTTCTATTCACTGCTTTAGCACACTCTGCCAACCCGGATGTTCTAGCTGTGTCTGAATCCTGGCTTAGGAAGACCACCAAAAATTCTGAAGTTTTAATTCCAAACTACAACATTTTCAGACAAGATAGAACTGCCAAAGGGGGCGGTGTTGCAATCTACTGCAAAGATAGCCTGCAGAGTTCTGTCCTACTATCCAGGTCTGTACCCAAACAATTTGAACTTCTACTTTTAAAAATCCACCTCTCTAAAAACAAGTCTCTCACCGTTGCCGCCTGCTATAGACCACCCTCTGCCCCCAGCTGTGCTCTGGACACCATATGTGAACTGATTGCCCCCCATCTATCTTCAGAGTTCGTGCTGCTAGGCGACCTAAACTGGAACATGCTTAACACCCCAGCCATCCTACAATCTAAACTTGATGCCCTCAATCTCACACAAATAATCAATGAACCTACCAGGTACCTCCCCAAAACCTTAAACACGGGCACCCTCATAGATATCATCCTAACCAACTTCCCCTCTAAATACACCTCTGCTGTCTTCAACCAAGATCTCAGCGATCACTGCCTCATTGCCTGCATCCGTAATGGGTCAGCGGTCAAACGACCTCCACTCATCACTGTAAAACGCTCCCTGAAACACTTCTGCGAGCAGGCCTTTCTAATCGACCTGGCCGGGGTATCCTGGAAGGATATTGATCTCATCCCGTCAGTAGAGGATGCCTGGATATTTTTTAAAAATGCCTTCCTAACCATCTTAAATAAACATGCCCCATTCAAGAAATTTAGAACCAGGAACAGATATAGCCCTTGGTTCTCCCCAGACCTGACTGCCCTTAACCAACACAAAAACATCCTATGGCGTTCTGCATTAGCATCGAACAGCCCCCGTGATATGCAGCTGTTCAGGGAAGCTAGAAATCATTATACACAGGCAGTTAGAAAAGCCAAGGCTAGCTTTTTCAAGCAGAAATTTGCTTCCTGCAACACTAACTCAAAAAAGTTCTGGGACACTGTAAAGTCCATGGAGAATAAGAACACCTCCTCCCAGCTGCCCACTGCACTGAAGATAGGAAACACTGTCACCACTGATAAATCCACCATAATTGAGAATTTCAATAAGCATTTTTCTACGGCTGGCCATGCTTTCCACCTGGCTACTCCTACCCCGGACAACAGCACTGCACCCCCAACAGCAACTCGCCCAAGCCTTCCCCATTTCTCCTTCTCCCAAATCCATTCAGCTGATGTTCTGAAAGAGCTGCAAAATCTGGACCCCTACAAATCAGCCGGGCTAGACAATCTGGACCCTTTCTTTCTAAAATTATCTGCCGAAATTGTTGCCACCCCTATTACTAGCCTGTTCAACCTCTCTTTCGTGTCGTCTGAGATTCCCAAAGATTGGAAAGCAGCTGCGGTCATCCCCCTCTTCAAAGGGGGGGACACTCTTGACCCAAACTGCTACAGACCTATATCTATCCTACCGTGCCTTTCTAAGGTCTTCGAAAGCCAAGTCAACAAACAGATTACCGACCATTTCGAATCTCACCATACCTTCTCTGCTATGCAATCTGGTTTCAGAGCTGGTCATGGGTGCACCTCAGCCACGCTCAAGGTCCTAAACGATATCTTAACCGCCATCGATAAGAAACATTACTGTGCAGCCGTATTCATTGATCTGGCCAAGGCTTTCGACTCTGTCAATCACCATATCCTCATCGGCAGACTCGACAGCCTTGGTTTCTCAAATGATTGCCTCGCCTGGTTCACCAACTACTTCTCTGATAGAGTTCAGTGTGTCAAGTCGGAGGGTCTGCTGTCCGGACCTCTGGCAGTCTCTATGGGGGTGCCACAGGGTTCAATTCTTGGACCGACTCTCTTCTCTGTATACATCAATGAGGTCGCTCTTGCTGCTGGTGAGTCCCTGATCCACCTCTACGCAGACGACACCATTCTGTATACTTCCGGCCCTTCTTTGGACACTGTGTTAACAACCCTCCAGGCAAGCTTCAATGCCATACAACTCTCCTTCCGTGGCCTCCAATTGCTCTTAAATACAAGTAAAACTAAATGCATGCTCTTCAACCGATCGCTACCTGCACCTACCCGCCTGTCCAACATCACTACTCTGGACGGCTCTGACTTAGAATACGTGGACAACTACAAATACTTAGGTGTCTGGTTAGACTGTAAACTCTCCTTCCAGACCCATATCAAACATCTCCAATCCAAAGTTAAATCTAGAATTGGCTTCCTATTTCGCAACAAAGCATCCTTCACTCATGCTGCCAAACATACCCTTGTAAAACTGACCATCCTACCAATCCTCGACTTTGGCGATGTCATTTACAAAATAGCCTCCAATACCCTACTCAACAAATTGGATGCAGTCTATCACAGTGCAATCCGTTTTATCACCAAAGCCCCATATACTACCCACCATTGCGACCTGTACGCTCTCGTTGGCTGGCCCTCGCTTCATACTCGTCGCCAAACCCACTGGCTCCATGTCATCTACAAGACCCTGCTAGGTAAAGTCCCCCCTTATCTCAGCTCGCTGGTCACCATAGCATCTCCCACCTGTAGCACACGCTCCAGCAGGTATATCTCTCTAGTCACCCCCAAGACCAATTCTTTCTTTGGCCGCCTCTCCTTCCAGTTCTCTGCTGCCAATGACTGGAACGAACTACAAAAATCTCTGAAACTGGAAACACCTATCTCCCTCACTAGCTTTAAGCACCAACTGTCAGAGCAGCTCACAGATTACTGCACCTGTACATAGCCCACCTATAATTTAGCCCAAACAACTACCTCTTTCCCAACTGTATTTAATTTTTATTTATTTATTTATTTTGCTCCTTTGCACCCCATTATTTTTTTATTTCTACTTTGCACATTCTTCCATTGCAAAACTACCATTCCAGTATTTTACTTGCTATATTGTATTTACTTTGCCATCATGGCCTTTTTTTGCCTTTACCTCCCTTCTCACCTCATTTGCTCACATTGTATATAGACTTGTTTATACTGCATTATTGACTGTATGTTTGTTTTTACTCCATGTGTAACTCTGTGTCGTTTTATCTGTCGAACTGCTTTGCTTTATCTTGGCCAGGTCGCAATTGTAAATGAGAACTTGTTCTCAACTTGCCTACCTGGTTAAATAAAGGTAAAATAAATAAATAAATAAATAAAATTATTTGACTAGGCTACCTGTATTTGACATTGTGTTGTTATTTCGCTGAACATTATATTTGGCAGTGGAACAAGGCTACTTATGCGATAAAAATTAAAAAAAACTCGCCCAGATGTATAGCTCCCTAGGAAAATATAAACTGTTTGACTTTTTGAAAACACTTGTTAAAAAAATTAATAAATGTGAATCACATTTTTATTTGGCGTACCCCTGACGGCATTGCGTGTGCCCCTGGGGGGAACGCATACACCAGTTTGGGAATACCTGGACTAGGGAATACTGTTGGTTCAAATCAGATCAAATCAAACTTTATTTGCATCGAATACATCAGGTGAAGACCTTCCCGTGAAATGCTTACTTACAAGCCCTCAACCAACACCGCAGTTCAAGAAACATTTAAGAAAATATTTTCCAAATAAACTAAAGTAAAATATAATAAAAAGTAACACAATAAAATAACAATAATGAGGCTATATACAGGGGGTACCGGTACAGAGTCAATGTGGAGGCTATATACAGGGGGTACCGGTACAGAGTCAATGTGGAGGCTATATACAGGGGGTACCGGTACAGAGTCAATGTGGAGGCTATATACAGGGGGTACCGGTACAGAGTCAATGTGGAGGCTATATACAGGGGGTACCGGTACAGAGTCAATGTGGAGGCTATATACAGGGGGTACCGGTACAGAGTCAATGTGAAGGCTATATACAGGGGGTACCGGTACAGAGTCAATGTGGAGGCTATATACAGGGGGTACCGGTACTGAGTCAATGTGGAGGCTATATACAGGGGGTACCGGTACAGAGTCAATGTGGAGGCTATATACAGGGGGTACCGGTACTGAGTCAATGTGGAGGCTATATACAGGGGGTACCGGTACAGAGTCAATGTGGAGGCTATATACAGGGGGTACCGGTACAGAGTCAATGTGGAGGCTATATACTGGGGGTACCGGTACAGAGTCAATGTGGAGGCTATATACAGGGGGTACCGGTACAGAGTCAATGTGGAGGCTATATACAGGGGGTACCGGTACAGAGTCAATGTGGAGGCTATATACAGGGGGTACCGGTACAGAGTCAATGTGGAGGCTATATACAGGGGGTACCGGTACTGAGTCAATGTGGAGGCTATATACAGGGGGTACCGGTACTGAGTCAATGTGGAGGCTATATACAGGGGGGTACCGGTACTGAGTCAATGTGGAGGCTATATACAGGGGGTACCGGTTCAGAGTCAATGTGGAGGCTATATACAGGGGGTACCGGTACAGAGTCAATGTGGAGGCTATATACAGGGGGGTACCGGTACAGAGTCAATGTGGAGGCTATATACAGGGGGTACCGGTACAGAGTCAATGTGGAGGCTATATACAGGGGGTACCGGTACAGAGTCAATGTGGAGGCTATATACAGGGGGTACCGCTACAGAGTCAATGTGGAGGCTATATACAGGGGGTACCGGTACAGAGTCAATGTGGAGGCTATATACAGGGTATTACGGTACAGAGTCAATGTGGAGGCTATATACAGGGGGTACCGGTACAGAGTCAATGTGGAGGCTATATACAGGGGGTACCGGTACAGAGTCAATGTGGAGGCTATATACAGGGGGTACCGGTTCAGAGTCAATGTGGAGGCTATATACAGGGGGTACCGGTACAGAGTCAATGTGGAGGCTATATACAGGGGGGTACCGGTACAGAGTCAATGTGGAGGCTATATACAGGGGTACCGGTACAGAGTCAATGTGGAGGCTATATACAGGGGGTACCGGTACAGAGTCAATGTGGAGGCTATATACAGGGGGTACCGCTACAGAGTCAATGTGGAGGCTATATACAGGGGGTACCGGTACAGAGTCAATGTGGAGGCTATATACAGGGTATTACGGTACAGAGTCAATGTGGAGGCTATATACAGGGGGTACCGGTACAGAGTCAATGTGGAGGCTATATACAGGGGGTACCGGTACAGAGTCAATGTGGAGGCTATATACAGGGGGTACCGGTACAGAGTCAATGTGGAGGCTATATACAGGGTATTACGGTACAGAGTCAATGTGGAGGCTATATACAGGGGGTACCGGTACAGAGTCAATGTGGAGGCTATATACAGGGGGTACCGGTACAGAGTCAATGTGGAGGCTATATACAGGGTATTACGGTACAGAGTCAATGTGGAGGCTATATACAGGGGGTACCGGTACAGAGTCAATGTGGAGGCTATATACAGGGGGTACCGGTACAGAGTCAATGTGGAGGCTATATACAGGGGGTACCGGTACAGAGTCAATGTGGAGGCTATATACAGGGTATTACGGTACAGAGTCAATGTGGAGGCTATATACAGGGGGTACCGGTACAGAGTCAATGTGGAGGCTATATACAGGGGGTACCGGTACAGAGTCAATGTGGAGGCTATATACAGGGGGTACCGGTACAGAGTCAATGTGGAGGCTATATACAGGGGGTACTGGTACAGAGTCAATGTGGAGGCTATATACAGGGGGTACCGGTACAGAGTCAATGTGGAGGCTATATACAGGGGGTACCGGTACAGAGTCAATGTGGAGGCTATATACAGGGGGTACCGGTACAGAGTCAATGTGGAGGCTATATACAGGGGGTACCGGTACAGAGTCAATGTGGAGGCTATATACAGGGTATTACGGTACAGAGTCAATGTGGAGGCTATATACAGGGGGTACCGGTACAGAGTCAATGTGGAGGCTATATACAGGGGGTACCGGTACAGAGTCAATGTGGAGGCTATATACAGGGGGTACCGGTACAGAGTCAATGTGGAGGCTATATACAGGGTGTTACGGTACAGAGTCAATGTGGAGGCTATATACAGGGGGTACCGGTACAGAGTCAATGTGGAGGCTATATACAGGGGGTACCGGTACAGAGTCAATGTGGAGGCTATATACAGAGGGTACTGGTACAGAGTCAATGTGGAGGCTATATACAGGGGGTACCGGTACAGAGTCAATGTGGAGGCTATATACAGGGGGTACCGGTACAGAGTCAATGTGGAGGCTATATACAGGGGGGTACCAGTACAGAGTCAATGTGGAGGCTATATACAGGGGGTACCGGTACAGAGTCAATGTGGAGGCTATATACAGGGGGTACCGGTACAGAGTCAATGTGGAGGCTATATACAGGGGGTACCAGTACAGAGTCAATGTGGAGGCTATATACAGGGTATTACGGTACAGAGTCAATGTGGAGGCTATATACAGGGGGTACTGGTACAGAGTCAATGTGGAGGCTATATACAGGGGGTACCGGTACAGAGTCAATGTGGAGGCTATATACAGGGGGTACCGGTACAGAGTCAATGTGGAGGCTATATACAGGGGGTACCAGTACAGAGTCAATGTGGAGGCTATATACAGGGTATTACGGTACAGAGTCAATGTGGAGGCTATATACAGGGTATTACGGTACAGAGTCAATGTGGAGGCTATATACAGGGTATTACGGTACAGAGTCAATGTGGAGGCTATATACAGGGGGTACCGGTACAGAGTCAATGTGGAGGCTATATACAGGGGGTACCGGTACAGAGTCAATGTGGAGGCTATATACAGGGTGTTACGGTACAGAGTCAATGTGGAGGCTATATACAGGGGGTACCGGTACAGAGTCAATGTGGAGGCTATATACAGGGGGGTACCGGTACAGAGTCAATGTGGAGGCTATATACAGGGTGTTACGGTACAGAGTCAATGTGGAGGCTATATACAGGGTGTTACGGTACAGAGTCAATGTGGAGGCTATATACAGGGGTTACCGGTACAGAGTCAATGTGGAGGCTATATACAGGGGGTACCGGTACAGAGTCAATGTGGAGGCTATATAGGGGGTACCGGTACAGAGTCAATGTGGAGGCTATATACAGGGGGTACCGGTACAGAGTCAATGTGGAGGCTATATACTGGGGGTACAGGTACCGAGTCAGTGTGGAAGCTATATACAGGGGGTATCGGTACTGAGTCAATGTGCGGGTGTACAGGTTAGTCAAGGTTATATGTACATATAGGTAGGGGTAAAGTGACTATGCATAGATAATAAACACTGTGGCAGCAGTGTGAAAACAAATGGAGGGGTGTCAATGTAAATAGTTCGGCTGGCCATTTGATTATTTGTTCAGCTGTCTTATGGCTTGGGGGTGAAAGCTGTTAAGCAGCCTTTTGGTCCTAGACTTGGTGTTTCGGTACCACTTGCATTGCGGTAGCAGACAGAAAAGTCTATGACTTTGGTGACTGGAGTCTTTGACAATGTTTTGGGCTTTCCTTTAACGCCGTGTAGTATATAGGTGATGGATGTCAGGAAGTTTTGGTTCCAGTGATGTACTGGGCCGTACGCAGATGCAGAGCAGTTGCCATACCAGGCAGTGATGCAACCGGTCAGGATGCTCTCGATGGTGCAGCTGCAGAATTCTTTGAAGATCTGGGGACCCATGCCATATATTTTCAGTCTCCTGAGGGGGAAAAGGTGTTTTGTTGTGCCCTCTTCACGACTATCTTTGTGTGTTTGGACCATGATAGTTTGTTGGTGATGTTGACACCAAGGAACTTGAAACTCTCGACCTGCTCCACTACAGCCCCAGTCATTGAATGTGGAGGGCGGTTTACAGAGTTAGCCTACAATTATAGTGAATTTGTATTTGATTTTAGTAATAGAGCATTTACATTTTTTTTTTTCTCAGCAGCTCTGCTATAAATAGTAGTAACAGTAGAATTAATAGTAATAATAGTAGCCTAGCCCGCATGATTTAAACTGGGGGAAAGCGGCCTCCATTCACTATTGGAGTGCATACTGATGTCATGTATTTTTGCCTGTTCCTGCCCATCTGATAATGAGTCATTCTAAATGTTTTATTTTTTTGCATATTAGTAAAGACAAGTGTCTGATGGGTAAAAATATGATCACTTGATGAGAGAACAGCGTGTGCAGCCTGAGGCAAGGAACAGAGTGCAAGCTTTTTTTTGTGCAACTTTTTCAAATAGTCAATAGTGTCACACCCAGATCTGTTTCACCTGTCTGGTGCTTGTCTCCACCTCCCACCAGGTGTCTCCCATTTGTCCCCATTATCTGCTGTGTATTTATACTTGTCGTTTTCTGTTTGTCTGTTGCCAGTTCACCTTGTCCCATCAGGTCCTACCAGCGTGTTTCGTGTGCTCTAGTTTTTGGTTTTCATGGTCTTCCCAGTTTTGACCATTCTGCCTGCCATAATCCATGCATACAGGTATATCTTTCTGACTCTGCCCTGGATTACTGACCTCTGCCTGCCTGCCCTGACCCTGAGCATACCTGCTGTTCTGTCCCTTACTGACTCTGCCCTGAATTACTGACCTGTGCCTGCCTGCCCTGACCCCGAGCATACCTGCCGTTCTGTACCTTACTGACTCTGCCCTGAATTACTGACCTCTGCCTGCCTGCCCTGACCCTGAGCATACCTGCCGTTCTGTACCTTATTGACTCTGCCCTGAATTACTGACCTCTGCCTGCCTGCCCTGACCCTGAGCATACCTGCCGTTCTATACCTTACTGACTCTGCCCTGGATTAGTGACCTCTGCCTGCCCTTGACCTGTCGTTTGTCTGCCCCCTGTTTTGTTAATAAACATCTGTGATTCGAGCTGTCTGCATCTGGGTCCTATTGTCCTGATAAATAGACTATAGTCACATCATGCAGCCCATATATATTTCTATTCCTAAGACATTCTATGGTTTGTATCACTCACAACTAAATTTTCCAAATAATTATGAATCTAGCATATGGGATATGTTTCAAATGATCACTTTTGCAATCAACATAATCACATAATATGCACACTCGCTCAGGAATGGGAAAAATATAATTTCTACTTTATTCAGCTACATTCAATTATATTCTTCTTCCTATAAGGTCATATAAAATAAAATAATGACACTTATAAGCATATTTTGTCAGCTAAATGAACTAGCTAGCCTACAGCCAATGGTATGGCGCATTTGATTTGATTTGATTTGATTTGATTTAGCTCAGTTTGCAGCGCCAGGGTTGTGGGTTCGATTTCCACGGTGGACCAGTGCAAAAAAAATAATATTAAAATGTATGCATTCACTACTGTAAGTCTCTCCGGATAAGAGCCGCTACTAAATGACTCACTACTGTAAGTCTCTCCGGATAAGAGCCGCTACTAAGTGACTCAATGCTGTAAGTCTCTCTGGATAAGATCCGCTACTAAATGACTCAATGCTGTAAGTCTCTCTGGATAAGAGCCGCTACTAAATTACTCACTACTGTAAGTCTCTCTGGATAAGAGCCGCTACTAAATGACTCAATGCTGTAAGTCTCTCTGGATAAGAGCCGCTACTAAATGACTCACTGCTGTAAGTCTCTCCAGATAAGAGCTGTTACTAAGTGACTCAATGCTGTAAGTCTCTCTGGATAAGAGCCACTACTAAATGACTCACTACTGTAAGTCTCTCCGGATAAGAGCCACTACTAAATGATTCACTACTGTAAGTCTCTCCGGATAAGAGCCGCTACTAAATTACTCACTACTGTAAGTCTCTCTGGATAAGAGCCGCTACTAAATGACTCACTACTGTAAGTCTCTCTGGATAAGAGCTGCTACTAAATGACTCAATGCTGTAAGTCTGTCTGGATAAGAGCCGCTACTAAATGACTCAATGCTCTAAGTCTCTCTGGATAAGAGCTGCTACTAAATTATTCACTGCTGTAAGTCTCTCTGGATAAGAGCCGCTACTAAATGACTCAATGCTGTAAGTCTCTCTGGATAAGAGCCGCTACTAAATGACTCAATGCTGTAAGTCTCTCTGGATAAGAGCCGCTACTAAATGACTCAGTACTGTAAGTCTCTCTGGATAAGAGCTGCTACTAAATGACCCAGTACTGTAAGTCTCTCTGGATAAGAGCTGCTACTAAATGACCCAGTACTGTAAGTCTCTCTGGATAAGAGCTGCCACTAAATGACTCACTACTGTAAGTCTCTCTGGATAAGAGCCACTGCTAAATGACAAAAATGTAAACATACAGTAGGCCAACTCATTCTGTTCTTCTGAAATACATTTTCTTCATATCATAATGTTTCTTTAGACCTGCCTAAAATAAATAATGGATTTATTCTGATGGTCTGTATTTAATAGTCAAGATGCTCCAAAGGTGTCATCAGCAGCTTGTATTCGTGGAGGCTTGGAGACATGTTTATGTTAATTACCGTGAGACTGGCAGTCAATAATCAGCTAACAAAATTTCATGATCGCCACAGCCTTATAACAGACCACCAAAATCAGCGACCTTGTTCTCCAACAACCTCTCCATTGGTGTGTGTCTGTCTGTCTGTCTCTGAGGTTTGGTTTGAAAGCAAAATATTCATTTCCAGCAACTAAAAAAAGGGCATTCAGTGAGTACAATCCGAAAACACTTAACACCAATATCAATTTCACCATAGACTGGGCAGCGTACCTTACAGGTACTTGCGAAGATATTTTGGAGAACTAATTCACTATTGTAACTGTGTTATAAGGCTTGTACAACACTGTCATACTGTGTTAGCCACAGTTCACATGTATCAGTGCTGTTTGTGCTGTTTTCCTGAAATGGAGGGAGTGCGGGAGGGAGGGAGGGAGGGAAGGCAGGCAGGAGGGCAAGCAGGCAGGAGGGAGGGAGGGAGGGAGGGAAGGCAGGCAGGCAGGCAGGCAGGCAGGCAGGAGGGAGGGAGGGAGGGAGGGAGGGAGGGAGGGAGGGAGGGAGGGAGGGAGGGAGGGAGGGAGGGAGGGAGGGAGGGAGGGAGGGAGGGAGGGAGGGAGGGAGGGAGGGAGGGAGGGAGGGAGGGAGGGAGGGAGGGAAGGCAGGCAGGAGGGCAGGCAGGCAGGAGGGAGGGCGGGCATGAGGGATGGCGAGAGGGGGGATGGTGGGAGGGAGGGCAGGCAGGAGGGAGAGCAGGCAGGAGGGAGGGCAGGAGGGAGGGAGGGAGGGCAGGAGGGAGAGCAGGCAGGAGGGAGGGAGGGCAGGAGGGAGGGAGGGAGGGCATGAGGGAGTGAGGGATTGCAGGCAGGCAGGCAGGCAGGAGGGAGGGAGGGAGGGCATGAGGGATGGCGAGAGGGGGGATGGTGGGAGGGAGGGCAGGCAGGAGGGCGGGAGGGAGGGCTGGAGGGAGGACAGGCAGGAGGGATGGCGAGAGGGAGGGAGGGCGGGATGGCAGGCAGGAGGGCGGGCAGTAGGGAGGGAGGGAAGGCGGGCGAGGCCGATGAACACACAGTGAGGAGGGCGTCAGCCGGGTTGAGAGAGAACCCCAGAGTTTTCTCAGAGCATGCTGGGTTTATGGAGCTGCTTTTCAGGTGGTCCAGTGGAAAGTCAGGAACCGGAGCACTCAGGCCAGGGTCTGCACAGTGCTGTACTTTTTCCCCCAACTGGGGTGAAAGGCTAAATGTTATTTTTCTCTCTAAGGCGCTCCCTTTGTGCTCCCTTTGCTTCTCGACTTGTTTTTCCTCACGGCCCTTAATTAGACATCGAAGCACAATCAGAGAATAGCTGTGATTTGGGAGCCCTGTGAAGTAATGTTACGAGTGGTGTACCACGGTCTGGGTGGTGTACCACGGTCTGGGTTGGTCTGGGTGGTGTACCACGGTCTGGCTGGTGCACCACGGTCTGGGTGGTGCACCACGGTCTGGGTGGTGCAACACGGTCTGGGTGGTGTACCACGGTCTAGGTGGTGTACCACGGTCTGGGTGGTGTACCACGGTCTGGGTGGTGCACCACGGTCTGGGTGGTGCACCACGGTCTGGGTGGTGTACCATGGTCTGGGTGTAGCTTACTGCATGTATCAGGGATGTGAACAGAGTCAAGTATGTCCGCTGCTGAGCAACTCTATGACATAATTCATGGCAACGAGAGAGTTTATAGGATTTGCATGTAGGTCACATGTACTGTACATCAGCGTGCTTATCTCACGAAAACCACGAGTCATTTTCTTGTAAGGCTTCATCGTTTTGGGCAACGATGAAAATGAAGATCATGTTGTACCCCACTGATTATAGCACTGTCAGTATACTTCATCCTAGAAGGGCTGCTGGGCATAATAAGGGGGATTATTCAAAATGCAGATACTGTAAGTCCATTTTATCACTGTGGGAGATAAGATGAGAACCAATAACAATATGAGTGGCTGGACCAGTGTGTTTTTCTCAACGTGAGACGGGGAGGGCTGCCCATAAACTCTTTTCATTTCCTCCCTCTGCCTTTAGCACTCTGGAAACTTTGAAGTCTGACTCCATATTGCTGACGTGAGGCACTTTCGTCAGGGAAAGCGTTGTGGTGCTAGCTCGGCGATTGGAGACAGGTTTGCGTGTTTATAAGGTCCGTTTCTTTGTTGAAAAGTTTGGGGCTGTGTATATTGTATCTAATTTCTTTTCTCCCTCAGAGGCACTAACAATGTTCTAGGAAATGCACGTTTTTTTCTCCAAATTCAACCTTTTTTGTTGTTGACACAACTGGAAATAAGTCTACATCAAGAGACACAGAACATCGTAACACATTATCATCATATTCCACATATAAATGACATATCAACACCCCATCCACCCCAGCAGCATTACAAGCCTGCATCCCACTGCTGGCTTGCCTTTGAACTTAGGATGGATGGTGCTGGAGGGCCAGTAGGGGGCACTCTTCCCTCTGGTCTAAGGAGATCCCAATGCCCAGGGCAGTGAAGGGGACATTGCCCAGTGTAAGGTGCCATCTTTTGGATGGGGCTTTAAACAGGTTTCCTGACTCTCTGTGGTCATAAAAAATCCCACTTATTGTAAGAGTAGGGGTGTCATGGCGGTGGCGGTGTCATGGCTAAATTCCTTGGTTCCATTCCATCATGGCCACCTAATCATCCCCCTCATTCCTAATTGGCATAAATCACTCCTCACCTCTCCAGCTGATGTGTGGTGAGCATTCTGGCACAAAAATGCTACACATTGGTGGTGGGTGAGGTGAGTTTCCCCCTACTATGTAAAGCTCTTTGAATATCTCAGTTGGTAGAAAAGCGCTATATAAATCCCATTAATAGTTAACTCACATTTAAAAAAAAAAGTTGAGCAGGCTTTGACAGTTGACAGGAGATCTGTGGGTTCAAGAACTTTTTGAAAAGGTTGGTGGTGGAGACTGTTATAATCCATTTACAATATGACATTCAAAATGAAACGGCAATTTGAGCCAGCTATCACCGTACAGGTTCCGTTTTGTATTGAGAACATGTTACGCATGGGTAATAAGATACACAGACAACTGTCTTTACTCCTAGGTTATCTTTCACCACTCTCAAAGGGAAGTTCTCACAAACACACATAGGTCTCCACCCCGGGTGCTTACACTGAAGAAATGCCATGGTTGATATTAGCAGAAGAGTATTTTGACTCATCAGAGTCAAGCTGTTCCAATAAAGACAATGTGACAATGTTTGTTGTGAGATTAAGTTGAATCTGTGTATACATTTCATTAAAGGCTATATGAAAAAATATATATACAGTACCAGCCAAAAGTATTATATATATATATACACACAGTACCAGACCAAAGTTTTACCTACTCATGCCAGGGTTTTTCTTTATTTTTTACTTTTGTCTACATTGAATAATTGAAGACATGAAGGTCAGTCAATCCGGGAAAATTGCAAGAACTTTTAAAACTTCTTCCGAGTGCAGTCGCAATAACCATCAAGCGCTATGATGTAACTGGCTCCCATGAGGACCGCTACAGGAAAGGAAGACCCAGAGTTACCTCTGCTGCAGAGGATAAGTTCATTAGAGTTACCAGCCTCAGATTGCAGCCCAAATAAATGCATCACAGAGTTCAAGTAACAGACACATCTCAACATCAACTGTTCAGAGGAGACCTTCATGGTCAAATTGCTGAAAAGTAACCACTTCTAAAGGACACCAATAAGATGGAAAGACTTGCGTGGGCCAAGAAACACAAGTAATGGACATTAGACCGGTGGAAATTTGTCCTTTGGTCTGATGAGTCCAAATTTGAGATTTTTGGTTCTAACCCAGTGTCTTTGTGAGGCTCAGAGTAGGTGAACGGATGATCTCTGCATGTGGGGTGACAAGCGTCGGTGGCGGCTCCGGTGCGGGTCATAGCCCCCGCCCAGACCACGATCCGGCCATGGAGCCGGGCTGAACGCAGTGCCCGGATTGGGCACTGGAGCAGAGGAAGGCTCCAGCCTTGGAGCGATACTGGATGCTGTGCCTGGACTGGGCACCGGAGCAGAGGAAGGCTCCGGCCATGGAGCGGGACTGGACACCGTGCCTCGACTGGGCACCGGCGCAGAGGAAGGCTCCTGCCATGGAGCGGGAGTGGACGCCGTGCCTCGACTGGGCACCGGCGCAGAGGAAGGCTCCTGCCATGGAGCGGGACTGGACACTGTGCCTGGACATCGGCGCAGAGGAAGGCCTTGGAGCGGGACTGAACACCGTGCCTGGACTGGGCATCGGAGCAGGTTGCATCGGATTGATGACACGCTCCTCAGGGCGAGTGCGTGGAGCCGGCACAGGACGCTCCGGGCTGGGGAGGTGCACTGGAGGCCTAGTGCGTGGAGCCGGCACAGGTGGCACCGGACTGATGACACGCTCTTCAAGGCGAGTGTGGGGAGCTGGCACAGGACATACCGGACTGGGGAGGCGCACTGGAGGCCCGATGCGTGGAGCTGACACAGGTTTCACCGGACTGATGACACGCTCTTCAGGTCGAATGTGGTGCAGAACACAACTGACCAACATTTCTCTCCTCTCTCCCTCCTCCAACTGCTCCATCAATTCCCTGACTGTCTCTGAATCTCTCCTCTGCTCAGCCTACCAGCTCCATGTGCCCCGGCCCAAAAATAATCTTGGGGTTTCTGTGGCAACGGACTGAAGACACGCTCTTCAGGGCTAGTGCGAGGAACCGGCACAGGACATTCCGGGCTGGGGAGGCACACTGGTGGCCTGGTGCGTGGAGCCGGCACAGATGGCACCGGACTGATGACACGCTCTTCAGCGCGCCTGCGCTACAGCATACTCCTCACCAAAACCTCTCTCCGGTATCCCTCATTAAACTCTTCCACCGACTCCCAGACGGGCTCTGGCACTCTCCGCTGCTCAGCCCTTTCGTGGTGGGATATTCTGTCACGATCGTAGTAAAGGACGGAACAAGGAGCAGCGTGAGTTGCATTCCACATCTTTTATTTACAGTGAAACTTAAACAACCAACGACCGTGAAAGCCGTGGTGCCGAATGTACTCACACAAAACAATATTCCACAAACGCAGGTGGGAAAAAGAGCCACCTAAATATGATCCCCAATTAGAGGTAACGATAATCAGTTGCCTCTAATTGGGAACCATACAAACCACCATCATAGAAATATGAATACTAGATAACCTCCCCCCTAGTCACACCCTGACATAAACCACCATAGAGAATTCAGAGGGCTCTCTATGGTCAGGGTGTGACAATAGTTTTGATGTCTTCACTATTGTTCTATTATTCTCCAATGTAGAAAATAGCAAACATAAAGTGAGAGGGCATGCATGTTCTCCATAGTCCATTGTGAATAAGAAATAGTTTTTATAGCCTACAGCATGGGTCCCCCTGGCCTACAGCAACCTAATTCATGAAAAATGTATCCATTAAATCTGTCCGGTCATGTAGACCCAAACAGAACAACATTTTTATCCATATCTTTCATATCATATCTTTCCTAAATATCTTTGTTTTCAGGTTAGAGCATAGCACCGTCAAGTTCATATAATCACAGCCAGAATCAGATTAACAGAGCCCTGAAGGTCCTGGTCTAAAGTAGTGCATTATATAGGAGATACACTGCCTTAAAGTAAGTGTTCATAACCTTTGACTTATTCCACAATTTGTTGTGTTACAGCCTGAAATCTAAATGGATTCTATTGATTTTTTCCCCCTCACACATTGACACACAACACTCCAAAATGAGAAAGTGAAAACATGTTTTTAGCCATTTTTGCTATTTTATTGAAAATTAAATACAGAAATATCTCATTTACACCCCTGAGTCAAAATTTTTTGTAGAAGCACCTTTGGAAGCTATTAAAACTGAGGATGGATCAACAACATCACAATACCAACCTAATTGACAGAGTGAAAAGAAGTAAGCCTTTACAGAATACAAATATTCCAAAACATTCATCCTGTTTGAAACAAGCCACTTAAATAATACTGCAAAGAAAATGTGGCAAAGTAATACACGTTTTGTCCTGAATACAAAGTGTTACATTTGGGGCAAATCCAATACAACTCATTACTGAGTTCCATTCTCCATATTTTCAAGCATAGTGGTGGCTGCATCATGTTATGGGTATGCTTGTAATCCTTAAGGACCTTTGAATTTTTCAGAATCAAAAAGAAACGGAATGGAGCTAAGCACAGGCACAATAGTAGAGGTTCAGTCTACTTCAGTCTGCTTTCCACCAGACACTGGGAGATGAATTCACCTTTCAGTAGGACCAAATCTACACTGGAGGCCAAATCTACACTGGAGTTGATTACCAACAACACAGTGAATGTTCATGTGTGTCAGAGTTACAGTTTTGACTTAAATCTACTCGAAAATCTATGGCAAGACTTGAAAATGGCTGTCTAGCAATGATAAACAACCAATTTGACAGAGCTTGAAGAATTTAGAAAATATTACAGGGCAAATGTTGCACAATCGAGGTGTGTAAAGCACTTAGAGACTCACAGCCAATAAACTCTGTAACTGTTTTAAAGTCACCATTGGCCTCATGGTGAAATCCCTGAGTGGTTTCCTTCCTCTCCGGCAACTGAGTTAGGAAGGACGCCTGTATCTTAGTAGTGTCTGGGTGTATTGATACACCATCCAAAGTGTAATTAATAACTTCACCATGCTCAAAGGCATATTCAGTGTCTGCTTATTTTTTTTTTACCCCATCTACCAACAGGTGCCCTTCTTCGCAAGGTATTGGAGAACCTCGCTGGTCTTTGGGATTGAATCTTTGTTTAAAATTCACTGATCGACTGAGGGACCTTACAAATAATTGTATGAGTGCAGTACAGTGATGAGGTAATCATTAAAAAATGATGTTAAACACTATTATTGCGCACAGAGTGAGTCCATGTAATGCATCATGTGACTTGTTAAGCAACATTTTTACTCCTGGACTTATATAGGCTTGCCATAACAAAGGGGTTGAATATCTATTGACTCAAGACATTTCAGCTTTTCATTTTTAATACATTTTTAAAACCTTTATAAAAACTAAGATAATTCAAAGTTGACATAAATTAGGTATTGTGTGTAGGCCAGTGACAAACAATCTCAATTTAATCCATTTTAAATTCAGGCTGTAACGCAACACAATGTGGGAAAAGTGAATGGGTGTGAATACTTCCTGAAGACACTTTATGTGACGCAGAAACTTATTACAGACATTATTTCAGATTCGCTATGTCATGTTTCTCCCCTAAATACAGTGCCTTGCAAAAGTATTCGGCCCCCTTGAACTTTGCGACCTTTTGCCACATTTCAGGCTTCAAACATAAAGATATAAAACTGTATTTTTTTGTGAAGAATCAACAACAAGTGGGACACAATCATGAAGTGGAACGACATTTATTGGATATTTCAAACTTTTTTAACAATCAAAAACAGAAAAATTGGGCGTGCAAAATTATTCAGCCCCTTTACTTTCAGTGCAGCAAACTCTCTCCAGAAGTTCAGTGAGGATCTCTGAATGATCCAATGTTGACCTAAATGACTAATGATGATAAATACAATCCACCTGTGTGTAATCAAGTCTCCGTATAAATGCACCTGCACTGTGATAGTCTCAAAAGCGCAGAGAGCATCATGAAGAACAAGGAACACACCAGGCAGGTCCGAGATACTGTTGTGAGGAAATTTAAAGCTGGATTTGGATACAAAAAGATTTCCCAAGCTTTAAACATCCCAAGGAGCACTGTGCAAGCGCTAATATTGAAATGGAAGGAGTATCAGACCACTGCAAATCTACCAAGACCTGGCCGTCCCTCTAAACTTTCAGCTCATACAAGGAGAAGACTGATCAGAGATGCAGCCAAGAAGCCCATGATCACTCTGGATGAACTGCAGAGATCTACAGCTGAGGTGGGAGACTCTGTCCATAGGACAACAATCAGTCGTATATTGCACAAATCTGGCCTTTATGGAAGAGTGGCAAGAAGAAAGCCATTTCTTAAAGATATCCATAAAAAGTGTTGTTTAAAGTTTGCCACAAGCCACCTGGGAGACACACCAAACATGTGGAAGAAGGTGCTCTGGTCAGATGAAACCAAAATTGGACTTTTTGGCAACAATGCAAAACGTTATGTTTGGCGTAAAAGCAACACAGCTCATCACCCTGAACACAACATCCCCACTGTCAAACATGGTGGTGGCAGCATCATGGTTTGGGCCTGCTTTTCTTCAGCAGGGACAGGGAAGATGGTTAAAATTGATGGGAAGATGGAGTCTGCAAAAGACCTGAGACTGGGACGGAGATTTGTCTTCCAACAAGACAATGATCCAAAACATAAAGCAAAATCTACAATGGAATGGTTCAAAAATAAACATATCCAGGTGTTAGAATGGCCAAGTCAAAGTCCAGACCTGAATCCAATCGAGAATCTGTGAAAAGAACTGAAAACTGCTGTTCACAAATGCTCTCCATCCAACCTCACTGAGCTCGAGCTGTTTTGCAAGGAGGAATGGGAAAAAATTTCAGTCTCTCGATGTGCAAAACTGATAGAGACATACCTCAAGCGACTTACAGCTGTAATCGCAGCAAAAGGTGGCGCTACAAAGTATTAACTTAAGGGGGATGAATAATTTTGCACGCCCAATTTTTCAGTTTTTGATATGTTAAAAAAGTTTGAAATATCCAATAAATGTCGTTCCACTTCATGATTGTGTCCCACTTGTTGTTGATTCTTCACAAAAAAATACAGTTTTATATCTTTATGTTTGAAGCCTGAAATTTGGCAAAAGGTCGCAAAGTTCAAGGGGGCCGAATACTTTCGCAAGGCACTGTACACTTTCCCCTAACCAGGTTGTCTCATCCTGATTATTTGTCTTGACTGTAGTGTCTCTGTATGCCTGGTTACCATTATCAAAAGTGAGGCACTTCTTTTTTTCTACAGGGTGCTGATGTGCTATCATTATTTTGTCAGTACACTGTGAGCTCATTTTGAAATTAAATGGAGATGTTCTTAAATGGGATCGTCCATAAATAGACCTGGGATGTCTTCAATATGGGAAGTGTTGAAATAACCCCACCAATAATTATCGCAATGATCCTTACATCATGATTTCACAATGGTAGGATCTCTATTGGTGTTGTTGGTATAGGATACACAGAGAGACAATGTCATCCATAATCATTATTTTATCACCATCCAGTATTAATTATCTTCCCAGGAATGTAGCTAAATTCTCCAAATCAGTCTAATCCAACATAAGCTTTTCTATGTAGAATAACCATCAACTTCCATTGCATGCAGTCACATAAAACAATGATTGCCAGCATGCAATGGTCCCCACACAATTTCTACCAATCAAAACACAATGATCACTTGACAAGACATGAGGTCATTCCTCCTCCACTTCCTCCTCCACTTCCTCCCACCCACTGCGATATCGCCATAGTGACATCAAACTGTGGAAAAAGCCAAGGGGTGTGTGAATACTTTCAGAGGGCAGTGTAGCTACTCCTGGGGGATGTAAGAACGAGTCATTGAACCTTTAAACCCTTCCTATTGTCCTCCATTGTCTTCCACCAAGTGACCTATAAACACTCAGCTCGACTGGAGGACATCCGAGGCAGGAGGTTCTGAGAGGGGAGGAACTGGAGGACACCGAGACAGGAGGTTCTGAGAGGGGAGGAACTGGAGGACACCGAGGCAGGAGGTTCTGAGAGGGGAGGAACTGGAGGACACCGAGGCAGGAGGTTCTGAGAGGGGAGGAACTGGAGGACACCGAGGCAGGAGGTTCCGAGAGGGGAGGAACTGCAGGACACCGAGGCAGGAGGTTCCGAGAGGGGAGGAACTGGAGGACACCGAGGCAGGAGGTTCTGAGAGGGGAGGAACTGGAGGACACCGAGGCAGGAGGTTCTGAGAGGGGAGGAACTGGAGGACACCGAGGCAGGAGGTTCTGAGAGGGGAGGAACTGGAGGACACCGAGGCAGGAGGTTCTGAGAGGGGAGGAACTGGAGGACACCGAGGCAGGAGGTTCTGAGAGGGGAGGAAATTGGAGGACAGCTAAAACAAAAAGGGGACGGATGGTGTCAGAGATGCAAGGACATGCAGAGAGACTTTTACGTCTCCATGGTAGGATGAGAAATGGCCTCTGGTTGCTCCACTCATCACCAAAATGCAGCCATTAACCCAAGATGAATCATTGTGTCACGCAGTAGAAGAGGCCAACCAGAGTGAAGAATCACACCGTAGATGTTTCCGTATTGATTGTTCAAAAGATTGTCATATTTTATTTTAACTAGGCAAGTCAGTTAAGAACAAATTCTTATTTTCAATGACGGCCTAGGAACAGTGGGTTAACTGCCTGTTCAGGGGCAGAACAACAGATTTTGTACCTTGTCAGCTCGGGGATTTGAACTTGCAACCTTTCGGTTACTAGTCCAACGCTCTAACCACTAGGCTACCCTGCCGCCCCATGTAACAATCCTTCACTCCTTTCATACAGTTTGGTTCACACCATTGATCGAGTGAGAGGTAATCAAGAGGTATTGGTGCGATCGTGACATTTTTTAACATAATAAGTGGGATGTAATTTAAACATTTTGACAAAGGATTTTATCCCTCTTAATTCTGCTATCTGTAACCTCAGTTTTTTCAGAACTTTTAATACAGATGCAAAAGATGTAATGTGTCAAATGTTGCCCCTCTGGACCCTCCTTGCTCATTAATATCTGCGATATTACATTTTAAGTTTCTTTTTCAAACACAACGAGTCTTCATGAAGCAAATGGGGAACAGAATCTAAGGCAACACAGGTTGCATTATGACATGGTTGTAGATGAAGCACACTCTCATGATGAGTAACCTGAGACCTGTGTGACTTGTGTTAGCTTCCCAAGCTAATGCCTAGGCTTTAGCTCAGGTGGCTGGACTAGGTTACAATCTTGTGGTCCGCGGTGAGAACCTCGTTCGTCACAACATCATATCTGATAATGCTCTTCAGCCACTGTTGGTCACTGTTAGTTTTGAACCTCCCCACCATCCCCACAGCCTCGTACCTCCATCATCTGGAGAACCATTAAATAGAGCGAGAACGCAAAGCTCAACCAATCAGTAGGAGTCCTTACACCATGTGTTATGCCCATGTATACTACGGCATTGTTGAATACTCATTTCTCATTGGCTTGAAGGGCATTCTAGAAGGGTGTTCTACCAATGGCTATGTTTGAGCTGCTTTTGAAAGCAAAACTCAAATTCAAAACATTATTGGTATTGTTGAATTACATTTTCATAATAGCAAGCTAGAAGGAATGGTTTGGTTAGCTAAACTAGTTAGTCTATTCGTTTGGTTTGTAAGGCAATTCAATTGTTGTCACATTTATACCGCCAAAACGAATACATTTCTAGCAGCAAAATGGGTTACATTATAGCGGGGTATAATAGTGACAATCAACTCGGAGTTCTATGTTCTTCTCTGGAAGAGAATGCAACTCTGTTGAAGGTTAATGCCACTCTGCTGTTGAAGGTTAATGCCCCTCTGCTGTTGAAGGTCAATGCCCCTCTGCTGTTGAAGGTCAATGCCCCTCTGCTGTTGAAGTTTAATGCCACTCTGCTGTTGAAGGTTAATGCCACTCTGCTGTTGAAGGTTAATGCCACTCTGCTGTTGAAGGTCAATGCCACTCTGCTCTTGAAGGTCAATGCCACTCTGCTGTTGAAGGTCAATGCCCCTCTGCTGTTGAAGGTCAATGCCCCTCTGCTGTTGAAGGTCAATGCCACTCTGCTGTTGTAGGTTAATGCCACTCTGCTGTTGAAGGTCAATGCCACTCTGCTGTTGAAGGTCAATGCCCCTCTGCTGTTGAAGGTTAATGCCACTCTGCTGTTGAAGGTTAATGCCACTCTGCTGTTGAAGGTTAATGCCACTCTGCTGTTGAAGGTTAATGCCACTCTGCTGTTGAAGGTTAATGCCACTCTGCTGTTGAAGGTCAATGCCCCTCTGCTGTTGAAGGTTAATGCCACTCTGCTGTTGAAAGTTAATGCCACTCTGCTGTTGAAGGTCAATGCCACTCTGCTGTTGAAGGTTAATGCCACTCTGCTGTTGAAGGTCAATGCCACTCTGCTGTTGAAGGTCAATGCCCCTCTGCTGTTGAAGGTTAATGCCACTCTGCTGTTGAAGGTTAATGCCACTCTGCTGTTGAAGGTTAATGCCACTCTGCTGTTGAAGGTCAATGCCCCTCTGCTGTTGAAGGTCAATGCCCCTCTGCTGTTGAAGGTTAATGCCACTCTGCTGTTGAAGGTTAATGCCACTCTGCTGTTGAAGGTTAATGCCACTCTGCTGTTGAAGTTTAATGCCACTCTGCTGTTGAAGGTTAATGCCACTCTGCTGTTGAAGGTCAATGCCACTCTGCTGTTGAAGGTTAATGCCACTCTGCTGTTGAAGGTTAATGCCACTCTGCTGTTGAAGGTTAATGCCACTCTGCTGTTGAAGGTCAATGCCACTCTGCTGTTGAAGGTCAATGCCCCTCTGCTGTTGAAGGTTAATGCCACTCTGCTGTTGAAGGTTAATGCCACTCTGCTGTTGAAGGTTAATGCCACTCTGCTGTTGAAGGTTAATGCCACTCTGCTGTTGAAGTTTAATGCCACTCTGATGTTGAAGGTTAATGCCACTCTGCTGTTGAAGGTTAATGCCACTCTGCTGTTGAAGGTTAATGCCACTCTGCTGTTGAAGGTTAATGCCACTCTGCTGTTGAAGGTTAATGCCACTCTGCTGTTGAAGGTTAATGCCACTCTGCTGTTGAAGGTTAATGCCACTCTGCTGTTGAAGGTTAATGCCACTCTGCTGTTGAAGGTCAATGCCACTCTGCTGTTGAAGGTTAATGCCACTCTGCTGTTGAAGGTCAATGCCACTCTGCTGTTGAAGGTCAATGCCACTCTGCTGTTGAAAGTTAATGCCACTCTGCTGTTGAAGGTTAATGCCACTCTGCTGTTGAAGGTTAATGCCACTCTGCTGTTGAAGGTTAATGCCACTCTGCTGTTGAAGGTTAATGCCACTCTGCTGTTGAAGGTTAATGCCACTCTGCTGTTGAAGGTTAATGCCACTCTGCTGTTGAAGGTTAATGCCACTCTGCTGTTGAAGGTCAATGCCACTCTGCTGTTGAAGGTTAATGCCACTCTGCTGTTGAAGGTCAATGCCACTCTGCTGTTGAAGGTCAATGCCACTCTGCTGTTGAAGGTTAATGCCACTCTGCTGTTGAAGGTCAATGCCACTCTGCTGTTGAAGGTCAATGCCACTCTGCTGTTGAAGGCTAGAACACAGCTTCCACATCGTGCATTATTTTCCACAGAAAACACAGCCCCTCTAGTTGATTATCCGTTATGTGTCACTCAACCACCACCAACCTTCAACCTTCTTCAGACAGGCGTCTGCAAAATGACCGGATCAAAGTCAACGGTTGAAGTCAACCACTTCAGATGGTCACACCACTTTCCAGGCAACAGTCGAAGTCAACAACTTCAGATGGTCACACCACTTTCCATTCAACAGTCTAAGTCAACAACTTCAGATGGTCACACCACTATCCAGGCAACAGTCGAAGTCAACAACTTCAGATGGTCACACCACTTTCCATTCAACAGTCTAAGCCAACAACTTCAGATGGTCACACCACTTTCCATTCAACAGTCTAAGCCAACAACTTCAGATGGTCACACCACTATCCAGTCAACAGTCGAAGTCAACAACTTCAGATGGTCACACCACTTTCCATTCAACAGTCTAAGTCAACAACTTCAGATGGTCACACCACTATCCAGTCAACAGTCGAAGTCAACAACTTCAGATGGTCACACCACTTTCCATTCAACAGTCTAAGTCAACAACTTCAGATGGTCACACCACTTTCCAGTCAACAGTCGAAGTCAACAACTTCAGATGGTCACACCACTCTCCAGTCAACAGTCGAAGTCAACAACTTCAGATGGTCACACCACTTTCTAGTCAACAGTCGAAGTCAATAACTTCAGATGGTCACACCACTTTCTAGTCAACAGTCGAAGTCAACAACTTCAGATGGTCACACCACTTTCCATTCAACAGTCGAAGTCAACAACTTCAGATGGTCACACCACTTTCCATTCAACAGTCGAAGTCAACAACTTCAGATGGTCACACCACTTTCCATTCAACAGTCGAAGTCAACAACTTCAGATGGTCACACCACTATCCAGTCAACAGTCGAAGTCAACAACTTCAGATGGTCACACCACTATCCAGGCAACAGTCTAAGTCAACAACTTCAGATGGTCACACCACTTTCTAGTCAACAGTCGAAGTCAACAACTTCAGATGGTCACACCACTTTCCAGTCAACAGTCGAAGTCAACAACTTCAGATGGTCACACCACTTTCCATTCAACAGTCGAAGTCAACAACTTCAGATGGTCACACCACTTTCCATTCAACAGTCGAAGTCAACAACTTCAGATGGTCACACCACTCTCTATTCACCACTCAATCTGACAGATAGGGAGGCAGGCAGGGAGGGAGGGAGGGAGGGCGGGAGGGCGGGATGGATGGAGGGAGGGGCACCATTCTGAGCACTGTGGCCCAGGCAGGCCAGCCCTAGGTGGCCCATGCGTCACCTTTCATCCTGACAGGCCATCACAGAAGGAGTGAAAGGGGGGAACAAGGTGAGGATCACTTACCTCTCCACCTAGCCTCTTGTGCCAAATCAGATAGGCTAGCTAGGGCATACCACTGGAGTGACTCTGATGTCGTACAAAAACAGAGCACTAGTTTCAAGTTTCAAGGAAACAGAGGAGAGAAGCAACAATCCATGAAATTATGGCTTATGTCAGTATCAGGTAACAACGGGCAAGAACTTCAATGCAAGTAGCTGATGAAGAAGGACATTACAAACAAGGGCTGTGAAAGGGCAGATCCATTTAGATTTCCCATCACTAATATGGTGGGGAAAGGTCCATAATGCACAGGGGCACTGTAAGTGGTGTTTCCGAGACAAAACCCTTCAAAACAAATTCCCCTTCCTTCACTTTCAAAGCGTAACGCTGCGGAAAACGTAAAGGATATGTTACGACGATGCTGGCACTGGGACTTTGTTTCATACGCACTTTTGGCTTCGAAGATAAAAATAGATGATGTCAATTGTCGCATTTAATTGTAACTTTCGGGTAGAAGTTTCTGACTGTTATCTAGCCTCAAACGCTGGCAATCAAATCGAGTCACATGGTGCTCCTGAGGTGAGCAGCTCATTCCATAGGTTCGTATTGCATATCCCTGTGTTATTAGCAATCTTTGTTTGTGCTTCTGGCACATAATAGTGAATGGGCAGAGGTTCATGAGGTTGACACCAGGCCCGGGTTCTCAAATCGTGGCAGTTGGGACAATTGTGTTGACAACGTCAAAATGGTAATATTGTGTTGCAATTGCAGTATACCTTTATGGATTAGACTTGTAATAAAGTCTTCAAACATTTCAATAGTTAATTTGTCTTCGATGAATCACTTTGTCTCTTTGTTTTTATCGTATTAGTCATTCAAAGGAAATGAACATGTTGAGAACAAGTTGAACGGTCTTTCTTAGCTTTTTCCTGTAATCTTTTTTTTATGATTAATTCAAATGATGTTTGTTACATCATGTGCCAACTTCAGGTTGGTACGACTTGGAGACTTCTGCAGGCTATGGCAATAATTGGTTGGTTTCGATAATCAGCTGTACATTTTCAATGATAGAGCACAACTTTAATCAGATCATTATTGTGTATAGTGACTATTATTGCCAAATCAACCGCTTGTATGATGATTGTTTTGATTTAATTATATTTATTTATATGCAAAATCGCCTCTAATAACAACAAATTAGTAATGCTTCACCCAAATGTCACATGGGTTAGATATGCATGTCAAAGCTGGTTTATATGATCTGGGTCATGTTCACAAAAATGTTTTGCAATAGAAAAAAATTGTTTCTTATTGGTCAAATTCACATAGTATCTCCTAGTTTCACTGTGTTTCTGAACTTTTTCCCATTTGTGCCTACTGAACAAGACCCTGATCTCTGGCCTTGACGCTTTATCGTCAAATCCCTGGCCTGCGGATGGAACAATGCCTGGCCTTCCCTTGCCCTGTAGGTGGCCTAGGTTCTTGTGAAAATCTATCCCACATTTTGGCTGTTCCTTAGGCCTCTCTAACCTTTTCTGCTCTAAGCTCTCTACTTCAGTGTGAATGCCTCAGCTGAGCCTCATGCTGCACTCTTAGAAAAAAAGGTACTATCTAGAACCTTAAAGGGTTCTCGTCTGTCCACATAGGATAACCCTTTGAAGAACCCTTTCTGGTTCCAAGTAGAGACATTTTGGGTTCCATGTAAAACCCTTCCCACAGAGGGTTCTACATGGAACCAAAACAGGTTTTACCTGGAAGCAAAAAGGGTTCTATTCTTGGAACAGCTGAAGAACTCATTTGGACACCTTTTTTCTTAGAGTATGTCCACTAAACCTTCCAGATACCTGGGATCTCCCCCTATAATAACCTGAGCACAGTGTATACCTGGGATCTCCCCCTATAATAACCTGAGCACAGTGTATATCTGGGATCTCCCCCTATAATAACCTGAGCCCAATGTATACCTGGGATCTCCCCTTATAATAACCTGAGCCCCGTGTTTCCCTGGGATCTCCCCCTATAATAAACTGAGCCCAGTGTATCCCTGGGATCTCCCCCTATAATAACCTGAGCCCAGTGTATCCCTGGGATCTCCCTCTATAATAAACTGAGCCCAGTGTATCCCTGGGTTCTCCCCCTATAATAACCTGAGCACAGTGTATATCTGGGATCTCCCCCTATAATAACCTGAGCCCAATGTATACCTGGGATCTCCCCTTATAATAACCTGAGCCCCGTGTTTCCCTGGGATCTCCCCCTATAATAAACTGAGCCCAGTGTATCCCTGGGATCTCCCCCTGTAATAAACTGAGCCCAGTGTATCCCTGGGATCTTCCCCTATAATAACCTGAGCCCAGTGTATCCATGGGATCTCCCTCTATAATAACATGAGCCCAGTGTATCCCTGGGATCTCCCCCTATAATAACATGAGCCCAGTGTATCCCTGGGATCTCCCCCTATAATAACATGAGCCCAGTGTATCCCTGGGATCTCCCCATATAATAAACTGAGCCCAGTGTATCCCTGGGATCTCCCTCTATAATAAACTGAGCCCAGTGTATCCCTTGGATCTCCCCCTATAATAACCTGAGCCCAGTGTATCACTCAGATCTACTAAAGACTCATACTCATTTCTGTCAGGTATAACCCTAAAAAGATACCAAAAATGTTTTTATTATACTCAATTGTATACACTTCTTTTTCTCCGATCTACAAAATCTGAACCAAAATGGCTGCGTTTACACAGGCAGCCCAATTCTGATATGTTTTTCCTCTGATTGGTCTTTTGACCAATCAGATCAACTCTGAAAAAGATCTGACTTGAAAAGATCCAATGTCATTCGTAACCTTATCGGACGCCTAGCCTATTTTGCCAAAAAGGATTTAGAGTTGTAGATATAACGGTAATATTCTGAGAATGTGGCTTTTAACAACCATCATACTATGTGATTCAATACAATATGCCTATCATATTTTTCAAAATATTAGAAATAAAAAAAAGAACATTACTCTATGCATGCCAACATATTGGGCAAGTGGTAAGAGTAAGGCAAGAGTAAGGCAAAGTGTTTGTGTCAGTTGAAAATGATTTCAAATGTTTTTACCATTGCGTGCTATAGAGTTCACACCTGGTGATGCCTCATTGTGAGTGTTCGTCATCACTATCTTTCCTTTGCGGTACAGTACCTCAAACTGTCGTGATTGCCAGCTGAGATAAACTTTCTGAGTTGATTTTACTCCTGGCTCAGAGTCTGTCTGGGCAGTGTGTTAAATGGAAGATTGCAGAATTAGGTTTCTGTTAAACATTCTGATTGGTTTCATCCCTCCGTCTAAAAGTCACAATACGACATATCACTTGACATGTGTATTTTGGGAGAGATTTATATTTTATCCAAATTTGACTTTTAAGTCATGTTGGAAAAGTGTTGACGTCAAGAGAAGAACACACGAGTGACTCATCAGGACTGAAGGCAATTCAGCGAAAATAAAGACATACCTTGAAATATACAATGACATTAATGTGATTGGTATTTGACCATTAATTTAAAAATGTGTTCTTTTTATTTAACTAGGCAAGTCAGTTACGAACAAATTCTTATTTACGGCCTACCCAGGCCAAATCCATACGACACTGGACCAATTGTGCACTGCCCTCTGGGACTCCCAATCACAGCCATATGTGATACAGCCTGGATTTGAACCAGGCATTATAGTGACACCTCTTACACTGAGATGCAGTGCTGTAGACCACTGCGCCACTCAGGAGTGTTTCGACAAAACATGCGGCAAAGTTGGAGTTGTTGTAGCTTCTGTTGTAGCTAACTAGCTACCTTATTCCATCCCCATACACCCATGGTAGATCTGAGTGGGCCAGTTCCTTTTGCATTGGCCGAGGAGCACTGAGATAGCTGGCGATCTTCTTTTTTCATAATTTACTAGCAACTTAACATGACAAAACTCTTTGGGCAATTTAGTACCTATTTACCTGATTCGCCGCCATGGCATCATGGAATCAGGCTGTTATTTTCTTGACATCAAAGCTGCAACGTTTTGTTGGTACATTCGTTTTTTTTTATGAACATAATTCAAATTGCGAAAATAGAAGTGTAAATATATATATTTTTCTTTTTGATAAACTTTTGCATAAAGACTGTTTAGATGGAATGTAAATCAATATAGGTTGTTCGATTTGCAGAAGATATATCCATGCAACTTTTCCTTTCAACATCGTCCTGAAACCTACTCTAAGCTGGGAGTTGTCTTTGTCTTAAAAATAAGTTTTATAAAATTCTAGGACCTTTTCTGAGATGTTTTGTGGATAGGGGCCCAGAATTGGACTGCCTGTGTAAACGTAGCTTAAGAATCCTAGCATGAAAAATCAAATGCTTACTGTTCTCGGAACCCAGGCGCTTTTGCTAATCAGTGTGTGGATTGAATTATGTGATGACGTGACAGTTGTCTCTGCCAATCTATGCAAAAACCCTCGGTGTGTACAAAGGTATCAGTTACACGCCACCCATCCATCCCAGATGCACAAACACAGAAACAGTAACATCATCCACACTTTTTCTCCGCTACGCAGCATTATGCCCATAAATCATTTCCTACGTCGTGTTTTTTTTAGGATTTACAGCAATAATAGGCCATATCTGCCATTCACATCCTGTTCTATTCGCTAGGAAAAACGATAGGCTACGGATCTTAAGATTTCAGTTTTCTGTTGCGGCATTACCTTTTTCTAACCTCGCCTTAAACCCGATCCTGTGTTTCTGTGGGTTACCTGCACAATCTGAGGTCAGATAGCTTTGAAATAGCACTGGGCCCTGCGTAACAATGTTTCTGATTCAATCCACATGACCCCCTTTCTCCTGCTTGATCGTGTTGACTTTCAGGGAGGGTCTGCTGGTAAAGCATGAAGACTGCTTGTACAATAATATTGCCACTGTCACATCTAATAGATATCCTGGCTATGTATGTGTCATTTGGTGCTGGGATTTCCGTTATTGTTTTGTCTATAGGTGGAGGTCTTTCTTCTGAGGGGAATGGGATGTGTTTCCTTTTTTTTCTCTCAAGTGCATGAGGTCATGTAGTGGGCGTGGACACTTTATGTTAGGGTGCAGTCCTTCCAAGAACTCCCTGTCTATGGCTGGTCACACACACAGCGTTCTGGATCAGCTGATGTCCTCTCTTTATCTCTGCCTGAGGGCCCTGTCACACTGGACTACCGCACACTGGGATTATGCTCTGTTAGCTCAAAGGAAAACTGGTATATGTCACCGTTAAGTCACAGTTACACCAATGTGAACAGTGGCCAACTAGCTGTAAAGCATTATTGTTATATTTTTCCTAATGTTTGATTTACAAAAGGTGCTTGAAGAGAGTGTAAAGCGGCAAATTCTCATCACAATGTTATCTTATCAAATATGTTACAAGGAAGCTAGCATGTTTCTCTACCTGGACCTGAATGCACTGAAGGCCAAGGAGGTAGATCTTCGGAAAAAGAAAGATGTTTTAAATTATATTTTGTATTCCTGGTGAAGAGATCGGTACTGTTGTCTCATAAGAATTTGGGGGTAATAGAAGACAACAAACTGAACGGGAAGGAGAACTCAGTGTCTACAAAAAGACCAATCCAGACGCTACTCTTTCAGGGTGTTCATATCTTTTAATGTCTGTGACAAAATGCTTCACATGATCTACATTAGAGTTGTGGCGAGTGTAGTGAGCTATATATTGTGGAAAGGGAATTTTAGCCAAGGAGGACTTAAACAATCTTGACAAAATCATCAAGAAAATTTGACATAAAAAGGCTAGCAAAAACACACGATCATGGACAATGACACACACCTACTCCACAGCACTCTGACACAACACCTACTCCACAGCACTCTGATACCCACCTACTCCACAGCACTCTGATACCCACCTACTCCACAGAACTCTAATGACACCACGCCTACTCCACAGCACTCTGATACCCACCTACTCCACAGCACTCTGATACCCACCTACTCCACAGCACTCTGATACCCACCTACTCCACAGAACTCTAATGACACACACCTACTCCACAGCACTCTGATACCCACCTACTCCACAGCACTCTGACACAACACCTACTCCACAGCACTCTGATACCCACCTACTCCACAGCACTCTGATACCCACCTACTCCACAGAACTCTAATGACACACACCTACTCCACAGCACTCTGATACCCACCTACTCCACAGAATTCTAATGACACCACGCCTACTCCACAGCACTCAAATGACACCACACCTACTCCACAGCACTCTGATACCCACCTACTCCACAGCACTCTGACACAACACCTACTCCACAGCACTCTAATGAACCACACCTACTCCACAGCACTCTAATGAACCACACCTACTCCACAGCACTCTGACACCCACCTACTCCACAACACTCTAATGAACCACACCTACTCCACAGCACTCTAATGAACCACACCTACTCCACAGCACTCAAATGACACCACACCTACTCCACAGCACTCTAATGAACCACACCTACTCCACAGCACTCTAATGAACCACACCTACTCCACAGCACTCTGACACCCACCTACTCCACAGCACTCTGATGAACCACACCTACTCCACAGCACTCTGACACCCACCTACTCCACAGCACTCTGATGAACCACACCTACTCCACAGCACTCTAATGAACCACACCTACTCCACAGCACTCTAATGAACCACACCTACTCCACAGCACTCTGACACCCACCTACTCCACAACACTCTAATGAACCACACCTACTCCACAGCACTCTAATGAACCACACCTACTCCACAACACTCTAATGGCACCACACCTACTCCACAGCACTCTGACACCCACCTACTCCACAACACTCTAATGAACCACACCTACTCCACAGCACTCTGACACCCACCTACTCCACAACACTCTAATGAACCACACCTACTCCACAGCACTCTGACACCCACCTACTCCACAGCACTCTGATGAACCACAGGAGCAGCTTCAGTAGCAGGTTCATTCTACCCAGATGTTCCACAGAGACGTTTAGACGGTCATATTTACCCACAGTCACGAGGCTTTTTAACGAGTGTAATTGACAAACTGTTTTAAGATTTCTTCATATTGTAAATGTTGTTGTTGCTTGTCTTCCCCCAGAGTAGGCTAGAAAACAGAACTTGAATCCAACTCTATTCTATTAGGGCTACTAACGTACAGGTGTTTTCATATGTCTCAATATGTGTTATTTTTATCATTTGTCTGTCGTCGTTACGCGTCCTTGTTTTTATTGATGACGCATCGCTGTGATAAAACAATTTCCCAAGTCAGGATGAATTAAGTAATACTCTAGTCTCTGTTTTGTCCTGCAATGTAAATATGTTAGCTACATAATGACCACAGTGAAATCAAATCTGGATTTAAAAGTAATGACATTAAACCAGTTCAATGGTTGAAGCAACTCAATAAATTAGTCTTTACAAGAAACAGTCCACGCATGTTTGAAAACCTGTTGTTGTGACGTACAGCTTAGAGCTTGGCTTCTGCCGTAGTTTAACTCACACTTGAAATGACAATCTCTTCATTTCCCATAAGCAAGCTAAGAACATGTGTTCTACACTGCTTTGTGAATAAACACTGAACAGCTGTTGAAAGGCTGAAACTCCCAGACGTAGGAACAAAACCCAATTTACAAATGTTATTCCATTTTTGTAACATTTTATTTTCTGCATGCTTGACCACACGAAATGCAAAACTGAGGGTGACTCGACTGAAGTAAAGGAATAGTGCAGACACAGGAAGTAGGCAGAAACAGGAAGTAGGCAGACACAGGAATTAGGCAGACACAGGAAGAGTGCAGACACAGGAAGTAGGCAGACACAGGAAGTAGGTAGACACAGGAAGAGTACAGACACAGGAAGTAGGCAGACACAGGAAGTAGGCAGACACAGGAAGAGTGCAGACATAGGAAGTAGGCAGACACAGGAAGTAGGTAGACACAGGAAGTAGGCAGACACAGGAAGTAGGCGGACACAGGAAGTAGGCAGACACAGGAAGAGTGCAGACACAGGAAGTAGGCAGACACAAGAAGAGTGCAGACACAGGAAGTAGGCAGACACAGGAAGTAGGTAGACACAGGAAGTAGGCAGACACGGGAAGTAGGTAGACACAGGAAGTAGGCAGACACAGGAAGTAGGCAGACACAGGAAGTAGGCAGACACAGGAAGAGTGCAGACACAGGAAGTAGGCAGACACAGGAAGTAGGTAGACACAGGAAGATTGCAGACACAGGAAGTAGGCAGACACAGGAAGTAGGCAGACACAGGACGATTGCAGACACAGAGCGCTGGTGTGGATTACGGCTCTCGAAGCACGCAGAGACACATGACCTTTTTCTCCGGTCGCTTTGTCTTTTAGCTTTCCAGCAGCAGTGTTACGTTTTGGGGACGTGTCTCTCGTCAAGCGTCCAAACCATTACCTTCCTGCTGTCCCCGGGTGGGGAGAAGCTGCGGTCGGTCATCTGAATGAATGATGTGGTGGGTATTGTTAGTGGATAAAGCTCATTCCTGGGCAGAAAGTCCATCAGGGCTCAACCTCTTAAATCATTGTCATAAACGGGATACTAACTGAACCCTCATTTCCCATGATGCACCTGTCTAACATGGCTACTCTGAGCTCCTCCTCTCGGACGGGGCTCTGTCATTTTGAGATGTGGTTCCATATAAACAAACGACTTCAGAACCCAGAACCCAGAACCCAGAACCCAGGGCCCAGAACCCAGAACCCAGAACCCAGAACCCAGAACCCAGGGCCCAGAACCCAGAACCCAGAACCCAGAACCCAGGGACTCACAGTTTTTTTTTTTTTAATGAGTGGGGGAGTGGACGCACATGCTACTAAATCAACAGAGCTGCTCACTGAGACGTTATAGATGACTCCTGTATTTTCCAAGGTGCCTAGCTTCCACTTTCACCCTTTATCAACTTCCTGTGTCCGCAAAGCTTTTTGTAGAGACCTTCCCAAAAGGGGAAGTGGTGAGTGGAGAGAGGGAGTGATGGACCTACACCCATGTATCAGTCCGGCAGGGACACCTATAAACCATGGAAAATTGTCTGATATCAGACCTAGTCTGTGGCATACTACAGTATATCCTGCTGAACACCTCTCTCACCTGGGTTACAGTACATTCTGCTGAACACCTCTCTCACCTGGGTTACAATACATCCTGCTGAACACCTCTCTCACCTGGGTTACAATACATCCTGCTGAACACCTCTCTCACCTGGGTTACAGTACATCCTGCTGAACACCTCTCTCACCTGGGTTACAATACATCCTGCTGAACACCTCTCTCACCTGGGTTACAATACATCCTGCTGAACACCTCTCTCACCTGGGTTACAGTACATCCTGCTGAACCTCTCTCTCACCTGGATTACAGTACATCCTGCTGAACACCTCTCTCACCTGGGTTACAGTACATCCTGCTGAACACCTCTCTCACCTGGGTTACAGTACATCCTGCTGAACCTCTCTCTCACCTGGGTTACAGTACATCCTGCTGAACACCTCTCTCACCTGGGTTACAGTAAATCCTGCTGAACACCTCTCTCACCTGGGTTACAGTACATCCTGCTGAACACCTCTCTCACCTGGGTTACAGTACATCCTGCTGAACACCTCTCTCACCTGGGTTACAGTACATCCTGCTGAACACCTCTCTCACCTGGGTTACAGTAAATCCTGCTGAACACCTCTCTCACCTGGGTTACAGTACATCCTGCTGAACACCTCTCTCACCTGGATTATTTTCACTTTATATTTAGACACGTTTTAGTTAGCTAAATTAGCTTTGTAACATGTTTTGTCTTTGTATTATCTTTTACCAGATCTAATTTGTTATATTCTCCAACATTAACTTCACATTTCCCAAAAATGTGAAGTGTTTCCTTTCAAATGGTATTAAGAATATGCATATCGTTGCTTCAGATCCTGAGCTTCAGGCAGTTAGATTCATTCATGTCATTTTATGTGAAAATTGAAAGTGTTCGATCCATAGGGAAACTTAAATCAGTTTTACCTCATTTCTATCAGCATGTTAAATGTGCAACCAGAGGGGAAAAAATTCCAGATCACCTTTACTCCACACAAAGCTCTCCCTCGCCCTCCATTTGACAAATCTAACCATAATTCTATCTACCTGATTCCTGCATACAAGAAAAAATGAAAGCAGGAAGGACCAGTGACTCAGTCTATAAAAAAGTGGTCAGATGAAGCAGATGCTAAGCTACAGGACTGTTTGGCAGCACAGACTGGGATATGTTCTGGGATTCCTCCGATGGCGTTGAGGAGTACACCACATCAGTCACTGGCTTCATCAATAAGTGCATTGATGACGTCACCCCCACAGTGACTGTACGTACATAACCCAACCAGAGGCCATGGATTACAGGCAACATTCGCACTGAGCTAAAGGGTAGAGCTGCCGCTGTCAAGGAGTGGGACTCTATCCCGGAAGCTTATAAGAAATCCCTCTATGCCCTCCGACGAACCATCAAACAGGCAAAGCGTCAATACAGGAGTAAAATCAAATTGTACCTCACCGGCTCCAATGCTCGTATTATGTGGCAGGGCCTGCAAACTATTACAGACTACAAAGGGAAGCACAGCCCAAGAGCTGCCCAGTGACATAAGCCTACCAGACGAGCTAAATAACTTCTATGCTCACATCGAGGCAAGTAACAGTGAAACATCCATGAGAGAACCAGCTGTTCCGGATGACTGCGCTCTCCGCAGCCGATGTGGGTAACATTCACAAGGCCGCAGGGCCAGACGGATTACCAGGACGTGCACTCCGAGCATGCACTGACCAATTGCCAAGTGTCTTCACTGACATTTTCAGCCTCTTCCTGTCTGTAATACCAACATGTTTCCAGCAGACCACCACTGTCCCTGTGCCCAAGAACACTAAGGTAACCTGCCTAAATGACTACTGACACGTAGCCCTCACGTCTGTAGCCATGAGGTGCTTTGAAAGTCTGGACATGGCTCACATCAACACCATTATCCCAGAAACCCTAGACCCACTTCAATTTGCATACCGCCCCAACAGAACCACAGATGATGCAATCTCTATTGCACTCCACACTGCCCTTTCACATCTGGACAAAAGGAACACCTATATGAGAATGCTAGTCATTGACTACAGCTTAGTGTTCAACACCACAGGGCAGTCAAAGCTTATCACTAGGCTAAGGACCCTGGGACTAAACACCTCCCTCTGTAACTGGATCCTGGACTTCCTGACGGCACGCCCCCAGGTGGTAAGGGAAGGTAACAACACATCCGCCAACACTGGAGCCCCTCAGAGGTGCTTGCTCAGTCCTCTCCTGTACTCCCTGTTCACTCATGACAGCCAGGCACGACTCCAACATCATCATTAAGTTTGCCAATGACACAACAGTGGTAGGCCTGATCATCGACAACAACGAGACAGTCTATAGGGAGGAGGTCAGAGACCTGACCTTGTGGTGCAAGGACAACAACCTCTCCCTCAACGTGATCAAGACAAAGGAAATGATTGTGGACTACAGGAAAAGGACGACCGAGCACGCCCCCATTCTCATCGACGGGGCTGTAGTGGAGCAGGTTGAGAGCTTCAAGTTCCTTGGCGTCCACATCACCAACAAACTAACATGGTCCAAGCACACCAAGACATTCGTGATGAGGGCATGACAAAACCTATTCCCCCTCAGGAGACTGAAAAGATTTGTCATGGGTCCTCAGATTCTCAGTTTTACAGCTGCACCATCAAGAGCATTCTGACGAGTTGCATCACTGCCTCGTATGGCAACTGCTCGGCCTCTGACCGCAAGGCACTACAGACGGTAGTGCGTACATCACTGGGGCCAAGCTTCGAAGGACCTCTATGCCAGGCACTATCAGAGGACGACCCTAAAAATTGTCAAAGACTCCAACCACCCTAGTGGCTAGTTCTCTCTCTCTCTGCTACCGCATGGCAAGCGGTACCGGAGCGCCAAGTTTAGGTCCAAGAGGCTTCTAAACTGCTTCTACCCCCAAGACATAAGACTCCTGAGCATCTAATCAAATGGCTACCCAAACTATTTGCATTGCCCCCCTCCCCTTCTCTTCTGCTGCTACTCTCTGTTATTATCTATGCATAGTCAACTTAATAACTCTACCTACATGTACAAATAACCTCAATTACCTAGACACTGGTACCCCCACACATTGACTCTGTACCGGCACCTCCTGTATATAGCTATTGTTATTTACTGCTGCTCTTTCATTATTTGTTATTCTTATCTCTTACCTTTTTTTGTATTTTCTTAAAACTGCATTGATGGTTAAGTGATTTTAAGTAAGCATTTCACTGTGAGGCCTAGACCTGTTGTATTTGGCGCATGTGACAAATAACGATTTGATTTTAACATTTTTCAGCCGAGTGGAGGCTGCTGAGGGGAGGACGGCTCATAATAATGTCCGGAACAGAGCAAATGGAATGGCATGAACACATGGAAACCATGGAAACCATGTTTTGGTGTAACATTCTACAAATTCCGCTCCAGTCATTATCATGAGCCCGTCCTCCCCAATTAAAGTGCCTCCAACCTCCTGTGATGCAGCCACCACCGTGCTTGAAAATATGAAGAGTGGTACTCAGTGATCTGTTGTGTTGGATTTGCCCCAAACATAACGCTTTGCAGTATTACTGTAGTGCCATTTAGCAAACAGGATACATCATTTTGAATATGTTTATTTTGTACAGTTATTCTGTCACTCTTCCACGCAGGTTTGTATTGTGGAGTAACTACAATGTTGTTGATCCATCCTCAGTTTTCTCCTATCACAGCCATTAGTGAAATCCATGATCGGTTTCATTCCTCTCCGGCAACTGGGTAAGGAAGGACGCCTGTATCTTCATAGTGACTGGGTGTATTGATGCACCATCCAAAGTGTAATTAACGCCTTCGCCATGCTCAAAGGGATATTCAGTGTCTGCCTTTTTTTTTAAATGTACAAATCTACCAATAGGTGCCCTGCTTCCCTAGTCTTTGTGGTTGAATCTGTGTTTGAAATCCACTACTTTACTGCGGGACCTTACAGATTATTGTATGTGTGGGGTACAGAGATGAGGTAGTCATTCAATAAATTATGTTAACCACTATTTTTGCACAACAGAGTGAATCCATGCAACTTATTATCTGACCCAATTTTAATGGGATACTTATTGAATCAAGACATGTCAGCTCTTCATTTGCAATTAACTAGTTAACATTTCTCTAAACAAAATTCTACTGTGACATTATGGGGTATTGTGTGTAGGTCAGTGATACAACATCTCAGTTTAATCCATTTTAAATTCAGGCTGTAGCACAACACAATTTGGAAAATTTCAAGGGGTGTGAATACATTCTGAGGGCATGTTTATTTCCCAGATATACAAATGTCTTCTCACATTATGTCAGTATCATTTGTGTTCCTTGCAATAAACCATTGTTACTCTCTTTTTGCCCTCAAATGACGTCAACCTTGTGTTCAACGGCCAGAAAATGACAAAAGTAGAAATGACGGCAAAAATGTAGTCATAGACAAAACTATTGTTAAGGATTATTTAATGAAGTTTAAAGGTGCATTATTATTATTATCTGATATGGTTTTTGTGGAGACCTTTGCCTGTCCCCTTTCATTTTACTGCAATGGGCTAAATCAGATTCACACAGAGTGTTTCTTGGAAGTCTTAGACAAATCTACTTTGAAACAAAAGTCTACACTTCACACACATGGTTATGGGCTTAATAAAATGAGATACCTGTATCATGTCAGATAGAGAGTTGAAATGTATTACATTTTGAGTTTGCATCCCAATATTACCATTTATATACATCACAGAAGACTGAAATATAACAAAACCGTTTCACATAGAAACTCTGGATTTTTGGTGGGTTTCTTTAAATAATGTTTATTAGTAATTACATTTGGAAAAATATAACATCCATGAGGCTGCTAGGTCATTTGACTGCAGGAAAGAGGAGGCCAATCCTCTTAACTATAACTAAACTCAGCAAAAAAAGAAACATCCTCTCCTCTCTTATTTTCAGCAAACTTAACATGTGTTAATATTTGTATGAACAAGTTCCACAGACATCTGACTAACAGAAATGTAATAATGTGTCCCAGAACAAAGGGCGGGGGGATCAAAGGGGGGGGGGGGGTCAAAAGTAACAAATCAAATCAAATCAAATTTTATTTGTCACATACACATGGTTAGCAGATGTTAATGCGAGTGTAGCGAAATGCTTGTGCTTCTAGTTCCGACAATGCAGTAATAACCAACAAGTAATCTAACTAACAATTCCAAAACTACTGTCTTATACACAGTGTAAGGGGATAAAGAATATGTACATAAGGATATATGAATGAGTGATGGTACAGAGCAGCATAGGCAAGATACAGTAGATGGTATCGAGTACAGTATATACATATGAGATGAGTATGTAAACAAAGTGGCATAGTTAAAGTGGCTAGTGATACATGTATTACATAAGGATGCAGTCGATGATTTAGAGTACAGTATATACGTATGCATATGAGATGAATAATGTAGGGTAAGTAAACATTATATAAGGTAGCATTGTTTAAAGTGGATAGTGATATATTTACATAATTTCCCATCAATTCCCATTATTAAAGTGGCTGGAGTTGAGTCAGTGTCAGTGTGTTGGCAGCAGCCACTCAATGTTAGTGGTGGCTGTTTAACAGTCTGATGGCCTTGAGATAGAAGCTGTTTTTCAGTCTCTCGGTCCCAGCTTTGATGCACCTGTACTGACCTCGCCTTCTGGATAATAGCGGGGTGAACAGGCAGTGGCTCGGTTGGTTGATGTCCTTGATGATCTTTATGGCCTTCCTGTAACATCGGGTGGTGTAGGTGTCCTGGAGGGCAGGTAGTTTGCCCCCGGTGATGCGTTGTGCAGACCTCACTACCCTCTGGAGAGCCTTACGGTTGTGGGCGGAGCAGTTGCCGTACCAGGCAGTGATACAGCCCGCCAGGATGCTCTCGATTGTGCATCTGTAGAAGTTTGTGAGTGCTTTTGGTGACAAGCCGAATTTCTTCAGCCTCCTGAGGTTGAAGAGGCGCTGCTGCGCCTTCTTCACGATGCGGTCTGTGTGAGTGGACCAATTCAGTTTGTCTGTGATGTGTATGCCGAGGAACTTAAAACTTGCTACCCTCTCCACTACTGTTCCATCGATGTGGATAGGGGGGTGTTCCCTCTGCTGTTTCCTGAAGTCCACAATCATCTCCTTAGTTTTGTTGACGTTGAGTGTGAGGTTATTTTCCTGACACCACACTCCGAGGGCCCTCACCTCCTCCCTGTAGGCCGTCTCGTCGTTGTTGGTAATCAAGCCTACCACTGTTGTGTCGTCCGCAAACTTGATGATTGAGTTGGAGGCGTGCATGGCCACGCAGTCGTGGGTGAACAGGGAGTACAGGAGAGGGCTCAGAACGCACCCTTGTGGGGCCCCAGTGTTGAGGGTCAGCGGGGTGGAGGTGTTGTTGCCTACTCTCACCACCTGGGGGCGGCCCGTCAGGAAGTCCAGTACCCAGTTGCACAGGGCGGGGTCGAGACCCAGGGTCTCGAGCTTGATGACGAGCTTGGAGGGTACTATGGTGTTGAATGCCGAGCTGTAGTCGATGAACAGCATTCTCACATAGGTATTCCTCTTGTCCAGATGGGTTAGGGCAGTGTGCAGTGTGGTTGAGATTGCATCGTCTGTGGACCTATTTGGGCGGTAAGCAAATTGGAGTGGGTCTAGGGTGTCAGGTAGGGTGGAGGTGATATGGTCCTTGACTAGTCTCTCAAAGCACTTCATGATGACGGACGTGAGTGCTACGGGGCGGTAGTCGTTTAGCTCAGTTACCTTAGCTTTCTTGGGAACAGGAACAATGGTGACAGTCAGTATCTGGTGTGGCCAGATACTGGTGTGGCCACCAGCTGCATTAAGTACTGCAGTGCATCGCCTCCTCGTGGACTGCACCAGATTTGCCAGTTCCTGCTGTGAAATGTTACCCCACAATTCCACCAAAGCACCTGCAAGTTCCCAGACATTTCTGGGGGGAATGGCCCTAGCCCTCAAACTCCGATCCAACAGGTCCCAGGTGTGCTCAATGGGATTGAGATCCGGGCTCTTCGCTGGTCATGGCAGAACACTGACATTCCTATCTTGCAGGAAATCACGCACAGAACGAGAAGTATGGGTTTCTGCCCATAGGCGATGTTGTTGCCGGTGATGTCTGGTGAGGACTTGCCTTACAACAGGCCTACAAGCCCTCAGTCCAGCCTCTCTCAGCCTATTGCGGACAGTCTGAGCACTGATGGAGTGATTGGGCATTCCTGGTGTAACTCGGGCAGTTGTTGCCATCCTGTACCTGTCCTACAGGTGTCATGTTCGGATGTACCGATCCTGTGCAGGTGTTGTTACACGTGGTCTGCCACTGCGAGGACGATCAGCTGTCCGTCCTGTCTCCCTGTAGCTCTGTCTTAGGCGTCTCACAGTACGGACATTGCGATGTATTGCCCTGGCCATATCTGCAGTCCTCATGCCTCCTTGCAGCATGCCTAAGGCACGTTCACGCAGATGAGCAGGGACCCTGGGCATCTTTCTTTTGGTGTTTTTCAGAGTAGAAAGTCCTCTTTAGTGTCCAAAGTTTTCATAACTGTGACCTTAATTTGTAAACTGTTAGTGTCTTAACGACCGTTCCACAGGTGCATGTTCATTAGTTGTTTATGGTTCATTGAACAAGCAATCGGAACAGTGTTTAAACCCTTTACAATGAAGATCTGTGATGTCAGACTGTCCAATAAAAAGAAACGTTTAAGAAGGGCAAAAGAGCACAGACACTGGACAGTGGAACTCGGCACTATTTAATGAAGCTGCCAGTTGAGGACTTGTGAGGCGTGTTTCTCAAACTAGACACTCTAATGTACTTGTCCTCTTGCGCAGTTGTGCACCGAGGCCTCCCACTCCTCTCTCTATTCTGGTTAGGGCCAGTTTGCGCTGGTCTGTGAAAGGAGTAGTACACGGCATTGTACGAGATCTTCCGTAAACAGGTGGTCTGCAAGACATTGGATAGGTGCTAGTAAAGCTATTAAAGAATGCATTCAACATCACATCACTGTGGGAGTAACAGTGAGGAGGCACTGTGGTTGTGGGAAGAGGCGTACAGGAACTGCAGATGATACAAATGTTAATTAATGCCTGATGTGAACTGCCTTCCGGCTGTACCTGTCTGTCTGGCTGTATGCCTGTCTGCTGGGAAGTAGATAGGTGGGGATGCATCATAGGGACAGGAAGGGGTTGTTTGGGGTGGGGGGGGGGGGTAATAGAAGAGGAGATATCTCTCTTATAGTCAAAGCGGTTCCATTGTATTTCCTCCCAGTCTGTCAGGTGTAGTGAGGTCTGGACATTGCATTTCCTCCCAGTCTGTCAGGTGTAGTGAGGTCTGGACATTGTATTTCCTCCCAGTCTGTCAGGTGTAATGAGTTCTGGACATTGTATTTCCTCCCAGTCTGTCAGGTATAATGAGGTCTGGACATTGTATTTCCTCCCAGTCTGTCAGGTGTAGTGAGGTCTGGACATTGTATTTCCTCCCAGTCTGTCAGGTGTAATGAGGTCTGGACATTGTATTTCCTCCCAGTCTGTCAGGTGTAATGAGGTCTGGACATTGTATTTCCTCCCAGTCTGTCAGGTGTAGTGAGGTCTGGACATTGTATTTCCTCCCAGTCTGTCAGGTGTAGTGAGGTCTGGACATTGTATTTCCTCCCAGTCTGTCAGGTGTAATGAGGTCTGGACATTGTATTTCCTCCCAGTCTGTCAGGTGTAGTGAGGTCTGGACATTGTATTTCCTCCCAGTCTGTCAGGTGTAATGAGGTCTGGACATTGTATTTCCTCCCAGTCTGTCAGGTGTAGTGAGGTCTGGACATTGTATTTCCTCCCAGTCTGTCAGGTGTAGTGAGGTCTGGACATTGCATTTCCTCCCAATCTGTCAGGTGTAGTGAGGTCTGGACATTGTATTTCCTCCCAGTCTGTCAGGTGTAATGAGGTCTGGACATTGTATTTCCTCCCAGTCTGTCAGGTGTAGTGAGGTCTGAACATTGTATTTCCTCCCAGTCTGTCAGGTGTAGTGAGGTCTGGACATTGTATTTCCTCCCAGTCTGTCAGGTGTAGTGAGGTCTGGACATTGTATTTCCTCCCAGTCTGTCAGGTGTAGTGAGGTCTGGACATTGTATTTCCTCCCAGTCTGTCACGTGTAATGAGGTCTGGACATTGTATTTCCTCCCAGTCTGTCAGGTGTAGTGAGGTCTGGACATTGTATTTCCTCCCAGTCTGTCAGGTGTAATGAGGTCTGGACATTGTATTTCCTCCCAGTCTGTCAGGTGTAGTGAGGTCTGGACATTGTATTTCCTCCCAGTCTGTCAGGTGTAGTGAGGTCTGGACATTGCATTTCCTCCCAATCTGTCAGGTGTAGTGAGGTCTGGACATTGTATTTCCTCCCAGTCTGTCAGGTGTAATGAGGTCTGGACATTGTATTTCCTCCCAGTCTGTCAGGTGTAGTGAGGTCTGGACATTGTATTTCCTCCCAGTCTGTCAGGTGTAGTGAGGTCTGGACATTGTATTTCCTCCCAGTCTGTCAGGTGTAGTGAGGTCTGGACATTGTATTTCCTCCCAGTCTGTCAGGTGTAGTGAGGTCTGGACATTGTATTTCCTCCCAGTCTGTCAGGTGTAGTGAGGTCTGGACATTGTATTTCCTCCCAGTCTGTCAGGTGTAATGAGGTCTGGACATTGTATTTCCTCCCAGTCTGTCAGGTGTAGTGAGGTCTGAACATTGTATTTCCTCCCAGTCTGTCAGGTGTAGTGAGGTCTGAACATTGTATTTCCTCCCAGTCTGTCAGGTGTAGTGAGGTCTGGACATTGTATTTCCTCCCAGTCTGTCAGGTGTAGTGAGGTCTGAACATTGTATTTCCTCCCAGTCTGTCAGGTGTAGTGAGGTCTGGACATTGTATTTCCTCCCAGTCTGTCAGGTGTAGTGAGGTCTGGACATTGTATTTCCTCCCAGTCTGTCAGGTGTAGTGAGGTCTGGACATTGTATTTCCTCCCAGTCTGTCAGGTGTAATGAGGTCTGGACATTGTATTTCCTCCCAGTCTGTCAGGTGTAGTGAGGTCTGGACATTGTATTTCCTCCCAGTCTGTCAGGTGTAGTGAGGTCTGGACATTGTATTTCCTCCCAGTCTATCAGGTGTAGTGAGGTCACTTAGAGGTAAATGTCCAAGGAAAGTGACAATATAGCAGCTTCCTGTGACTCAGCTGAAGTTGGTGGTAACTGGTGGTAACTGGTGGTAACTGGTGGTAACTGGTGGTAACTGGTGGTAAGTGGTGGTAACTGGTGGTAAGTGGTGGTAACTGGTGGTAACTGGTGGTAACTGGTGGTAAGTGGTGGTAAGTGGTGGTAACTGGTGGTAACTGGTGGTAAGTGGTGGTAAGTGGTGGTAAGTGGTGGTAACTGGTGGTAACTGGTGGTAACTGGTGGTAACTGGTGGTAAGTGGTGGTAAGTGGTGGTAACTGGTGGTAACTGGTGGTAAGTGGTGGTAACTGGTGGTAACTGGTGGTAACTGGTGGTAACTGGTGGTAAGTGGTGGTAACTGGTGGTAACTGGTGGTAACTGGTGGTAAGTGGTGGTAAGTGGTGGTAAGTGGTGGTAACTGGTGGTAAGTGGTGGTAACTGGTGGTAACTGGTGGTAACTGGTGGTAAGTGGTGGTAACTGGTGGTAACTGGTGGTAACTGGTGGTAACTGGTGGTAAGTGGTGGTAACTGGTGGTAACTGGTGGTAACTGGTGGTAAGTGGTGGTAAGTGGTGGTAACTGGTGGTAACTGGTGGTAACTGGTGGTAAGTGGTGGTAAGTGGTGGTAAGTGGTGGTAACTGGTGGTAACTGGTGGTAACTGGTGGTAAGTGGTGGTAAGTGGTGGTAAGTGGTGGTAAGTGGTGGTAACTGGTGGTAACTGGTGGTAACTGGTGGTAAGTGGTGGTAACTGGTGGTAACTGGTGGTAACTGGTGGTAAGTGGTGGTAAGTGGTGGTAAGTGGTGGTAACTGGTGGTAAGTGGTGGTAACTGGTGGTAACTGGTGGTAACTGGTGGTAACTGGTGGTAAGTGGTGGTAACTGGTGGTAACTGGTGGTAACTGGTGGTAAGTGGTGGTAAGTGGTGGTAACTGGTGGTAACTGGTGGTAAGTGGTGGTAAGTGGTGGTAACTGGTGGTAACTGGTGGTAACTGGTGGTAAGTGGTGGTAAGTGGTGGTAACTGGTGGTAACTGGTGGTAACTGGTGGTAAGTGGTGGTAAGTGGTGGTAAGTGGTGGTAACTGGTGGTAAGTGGTGGTAAGTGGTGGTAACTGGTGGTAACTGGTGGTAACTGGTGGTAAGTGGTGGTAACTGGTGGTAACTGGTGGTAACTGGTGGTAAGTGGTGGTAAGTGGTGGTAAGTGGTGGTAACTGGTGGTAAGTGGTGGTAAGTGGTGGTAACTGGTGGTAAGTGGTGGTAACTGGTGGTAACTGGTGGTAAGTGGTGGTAAGTGGTGGTAAGTGGTGGTAAGTGGTGGTAACTGGTGGTAAGTGGTAAGCAACAGAAACAAAAAGTGCTTTAGAAAATATGATTCATTAAGAAAATATGATTCATTAAGACTTAGTTATTTATTTTTTAATGATTTTAAATCTTGCTTCGTCTTCAAGCCCTTCAGCGGTCAAAGAAAGTTATTAGTTTACTAACAGACAGGGGCCACACATCTTCTGAGGTGGGGGCACTTTCCTGTACCTTTTCACAGGCCTAAAGTGCGAGAACTCAAACACCACAACAAGTTTAGCCTCCTCGATTAAATTAGCCACCGCATGATTGAGCCCCAATACACTACATCACTCAGTGCAGGCACAAAACAAATGCCAAAAAACCACTGGTCTCAAGTCAGACTTAAAATGGACGGATATAATTATCCATAGATATTCCCAGCACGTACCGCTTCACAAAACAGGGACCTCTTTTTCCGGGGACCACTGGGAACCTGTCGACCAGGAGCAGCAACTAATAAAAACCAAAGCCAAGAAGAAAGGAAAAAAGGGGAAATTCATATAATAGGAGTGAAATGGCCATTGAGAGGTTACCCCAGACGGAGTGAAAGTGGCATTGTTTGGGGCTTTTCGGTGACAACAGCAGGGGTAGACTCCCAGTGATGACCCAGTTGGGTCACATGCTTCACCCGACCACAGAGAGAAAGAGGGGACCAAAGCTGGGCCATGAAAACGTCCCTACAGGTCTTTGAAGTCAAAGAAAGCCACCTCATCGATCATTAATTTAAAGGGCAAGCCACCTCATCGATCATTAATTTAAACGGTTTTTTTCCACCCTCTTTTCTCCAGGACTTTCTTTTGAATGTGTTGGTGGCTTTTGTTTATTGTCCAAATGAACCTGTTGTGTTGTACAAGCCTCCCACTTCTCTCCAGAAAGGCAAAACACCAACTTTCAGACCGTCTGAATTCTTACAAGTGAAGTAACAGCATTCAGATACCAGAAGAGATCAACTTTACATTCAAATACGGTAAAATACTTGCATCATTTTGGGGAATTTGGCAAAGTCAGGGCTATAACACATCTGGAAGTAGAAGGCTAGCAAACAAAGCAGAATCCCATTGAGATTCAGACAACTATCACCACGTACGGCTAACATTTAACACACTCTGTGCTGCTATTTCATGATGACATCTCTCCATGTGCGAGCCAATCGTTTATTTTAAGCAACAAGGAAGCACGTTAATGTTTGAACAGCGTTTAAAAAAGAAAGAAAGTTTAACATGGATGTCAATCACGTCGGAAGGTGCTAGCCGAGACCAAGTCCATTTACCGTCAGGTTTTTACGAGTGTTGCTTTAATGACGTGTTAAAAGTGATTTACAAAACCAGCCCAGAATAAAATGTACTACAGCTGCCATTCTGCTACAGTATGACAACAACCCTTACGTAGGTTAGAGGGTAACACTTTTGTCACGTTCTGACCTTTATTTCCTTTGTTTTGTATTTATTTAGTAATGGTCAGGGCGTTGGGGTAAGTCAAACCTGTAACAATACCACAATGTAACTAGGCCACAATGTCGTCTTGGTAAGAAACTCCAGTGTCTATGTTTGTTTTTCTATGATTTGGGGATTTGTATGTTTCGGCCTAGTAATGGTTCTCAATCAGAGGCAGGTGTCATTAGTTGTGTCTGATTGAGAATCATACTTAGGTAGCCTGGGTTTCACTGTTTGTTTGTGGGTGATTGTCTATGTTAGTTGCTTGTGTTCAGCACAGGTCTCATTTATAGCTTCACGGTCGTTATTTGTTTATTGTTTTTGTATAGCTTGTATTTAGTGTTCAGTTCTTTCTTTAATTAAATATTCATCATGAACACATACCACGCCGCATTTTGGTCCTCCGATCCTTCTCGCCTCTCCTCAGATGAAGAGGAGGGCGACCGTGACAACTTTACTTAAAGCATGAACACGAACCCCATTCTAATGTCATCATCAAGTCATAATGATCCTGACTAAACACCGGAAATGTTCAGTCAATTTGAATGGTAATACATATTATACCTTATTATAATGTTTATGTTAATTTATATGATACCTTATTATAATTTTAATGTTAATTTATATTATACCTTATTATAATTTTAATGTTAATTTATATTATACCTTATTATAATTTGAATGTTAATTTATATTATACCTTATTATAATTTGAATGTTAATTTATATTATACCTTATTATAATTTTAATGTTAATTTATATTATACCTTATTATAATTTGAATGTTAATTTATATTATAATTTATTATAACTTGAATGTTAATTTATATTATACCTTATTATAATTTGAATGTTAATTTATATTATACCTTATTATAAAGACATTTTAAAAGGTTCATGCGCGTTCATAACAAGTTATAAAGCAGTATAAAAGCAGGCTTTACGTGTTACTGATGAGAGCGATGCTAGAAACATAATTCAAAACGCAAGCAGAGCTCTGCCTCTTCTAAACAAGAAGAAAATACATTAAGATAGATTTAAGCTTCAGCAGAGATAATCTTCAACTTAATCTCAGATTGGTGATGATTCAAACGTAACAGGCGGTTAAAAACGTCTCAAACTTAGTAAAAGAGGGCAATGACGCAAGTTCCCTTCACATACCTCAATTGTGATGAGATTCAATGGCTTAGAAGCCAGTGAGAAAAATATATATATATTTAGTCATGTGAGGAAGTGATGCTATTCATTTAAAGGGGCAAGCAGCAGTTGAAACAATATCAAAGTGGGATCCCCCGCCACTGTTTTGATTAAACAGCTGATGAATTGGGTTGGAGAAATGTAACCAACAAAATTCTAAGACGTTATAGTTTTGTTGTTTTGTTGTTTTGTTGTTTTGAGGCTTTTTGTGTACATGTACTTTGTTTAGGAACGTTGTTTACAAACAAGCTCATATTTTGGGTCCTGATTGAGTACAACAGTTGAATTAAGTTTACGAGTCAAGTTATATTCTTCAAGAATCAATGGGCACCTTCAGAAAGTATTCACAACCCTGGACCTTTTCCACATTATATCTTATCTTGATTAAATACGTGTTCAACTGTAACACTTGTCGTCTGGGGAAGGAGAGGAGGACCAAGGTGCAGCGTGGTAAGTGTTCATAGTTTAAATATTCTAATGAACACTGAAAACAAAACAATAAACAACCAACGAACAGTCCTGTAAGGTGCAACACAACACTAAACAGAAAATAACCACCCACCAAAACACGATGGAAAACAGGCGACCTAAATATGGTTCTCAATCAGGGACAACGATTGACAGCTGCCTCTGATTGAGAACCATACCAGGCCAAACACAGAAATAGAAAATCATAGACAAACTAACATAGACAACCCATCCAACTCACGGTCAGAACGTGACATCATCCCCCTGAAACAATACATGTTAGAATCACCTGTGGCAGCAAATACAGCTGTGTTTCTTTCTGGGCGGTAAGAATTTTGCACACCTGGATTGTAAAATATATGCCCATTATTCTTTTGAAACAATCTTCAAGCTCTGCCAAGTTGGTTGTTGATCATTGGTAGAAAGACATTTTCATGTCTCGCTATAGATTTCCAAGCCAATTTAAGTCAAAACTGTAACAATACCACAATGTAACTAGGCCACAATGTCGTCTTGGTAAGAAACTCCAGTGTAGATTTGGCCAGTGTTAAGCACATTTGAACTCCTGAACTAACTTAGGCTTGCCATAACAAAGGAATCCTTATTGACTCAAGACTTTTCAGCTTTTACATTTTTTATTAATGTTCTACAAACAAAATTCCACCTGACATGATGAGGTATTGTGTATAGATCATTGACACAACAACCACATTTTGAATCATTTTTTAATTCAGGCTGTAACACAACAAAATGTTGAAAAAATAAAACCGTGTGAATGCTTTCTAATGGATGTATCAACTGCAGACTGTCCCTTTAAGGCCCCAAAAAATGCTGAAAGAATGTTTTGTCATTCCCGTGGTATACGGTCTGATATACCACGGCTTTCAGGCAATCAGCATTTGGACTCAAACCATCGAGGTTATAAATATTTTTAGATTATGGAACAATGCATTGTCATTCTGGCAGCTAGTTCCTGTCAATATGTAATAATATTCTTACGTGATTATCTTGTCTTGCTTCAAAAGGAAGATTTACAAGCCATACATACAGTGCATTTGGAAAGTATTCAGACCCCTTGACTTTTTCAAAATTTTGTTACGTTACAGCCTTATTCTAAAATGAATTAAATATTTTTTTTTCTCACATCAATCTACAAACAATAACTCATAATGACAAAGCAAAGTGTGCTTTGTAGAAATTTTTGCAAATTTATTAAACATAAAAAACTGAAATAACACATTTCCCATTTACATAAGTATTCAGACCCTTTACTCATAACTTTGTTGAAGCATCCTTTGACAGCGATTACAGCCTCATGTCTTCTTGGGTTTGACGCTACAAGCTTGGCACACGTGTATTTGGGGAGTATCTCCCATTATTCTCTGTAGATCTTCTCAGGCTCTGTCAGGTTGAATGGGGAATGTCGCTGGACAGCTATTTTCAGGTCTCTCTAGAGATGTTAAATCGGGTTCAAGTCCAGGCTCTGGCTGGGCCACTCAAGGACATTCAGAGACTCTTTCCGAAGCTACTCCTGCATTGTCTTGGCTGTGTTCTTAGGGTCGCTGTCCTGTTGGAAGGTGAACCTTCGCCGCCAGTCTGAGGTCGTGAGCACTCTGGAGCAGGTTTTCAACAAGGATCTCTCTGTACTTTGCTCTGTTCAGCTTTCCCTCGATCCTGACTAGTCTCCCAGTCACTGCCTCTGAAAAACATCCCCAAAGCATGATACTGCCACCACCATGCTTCACCGTAGGGATGGTGCCAGGTTACCTCCAGACACGACGCTTGGCATTCAGGCCAAAGAGTTCAATCTTGGTTTCATCAGACCAGAGAATCTTGATTTTTCATGGTCTGAGGGTCCTATAAGTGCCTTTTGGCAAACTCCAAGTTGGCTGTCATGGGCATTTTACTGAGGAGTGGCTTCCGTCTGGCCACTCTACCATAAAGGCCTGATTGGAGGAGTGCTAAAAGAGATGGTTGTGCTTCTGGAAGGTTCTCCCATCTCCACAGAGGAACTCTGGAGCTCTGTCAAAGTGACCTTTGGGTTCTTGGTCACCTCCTGACCAAGGCACTTCTCCCCCGATTGCTCAGTTTGGCCGGGCGGCAAACTCTAGGAAGAGTCCAAACGGGGTTCCAAACTTCTTCCCTTTAAGAGTGATGGAGGCCACTGTGTTCTTGGTGATCTTCAATGCTGCAGAAATGTGTTGGTACCCTACACCAGATCTGTGCCTCGACACAATCCTGTCTCAGAACTCTACGGACAATTCCTTCGAACTCATGGTTTGGTTTTTGCTCTGGCATGCCACGTCAACTGTAGGATCTTATATGGACAGCTGTGTGCCTTTCCAAATCAATTGAATTTACAACAGTTGGACTCACATCAAGTTGTAGAAACATCTCTAGGATGAACAATGGAAACAGGATGCACCTCAGCTCAACTTTGAGTCTCATAGCAAAGGGTCTGAATACTCATGTAAATAAGGTATTTCGTTTTTTTTTTTAAATGGACATTTGCAAACGTTTCTAAAAAGCTGTTTTCACTTTGTCATTATGGGGTATTGTGTGCAGATTGATGAGGAAAACAATAAATGTAATCTATTTCAGAATAAGTCTGTAACGTAACGTAACATGTGGAAAAATGGGGTCTGAATACTTTCTGAATGTACATTGATCCTTCATCAAGTCAACAAATCAGTTATTGCCGCTAGCAACATTAAGAATGTTATAACAGGGTAAATTACATCTTGGTGAAGCGCCATGTTTCACACTGTGAAGAAATGTGAGACTACAAATTACAGTCTGGCTCTTCATTCTCGGGTCAGACCGTCTTATAGAACCTGATGCTTATCGTTTGGGCTTTGACCAAATAAATCTAAGGGACTCACAGAAAATGTATTCATCCTGCCATTGAGTAGAGCGATGGGGATATGGGGCCATGATTTAATACTTTCCATACTTCCTGTTGCTGAAACACGAACACACACTGAGAGTATCCACCAAGAGGTATTTGCCCCTTTTAGAAAGGAGAAAGTGGCACCTACAACACCCGATAGGTTAGTCGGATGCAAAAGCTTAAATAAATTTAGGATGGCTGTTCCTGCAGGAACCTTTTCTCAGACCTGTTAGGGTTCTGTCTGGGCTTCACACAGTTAACAGTTTAGGTAATGTTATGTTATCACAAGCCAGAACCCCCTTATCTCTCTCTCTCTCTATTTCTTTCTCACTCTCTCTCTCTCTCTCTCCTCTTTCTCTCCCTCAACCTCTCTCTGAAGGTTGAAGGAACTTTCTTTACCTGACCCTAGCTATAACACTGACCCTAACCCTGACCTTTCCCTCACTCCTTCTCTACCTTGGTCCCCTATTCCCCCTTCCTTCACTCATTCTCTACCTTGGTCCCCTACTCCCCCATCCTTCACTTCTTCGTTCCCTACTCACACTCCCCTCAATCCTTCTCTATCTTCGTCCCCTACTCCGCCTTCCCTTACCCCTTCTCTATCTTCGTCCCCTACTCCGCCTTCCCTTACCCCTTCTCAATATTTGTCCCCTACTCCCCCTTCCCTCTCCCCTTCTCAATATTTGTCCCCTACGCCCCCTTCCCTCACTCCTTCTCTACCTTGGTCCCCTACTCCCCCTTCCTTCACTCATTCTCTACCTTGGTCCCCTACTCCCCCATCCTTCACTCATTCTCTACCTTGGTCCCCTACTCCCCCTTCCTTCACTCATTCTCTACCTTGGTCCCCTACTCCCCCATCCTTCACTCATTCTCTACCTTGGTCCCCTACTCCCCCTTCCTTCACTCCTTCGTCCCCTACTCCCCCTTCCTTCACTCATTCTCTACCTTAGTCCCCTACTCCCCCTTCCTTCACTCATTCTCTACCTTGGTCCCCTACTCCCCCTTCCTTCACTCCTTCTCTATATTCGTCCCCTACTCCCCCTTCCCTCACTTCTTCTCTACCTTGGTCCCCTACTCCCCCTTCCCTCACTCCTTCTCTATCTTCGTCCCCTACTCCCCCTTCCCTCACTCCTTCTCTACCTTGGTCCCCTACTCCCCCTTCCTTCACTCCTTTGTCCCCTACTCCCCCTTCCTTCACTCCTTTGTCCCCTACTCCCCCTTCCTTCACTCCTTCTCTATCTTCGTCCCCTACTCCCCCTTCCTTCACTCCTTTGTCCCCTACTCCCCCTTCCTTCACTCATTCTCTACCTTGGTCCCCTACTCCCCCTTCCTTCACTCATTCTCTACCTTGGTCCCCTATTCCCCCTTCCTTCACTCATTCTCTACCTTTGTCCCCTATTCCCCCTTCCTTCACTCATTCTCTATCTTTGTCCCCTACTCCCCCTTCCTTCACTCCTTCTCTACCTTGGTCCCCTACTCCCCCTTCCTTCACTCCTTTGTCCCCTACTCCCCCTTCCCATCACTCCTTTGTCCCCTACTCCCCCTTCCTTCACTCCTTCTCTATCTTCGTCCCCTACTCCCCCTTCCCTCACTCCTTCTCTACCTTGGTCCCCTACTCCCCCTTCCTTCACTCCTTTGTCCCCTACTCCCCCTTCCTTCACTCCTTCTCTATCTTCGTCCCCTACTCCCCCTTCCTTCACTCCTTCTCTACCTTGGTCCCCTACTCCCCCTTCCTTCACTCCTTTGTCCCCTACTCCCCCTTTCTTCACTCCTTCTCTATCTTCGTCCCCTACTCCCCCTTCCCTCACTCCTTCTCTACCTTGGTCCCCTACTCCCCCTTCCTTCACTCCTTTGTCCCCTACTCCCCCTTCCTTCACTCCTTCTCTATCTTCGTCCCCTACTCCCCCTTCCTTCACTCATTCTCTACCTTGGTCCCCTATTCCCCCTTCCTTCACGCATTCTCTATCTTTGTCCCCTACTCCCCCTTCCTTCACTCATTCTCTACCTTGGTCCCCTACTCCCCCTTCCTTCACTCCTTCGTCCCCTACTCCCCTTCCCTCACTCATTCTCTATCTTCGTTCCCTACTCCCCCTTCCCTCACTCATTCTCTACCTTAGTCCCCTACTCCCCCTTCCCTCACTCATTCTCTACCTTAGTCCCCTACTCCCCCTTCCCTCACTCATTCTCTACCTTGGTCCCCTACTCCCCCTTCCTTCACTCCTTCGTCCCCTACTCCCCCTTCCCTCACTCCTTCTCTACCTTGGTCCCCTACTCCCCCTTCCTTCACTCCTTCGTCCCCTACTCCCCCTTCCCTCACTCCTTCTCTACCTTGGTCCCCTACTCCCCCTTCCTTCACTCCTTCGTCCCCTACTCCCCCTTCCCTCACTCCTTCGTCCCCTACTTCCCCTTCCCTCACTCCTTCTCTCACTCTGTCTCTCCAGGTATCAGCCTGTGAGATCTGGGTGATTTCACTTTCAATCAACCAATCACCACCAACGTAGGATTCCAGAAGCATAAACTCACACTTCTCATTGGTCCGGTGGCTGGATGCTATATACGCTAACAAACACTCAAACTCCCTCCGTGTTTTTCACATCATGAGCCAGAATGATAGCAATACCCAGCACCATGTTGTATAAGTATCCCAAAGTGGCAATACAAAGCTTTCATCTCAGAGACAAATAGGAGGTGTACACTCTGTGGAAAGGGTTCTGCATAGAACCCAGAAGGGTTCTACCTGGAACTAAAAGTGTTCTGCCTGGAACCAAAATCGGTACTTCAAAGGGTTCTCCTATTGGGACAGCCAAAGTACCTTTTTAGGTTCTAGATTCTAACTTTTTCTTTCTAAGAGTGCAGTGCTAGTAGTAGTAAGCATGCTTATGCCACTGGTGCAGCTGGCTGCAGTTTGACACGGGGCTGAAGTCCTCAAGAAAGATCTTGGCTATGTCCAGCTGCTGATACAATGGCTGAAACTGAAGAAATGGGCCAGTGTTGGGACCTCAAGGGGAGAAAAAAATGATATGGCCTGGTTGAAGTTCTGGTGCCAGTCCGTTTCTGGCTGTAGCCATATTTATAGTGTTGAAAGAACACGGACTGTAAATACTGCATACTGTAGGTGAGAAGACCTAGAAGATATCTATGGCTCATACTGTATAAGTGTGTCAAACGTCCTCATGATGACAAGCAAGGCTTTTTAATGAAGGGACATAGAGACAAAAAAGGATATGAACAAGATGTTACAATTGATTTAACTGTACATATGTATTAATGGACAACTCTAGTTGTTATCATAACATTTTAGACTAATCGAACCATCTAGTAGCTGGGGTGGTGTCCGTCGGCGTTCCGAAGGTGGATCGGTGGGGGTTGGGTTGGTGGTTGGCAGCGGCGACTCTGGACGCGTGCCGGGCCCTTCTCGCGGATCTCCCCAGCTACGGTGCTCGTTGGCCCCGTTTACAATTTATTTAACTGTACATATGTATTAATGGACAACTCTAGTTGTTATCATAACATTTTAATGGCAGAATCAGGGTAAAGCTAACATATGGTTTCTAGAGAACTAGGAGGAATTATGGATTTACATGTTAATCATTTAGCAAACGCTCTTATCCAGAGCAATTTACAGGATCAATTAGGGTTAAGTGCTTTGCTCAAGAGCACGTCAACAGATTTTTCAACTAGTCAGCTCGGGGTTCCAAACCAGCGTCTTTTTAGTTACTGGCCCAACGCTCTAACCGCTAGGCTACCTGCCTAGGCTACCTGCCTAGGCTACCTGCCTAGGCTACCTGCCTAGTCTACCTGCCTAGGCTAACTACCTAGGCTACCTGCCTAGGCTACCTGCCTAGGCTACCTCAAAACTCTTATTGAAATTCCATATACACTGGAATATACCACACCTTCATTTTGAGTATGGTTTCCCCCTATCACTGATACACTCCGGATTAGGGTGTCTCAGTAATATGAATCGTAGAGTTTCCCAATTCGACCATAAGCAGAATTAGCATATTCCTCTCTAGAAGCCTGGAAAGAAACCTGCTCTTGCTAAATGTATATATCTGGGTGTCAATGGTTGATTCAACATGGTGAGACTCACCATGATATACAATGAGGCAACAGCAAATTATAGTAAGATGACGGGAGGGACCTACACGCTGGAGGGACAGTGATACATGTTTATCCCCATGGGTTCTGGCCTGGAACCAAACAGGACTAATAGTCCTTGGCTTGCAGTTCTCGTTCAGTGCACCAACCTGTTTCTGATAAGTGCAGGTCGTTTGATTACGTCGACTATAATTAGCGACCGAGGGGGGGGGGGGGGGCATGTAGGTTGTGTGTGTAATGTGTTTGGACTGTGTCGTAGCCGTCCTGATCTGGTCGTTTCACAAGCAAAACGCTGTTTGGAAGGGAGGTAATCAGTGCACCTAATGGCTATCATCTGGTTCAGGGAGATTTCTAAACAAAACAGCTAACATCAGTGACATAATCAGAGGGTGAACTTCAACCAGTTCAGAATGACAGTAGATGTACTGTAAGTGTAAAAATTTACATATTGTAATTTATAAATGAGTTTAGAAGATGGAGTTGAGTGATAGAGAGAGAGAGACAGAAAGAGACAGACAGAGAGGACAGAGACAGACAGAGAGAGAGACAGAAAGAGAGAGACAGAGAGAGAGAGAGACAGAGAGAGAGAGGGACAGACAGACAGAGACAGAGTGACAGACAGACAGAGAGACAAACAGAGAGAGAGACAGAAAGAGAGACAGAGAGAGAGAAAGAGAGAGAGAGAGAGAGACAGAAAGATAGACAGATAGAGAGAGAGAAAGAGAGACAGAGGTAGAGGTAGAGGCAGAGAAACAGAGAGACAGACAGAGAGAGAGAGACAAAGAGAGAGACAGATTAATGTGTGTTCTCTCTGGGCAGGCTCCAAATGAACTGGAACATGCTACAGACGTGTGTGTGTGCATCCGTGCCTGCGTCCACCCGTGCGTGCTTGCACACATGTGTCTGTGGTCTGTGTGTGGGCACTTCCTCTCCATTGCAAGTTACGTTCTCAGCTTCTGGCTTCAGCTTCTGTCCTCAGCTTCCTTCAAACTGACTGCAGTTTTGATGTGATTTCATAGTGATTGGCTGCGAAACAAGCGGCTAGGTCTTTCGCCCGATTTAACAGGGTGAAAATGTCGATTTAACACTACAATGGATTTAAAGTGTGTTTCAGTTTTTTTTTAGGGCCACAGTACGTGCTTTATCCCTCATCTCCCTACTTCCTGTTGACAAGCAGGTTCAATGGGACAATCTGGAAGTAGGTTGATAAAAAACATAACAGAAATGTAACGCTGTGGACAAAATAACACATTTCAAGACAGACATGGATGCACAGTAAACGCAAGTTTTGTCCGACATCTTTCTAGCTTTTACTCCTCACAATGGGACGATTTACCAGAAGCAGATTAGTCCAGTGGTGTGGGCTACACGACTTTGGCGTTTTTAAAATGGTCACACCTATATTGATCAAAGACCACACCTCGCAACACACATCAAAACTGGATCAAACGTACCTGAAAGGCTCTTGAAGAATGTTGTGCAGCCTTTTGGGGAAACTTGTCTTTCAGTAAAAACTGTCACGCAACGTAGGAAACATTGAGCTGAATGCACCACAGGACTAAACTAACATTGAGCTGAATGCACCACAGGACTAAACTAACATTGAGCTGAATGCACCACAGGACTAAACTAACATTGAGCTGAATGCACCACAGGACTAAACTAACATTGAGCTGAATGCACCACAGGACTAAACTAACATTGAGCTGAATGCACCACAGGACTAAACTAACATTGAGCTGAATGCACCACAGGACTAAACTAACATTGAGCTGAATGCACCACAGGACTAAACTAACATTGAGCTGAATGCACCACAGGACTAAACTAACATTGAGCTGAATGCACCACAGGACTAAACTAACATTGAGCTGAATGCACCACAGGACTAAACTAACATTGAGCTGAATGCACCACAGGACTAAACTAACATTGAGCTGAATGCACCACAGGACTAAACTAACATTGAGCTGAATGCACCACAGGACTAAACTAACATTGAGCTGAATGCACCACAGTACTTAATCCAGGTCCAGGAAACGGGTCCTAAATGTACTAACCATACTACACACTGTTTAGAACAGACCCCCCCAGTTCATCAGTGACAGTGCGTTGACAGTGCGTTGACAGTGCGTTGACAGTGCGTTGACAGTGCGTTGACAGTGCATTGACAGTGTGTTGTGTGTTGCATATCAAACATGTTCAATAATGAACAGCGGATCCCGTTGTGACCAAGGTCTCTTTTTCAAGTGAGCCCTACACACCCTCATATAAATTCCCTATAAATACGATTCCAACGCAATAAATCCTTACAATATTCAAAGCAATTTAAGAAAAGTAGCTGACAAAACACGATTGTGAAAAACAAACACATTTCTTAGTAAAACAGTCATAGTTAATGTGCTATCTATTACTGCACACCCTTGTGGTCTTTTGAAGTGGATGAGTCTCTCAGTCAGTCTGACTGGCACGTTATTCTCTACAGTGCACTACTTTCTTTTATGGGCCCTGGTCAAAAGTAGTGCACTATTTTCTTTTATGGGCCCTGGTCAAAAGTAGTGCACTACTTTCTTTTATGGGCCCTGGTCAAAAGTAGTGCACTATTTTCTTTTATGGGCCCTGGTCAAAAGTAGTGCACTACTTTCTTTTATGGGCCCTGGTCAAAAGTAGTGCACTACTTTCTTTTATGGGCCCTGGTCAAAAGTAGTGCACTACTTTCTTTTATGGGCCCTGGTCAAAAGTAGTGCACTATTTTCTTTTATGGGCCCTGGTCAAAAGTAGTGCACTACTTTCTTTTATGGGCCCTGGTCAAAAGTAGTGCACTACTTTCTTTTATGGGCCCTGGTCAAAAGTAGTGCACTATTTTCTTTTATGGGCCCTGGTCAACAGAAGTGCACTACGTAGGAAATAGGTGTTATTTTGGTACACAGTCAATCAGTATTACATGGTGCTGCAGTGTTTTCCAAAAGCCATTAAACGAAAACTAGTTTTATATGTACTTCTACACTACGAGGTTGGAATAATACTGTGAAATTGTGAAATTGATGATGAACTGTCACGCCCTGATCTGTTTCACCTGACCCTGTGATTGTCTCCGCCCCCTCCAGGTGTCGCTGATTTTCCCCAGTGTATTTATCCCTGTGTTTCCTGTCTCTCTGTGCCAGTGTATTTATCCCTGTGTTTCCTGTCTCTCTGTACCAGTGTATTTATCCCGGTGTTTCCTGTCTCTCTGTGCCAGTGTATTTATCCCTGTGTTTCCTGTCTCTCTGTGCCAGTGTATTTATCCATGTGTTTCCTGTCTCTCTGTGCCAGTGTATTTATCCCTGTGTTTCCTGTCTCTCTGTGCCAGTGTATTTATCCCTGTGTTTCCTGTCTCTCTGTACCAGTGTATTTATCCCTGTGTTTCCTGTCTCTCTGTACCAGTGTATTTATCCCTGTGTTTCCTGTCTCTCTGTACCAGTGTATTTATCCCTGTGTTTCCTGTCTCTCTGTACCAGTGTATTTATCCCTGTGTTTCCTGTATCTCTGTACCAGTATATTTATCCCTGTGTTTCCTGTCTCTCTGTGCCAGTGTATTTATCCCTGTGCTTCCTGTCTCTCTGTACCAGTGTATTTATCCATGTGTTTTCTGTCTCTCTGTGACAGTGTATTTATCCCTGTGTTTCCTGTCTCTCTGTGCCAGTGTATTTATCCCTGTGTTTCCTGTCTCTCTGTACCAGTGTATTTATCCCAGTGTTTCCTGTCTCTCTGTACCAGTGTATTTATCCCTGTGTTTCCTGTCTCTCTGTGCCAGTGTATTTATCCCTGTGTTTCCTGTCTCTCTGTGCCAGTGTATTTATCCCTGTGTTTCCTGTCTCTCTGTGCCAGTGTATTTATCCCTGTGTTTCCTGTCTCTCTGTACCAGTGTATTTATCCCTGTGTTTCCTGTCTCTCTGTGCCAGTGTATTTATCCCTGTGTTTCCTGTCTCTCTGTACCAGTGTATTTATCCCTGTGTTTCCTGTCTCTCTGTGCCAGTGTATTTATCCCTGTGTTTTCTGTCTCTCTGTGCCAGTGTATTTATCCCTGTGTTTCCTGTCTCTCTGTGCCAGTGTATTTATCCATGTGTTTCCTGTCTCTCTGTACCAGTGTATTTATCCCTGTGTTTCCTGTCTCTCTGTACCAGTGTATTTATCCCTGTGTTTCCTGTCTCTCTGTGCCAGTTCGTCTTGTATGTTTATTCAACTCAACCAGTGTGGTTTTTCCCCCGTACTCCTTCGCTATTCTCTTTTCCTAGTCTTCCTGGTTTTGACCCCTGCCTGCCTCTGGACTACTTTCCCGCCTGCTTGATCATCCTGCCTGCCCCGACCTTGAATCTGCCTGTCCCGACCTTGAATCTGCCTGTCCCGACCTTGAATCTGCCTGCCCCGACCTTGAATCTGCCTGTCCCGACCTTGAATCTGCCTGCCCCGACCTTGAATCTGCCTGCCCCGACCTTGAATCTGCCTGCCCCGACCTTGAATCTGCCTGCCCCGACCTTGAATCTGCCTGCCCCGACCTTGAATCTGCCTGCCCCGACCTTGAATCTGCCTGCCCCGACCTTGAATCTGCCTGCCCCGACCTTGAATCTGCCTGCCCCGACCTTGAATCTGCCTGCCCCGACCTTGATTCTGCCTGCCCCGACCTTGATTCTGCCTGCCCCGACCTTGATTCTACCTGCCCTTCGGTACCTATTGGACTCTGAACTGGTTTTGACCTTTTGCCTGTACACAACCATTCTCTTACCTACCCCTTTTTGGATGAATAAACATTGTAAAACTCCAACCATCTGCCTCCTGTGTCTGCATCTGGGTCTCGCTTTGTGCCTTGATGATAATACCCTTTTAGTGTAAGAGCTGTTTGAAACCACCGCCTGAAATGTCAGCCTGTTTTGGTGGGATGGAGTTTTGGCCTGCCCGGTGACTTCACTTGGCAGTAAATTAGTTAATAGACCAATAAGAAAGAAAGTTAAAAACCTCTCCGCCAGTAACAGACAGTTTTCCGTTTTCCCCTCCCCACTCAGACCACTCCCAGACAGTCCTAGTAAAATTCTTGAGTGCGAAATTGCTCCTTGCTAAAAAAGCCATTTGTTTCTTATTGACCATTTGAATTGAAAACAATCACAGTAAGGTACTTAATTGTTACCCAGGAATGCTTTTTCTCCACACATCATAAACTACAGTTACATCTCTAGGATGATTCATGTACTGATATAGGAGTACGATGGGGGAAAGCACCTCTACATGTGAAATGGCATCTTCGCTGTAGACTGGATTATACATGTAATCAGCATTATGCAGAAGGGTTTAGAAAGACCATTGTCAAGGGCGCTCTGTGTATTTATCCCAATAGGTCTATGTGTGGATGCCTGTTCTTAAGTAGGTACAATGGCTCAGGCGAGTGGGTGGATGCCTATGAATGCAAAAACCAATCAACAAGGGTAATGGGAATTATTTTACACCTCCTCAAAAAATGCAAACTGGGCGGGGAGTTATCATTTCCGCCTGGTTATCGAAAAATGCCACCAAGAGACACTCACACAGAGCCATTTCAAACCACTCCACTCTCTGCTCATGCTGCACTCTCAGAAGCATTGTCGTTCCCTCACCTTTGTTCCTTATCATCCGGAGACACACACTGACAGATCCAGGAGGCACAGGGACCCTGTCACGCCATCAGGCCTGCAGACGTCACCGTGATCACATTTCCACTGTCCTGTGTGTCACTGCAAGGCACCGTGGGAGTGATTTATGTCCCATGGGTGGGTGGGGGTGCCCCTTGCTGGATATGTTTATAGTCACTGTCCCAAGGGGGGGGGGGGGGGATTTCTGTCAGTCATCTGATGATTTATCTGCAGTTCAATAGAAAGGTTGGCAAGACTTATCATGGAGCGCTGATTCCAGCATCTCCATTGTACCACGTTCAAAACAGAGGTAGCGTACAGCGTCTAAACAGAAAGCAATTCCAATCGTGCACCAATAGGTCCCGTGTGACTCCGTTGGTAGAGCATGGCATCACCAAGGGTTGCGGGTTTGATTTGATTTGTAAATAGCTCTGGATAAGAGTGTCTCCTTAATTCACTCTAATATAAATTCTATTCATCTTCAGTGGATTGCAAACAACTCTTTTGACTTCAACCTCCTGACAAATTTAGAGTCGAAGGGGGCAATGCTTTGGATTTATAGCAGTGGCTTCACTATCATTCATTCTCGCTCATCCCAGATTGGCAGCCATTTAAAGGTTAATTGCAGCAGCTAATTTGCTCTCTCTCTTTCCCTTTAATTAACGAGGGTCCTATCCTAAGACGACGTAATCGGGTTGGCCCGAAGCCAAATTCCCCTTTTGCTACCTTGGCGATAGCGTTTCACTTCATAAGGGCATGGGACAAGTCTGTGCAGTTTGTCCACGGGGACAAAGTCAGTTAACAAGTCACATAAGTTGCATGGACTCACAATGTGTGAAATAATAGTGTTTAATTAACATGATTTTTGAATGACTACCTCATCTCTGTACCCTACACATATAATTATCTGTAAGGTCCCTCAGTCAAGCAGTGAATTTCAAACACAGATTGAACCACAACAACCAGGGAGGTTTTCCAATACCTCGCAAAGAAGAACACCTATTGGTAGATGGATTTTAAAAAATAGACATTGAATATCCCTTTGAGCATGGTGAAGTTATTAATTACAATTTGGGTGGTGCATCAATACACCCAGTCACTACAAAGATACAGGCGTCCTTCCTAAGTCAGTTGACGGAAAGGAAGGAAACCGCTCAGGGATTTCACCACGAGGCCAAATGGTGACTTTAAAACAGTTGCGGAGTTGAATGGCTGTGAAAACTGAGGATGGATCAACAACATAGTAGTTACTCTACAATACTAACCCAATTGTCAGAGTGTAAAGAAGAAAGCCTGTACAGAATAAATGTATTCCAGAACGTGCATCCTGTTTACAACAAGGCACTTAAGTATACTGAACAAAGGGCCACATGTACCGTTTATTTAAATGACATTTTCACGTTTTCAAAATGAAATTTAGAATGAAATGTTTAAACATATAATCTACCTGCAGTGAAGCCGCTCAACATTTACATTGCTTTCAGTCATCTAGAAGACACTCCCATCCAGAGAGACCCACAGCAGAAACCAGGGTCAAGTGTAAACATGTAAAGTGTTGGTCCCATGTTTCATGAGCTGAAATAAAAGATCCCAGAAATATTTCATAGAGACAAAAAAATATATATATTCTCTCAAATTTTGTGCACAAATTAGTTTACATCCCTGTCAATGAACATTTCAGCTTTGCCAAAACAATCCATCCAGCTGACAAGTTTTGTAGCATATCAAGAAGCTGATTAAACAGCATGATCATTACATATGTGCACCTTGTGCTGGGGACAATAAAATGCCACTCTAAAATGTGCAGATTTGTCACATAACACAATGCCACAGATGTCTCAAGTTGAGGGAGCATGCAATTGGCATGCTGACTTCAGGAATGTCAACCATGGCTGTTGCCAGGGAAATGAATGTTAAATTTTCTACCATAAGCCCCCTACAACATCGTTTTAGAGAATTTGGCAGTACGTCCAACCGGCCTCAAAACTGCAGACCACCTGTAACTACGCAAACCAGGACCTCCACATCCGTCTTCTTCACCTGTAGGATCGTCTGAGAGGGGGTGCTGATGAGCATTTCGGTCTGTAATAAATTCATTTTGTGGGAAAAACCCACTCTGATTGGCTGGACTTGGCTCCACAGTTGGTGGGCCTGGCTCCGAAGTTGGTGGGCCTATGCCCTCCCAGGCCCACCGATGGCTGCACTCCTGCCCAATCATGTGAAATCCCATGGTTTAGGGCCTAATGAATTTATTTCAATTGATTAATTTCCTTATATGAACTGTAACTCAGTAAAATCGTTGAAATTATTGCATGTTGCGTTTAAATTTTTCAGTATAATACTGCAAACAATGTGGCAAAGCATTTCACTTTTTGTCCTGAATATAAAGTTTTATGTTTGGGGCAAATCCAATACAACACATTACTGAGTACCACTCTCCATCATTTATAGCAGAGTGGTGGCTGCATCATGTGTTATGTGTATGCTCATAATCTGGGGAGTTTTTCAGGATAAAAAGAAACAGAATGGAGCTAAACACAGTTAAAATCATAGGGGAAAACCTGGTTCAGTCTACTTTCCAGCAGACACTGGGAGATTAATTCACCTTTCAGCAGGACAATAACCTAAAACACAAGGCCAAATATACACTGGTATTGCTTACTAAGATGACATTGAATGTTCCTGAGTGGCCTAGTTACAGTTTTGACTTAAATTGGCTTGGAAATCTATGGCAAGACTTGAAAATGGCTGTCTACCAATGATCAAAAACCAATTTGACAGAGCTTGAATCATTCTTTCAAGAATAATGTGCTAATATTGTACAATCCATATGTGCAAAGCTCTTAGATCCAGATAGACAGAAGGCTGTAATCGCTGTTGAAGGTGATTCTAACATGTATTGACTCAGGGGTGTGAATACTTATGTAAAAAAAAAAATCTTTTTTTTTCTTTCTTTTTATTTCACCTTTATTTAACCAGGTAGGCCAGTTGAGAACACCTTTATTTAACCAGGTAGGCTAGTTGAGAACACCTTTATTTAACCAGGTAGGCTAGTTGAGAACACCTTTATTTAACCAGGTAGGCTAGTTGAGAACACCTTTATTTAACCAGGTAGGCTAGTTGAGAACAAGTTCTCATTTGCAACTGCGACCTGGCCAAGATAAAGCATAGCAGTGTGAGCATACAACAAAGAGTTACACATGGAGTAAACAATTAACAAGTCAATAACACAGTAGAAAACAAAGGGGGGGTCTATATACAATGTGTGCAAAAGGCATGAGGAGGTAGGCAAATAATTACAATTTTGCAGATTAACACTGGAGTGATAAAAGATCAGATGGTCATGTACAGGTAGAGATATTGGTGTGCAGAAGAGCAGAAAAGTAAATAAATAAAAACAGTATGGGGATGAGGTAGGTGAAAAGGGTGGGCTATTTACCAATAGACTATGTACAGCTGCAGCGATCGGTTAGCTGCTCAGATAGCTGATGTTTGAAGTTGGTGAGGGAGATAAAAGTCTCCAACTTCAGCGATTTTTGCAAATTAGATATTTATGTATTTAATTTTCAATAAATTAGCAAAACAAATCAACTATCATTATGGGTTATTGTGTGTAAATGGGTAAGAACAAAATAATCAATTTAATCCGTTTTGAATTCATATTTTTGGGGAGTAAGTCAAGGGGTACAAATATTTTCTAAAGCCACTGTATGTATAATATAATATTGTCATAGAGTTGAATTGTAATGATAGCATTTGATAGCATGATAGCAGAAATCCACAGGCCTTTGAAACAAAAATCATTAAATAATCATGTCTCTGTCACTAACAAAATGCCATCAGGCGTGGTAAACTCTACAATTCACTCGAAAAGAAAAGACAGAGATTAGGCTTTACACCTTACAGTGTTAAAACACCCCAAAAATGATTTAATGTAACACTACAATAGAGATAGAATAGAAATAGTAATAATATATAATAATAATAGAATAGAAAATAGTACACTTTTAACACTTTTCAGAATAAAATTTACACCATTGATTTTGCTGTGTGCTTAAAGGATGTATAGTCCTAGGCCTGTGTTGTTGTGTAGGTGGAGTTGTGAGACAATTAGCATATATTCCTCTAAGTACACATGTGGAACTGCATAAAAATCATTTTTATTTTAAAACCATTTTGAAATGTTGATCCCAATGTCACACATTGGCCCAATTATTTATAGAAAGACCCATATACCCAATCTCCCGGAAACATAAGATCTTTCTGAATATATGTATAGGAATTAGTGCAACCTAAACCCATGTTTGGGTGCCAAGATTTTACCCCTCTGAGCGTTCGGAGGCAAATATTCTTGGCATGTCATGAGTCGTCTTCCTCTTTAGAAAATGTACAGGGAGAGAACAAAACATGCCTTCATTTTTTTTAATACATATATGGATTCACTTTAAGGGAGGGATGATTTTATGAAGCTTGACAATCGCGACTGTTATGACTGTCAGTAAAAGGCCGTCGGTGATGAAGAGAGTGAAAATACACACTGGTTATTTTGTGTAGCATATCAACACCCCCTATGGCCCCTGTGGCCTGCATTAGGATAAAGGGAGGCAGGAGGCCTTGCTTCATTCAGGATAACTCAAATGTCTCTATATAGTTAAGCCTCTGCTAACAGACTGGATCAAATGAAAGGATGACCATGAACAGCGATATCCTTCTAATGTATGTGTACATATGATATCATTTCTACTATCTATGAGCTTTTCAGCACGAAGTCTGCCATATGTTATCTATCGTATAACACAATCATAAATACACTGGCCCTGCTGTGAATGTGGCTGTGATACATCACAACGGTGGGCATTCAATGGTTCTCAGCAGATTCAGCACGATTGTTTTTCAAATCACGGCATCGTTTTCCTCCAGAGCGTTCGTAGAGTTTAAATCATCGTTAGAATCTTCTTAGATCATCGTTAGAATCTTCTTAGATCATCGTTAGAACCTTCTTAGATCATCGTTAGAACCTTCGTAGATCATCGTTAGAACCTTCTTAGATCATCTTTAGAACCTTCTTAGATCAAGGTTAGAATCTTCTTAAGATTTATCTTCAGTGGCCAATTTTTTCCCCCCAGAGCCTTCGTTAGTAACCTGGCTCTTAAAAACCGTTGCACATTTACAAATGCATTTGCAATTGTTACAAAGAAGTGAAGGATATAATCCTAATTCAAATGAAAACTGAGATGACTGCATTAAAATAAACTATCTATTTCATGTTCAATCAACTGAGTTAGATTTTGCAACTAGGCTACGGTCTGTCATTTTTACCTTAATTGTATCTTTATTTAACCAGGCAAGTCAGTTAAAGAACAAATTCTTATTTTCAATGACGGCATAGGAACAGTGGGTTAACTGCCTTGTTCAGGGGCAGAACGACAGATTTATACCTTGTCAGCTCGGGGATTCAATCTTGTTACCTTTCGGGTTACAAGTCCAACACTCTAACCTGCCGCCCCAATGTGTTTCATGATGTGTGACAACACGTGGGCAATGATGTGCCCAATCTGTGACTTAGTGCATTATTATTGGGTAAGCAAGAGCAGCCTCAATATTTGCACCCATAAGTGGTAATATCTCTCTAGGAGTGGATCCGTCGCCAGTATTGTGGAATAATTATAATGTTAAGGTAAGATTTGAATGGAGAAAGCTGATTCGAGTGCAGCGTTGCTTTTCTTTGGATCCTATCAGTATCGACACATGATCTAACCATGCACATGGTTTAACCATGCACATGATCTAACCATGCACATGATCTAACCATGCACATGATCTAACCATGCACATGGTCTAACCATGCACATGGTCTAACCATGCACATGATCTAACCATGCACATGGTCTAACCATGCACTTAGCGAACGTTCTCTCTACGTGCTTGTTTGGGAAACCCTCTTTAAAAGAAAGTTGGCTCGTAAATAACGATACATCTGGTACTATCATCGTAATGCTTAAGTTACATCGCAACTGGGAAACGAGGCCCAGGACTGTTTTACAAATCAGGGCAGGGACAGCAATAGTTAGCATCACAAAATGGAAAAGGGTTCTATTTTAAAATAGAACATGGCTTGTTTTTTTCTCTCTTGCAGGAATCCAATGAGGGCAATCAAACAAATGCATGGTGAAGGTTGGAATGTATGAGGTACAGGTCTGTTTTTTCATTAAACCATTTCTCGGTGACTCAATAGCCCATCAGACGGTTTAGTTCGGTGGAGGGATCAAAGTCTTCACCTTTTCTGCTACGATTTAGAAGACCCCTTTAATGCCATTCACGTCTGTCTTAAGCTATGCAAAAGGGAATGTAACAAAGTCTCAGAGACATGAGTTGAAAAATTAAATCAACGAAACATAGGTAGGAGGAGTTGCATTCCAACTGCGTGTACCTGATTATCCAAATACCCATGATCTTACTCATAAGCCTTCTAAGAAAAACCAAAATGGGTTCTGTGAAAGTTCCCAGAACATTCGATAGATCGTTCTCTCATAACACATAAACGGTCCAGTTGTGCTGATAATTAATTATACAATTGCACAACTTTTCCAGAGCGTTGCTCTCACATTTTTGTTGTGGCAATATCGTATAAAAACATTACTGGTACAGTGTATTATTACCTCAGCTGGAAACCTAATGAGAACGTTTGGGGAATGTTCAGTGATGGTTGTTATAGATGTTGTGCACAACATTTTAGTAAATGTTAGGAGAACATTTCAAGGATATATATATATATATATACAATTATTTATTTTCTGAAAAAGAAAACATTTTGTTATCAAAAACATGTTATTATCCTATTGTTACATAAAACCCTAATTAGGACTTAATGGGAATCTTAGCTAATGTTCCGGGAATGTTCCCGGTTTGCTGGGTTAACATCAACCAAAAAACTAAAAGCTATGACATTTCACTACTTTGTTATTGCTGGTTAAGCGTCTACACATAATGACTGATCTGTCATCAGCTAATGTGGTGACCTATTCCTAAAATTCATTTTGAGCAACTCCTTGTACTTGTAAATTATCCCACAAGCTTCAGTTCTTGACCTCAAGTCTTAGCCCTTAAAGTGGAACTGAAACCATTTTTTAAAAACACAGTTAATCATAATATTGGTGTCAAATATCACATTTGCAGTTTATACTTCAAAACCAACTTCATAAAAGTTTTTAAAAATAGATTTTTTTTTTTACTGAAAGTTCCATTCCCGTAGAGTAAGGCATTGTTGGCAGAATTAAATGGATGCAGTCAATGTATGATTAATAAAATGAACCATTAAATCTCCTCTAATATACACTGAGTGTGCAAAACATAACATAGATTTGACCAGGTGAATTCAGGTGAAAGCTATGATCCCTTATTGATGTCACCTGTTAAATCCACTTCAATCTGTGTAGATGAAGGGGAGGATTTCTAAGTATTGAGACAATTGAGACATGGATTGTGTATGTGTGCCATTCATAGGGTGAATGGGAAACACAAAAGATTTAAGTGCCTTTGAACAGGTTATGGTAGTGCGCACTGGTTTGTGTTTGTCAAGAACTGCGTAGCTGCTGGGTTTTTCCCATTCAACAGTTCCCTGTGTGTATCAAGAATGGTTCACCACCCAAAGGACATCCAGCCAACTTGACACAACTGTGGGAAACATTGGAGTCAACATGGGCCAGTATCCCTGTGGAAAGCTATCGACACCTTGTAAAGCCCCATGGAAATTAGGCTTTTCTGAGGGCAAAAGAAGGTGCAACTCAATATTAGGAATGTTTTGTACACTTAGTTTATATTGCTATCAGGTTGTAAATCCAGCTAGTTTATTTTTCACTGCCTCCAGCCATTCAGGTGATGCAGTATTGGGAATGTCAACACAATCTATCTATTCAGTACGTCACTAAGGCAATAGCTTATCTATTTATGTAGGTCTACTTATTTTGGAAGCCAGCTAAGCCACTTAGCTAACTAGATCTTAAAATGACACAGAGCCTTGTACCAAATATACTAACCCAAGATATATCATTGAGAAAGGGGGATACCTAGTCAGTTGTCCAATTGAAATGTGTCTTCCGCATTTAACCTCTGAATCAGAGAGGTGCGCGGGGGGCTGCCTTAATTGACATCCCACGTCTTCGGCGCCCGGGGAACAGTTGGTTAACTGCATAGCTCAGGTGCAGAACAACAGATTTTTACATTGTCAGCTCTGGGATTCGATCCAACAACCATCCGGTTACTGGCCCAATGCTCTAATTGGCGTCATTTCCAATGGGTACAAATGAAGAACAGGCAAGGAGGTGGGCAGAGCCAAGCACAAATAGTGAGATCATATTCACAATTACATTTTGAATGTCAACTACATGCTGAAAAAGTTTGAGAGGGTTTATCTTAATCTGTCTAACATCGTTGTTGTTGTTGTTGTTGTGCTTAGAGAACTGAGGGAGAGGTAGTCTGCCTATTGATTGTTTGACCAACAGGACTGTAAAGCTCCCAAACGTAAGACTACCACGGTATTTTATATATTATAAGTCTTTTGTGACTTTTGCTACTACTTTCTAAACAATGATCTGAACAAAGTTGTTCAGTTCTGCTGCTGTCACGTTCGTTGATGGAATGAGGAGACCAAGGTGCAGAGTGGTAGGCGAACATCTTACATTTATTTAAAATGAACACCCAAAAACCAACAAAATACAAAATGAATGTAAAGTTCTGCAGGCTATACAGCAACTAACAAAAAACAAGATCCCACCAACTAAGGTGGGAAAAAGGGCTGCCTAAGTATGATCCCCAATCAGAGACAACGATAAACAGCTGCCTCTGATTGGGAACCATACCCGGCCAACAAAGAAATAGAAACATAGATTTGCCCAGCCACGTCACACCCTGACCTAACCAAATAGAGAATAAAAAAGGCTCTAAGGTCAGGGTGTGACAGCTGCCTGTAAACACAGTCCAGTGCAGTGCAACATCAAAATGAATGACAAATGCCAGTATGACATTTGTGTAATGTCCAGGACTGGACAAGACTGACATGTCTTTATCATTTTTTATTCACAGTGTCTATTAATTGCCCAAACGCACAGCCACTTTCCCATTCATATTACCATCGAATTTTCAAACATACCCCGACTCTACGTTATTTCCAAAAATTCTAATAATTGATCAAAAACAAGAAAATGTGTACATCTATGTGCTCGCTTGTCACGTCATATTCTTCCCGAGAATGTATTTGAACAGATTTTAATAAGATTTAATGGTGCTAAATCTGTGTCAGTTCCTCCATAAATGCTCTTCTAACAATTGGCGTTGTTCGCTGGCCTCCTACATATTCGTCCTTACAATGGTCTACACGCCATTGAAATCCATGAACCTGTGTGCACAAGCTTTGTATAACATGACTAATGGCAACCCAATTCTGATACTTGTTCCACTAATTGGTCTTTTGACCAATCACGTTAAATCTTTTCACGTTATCTTTTTTTTCCAGAGCTGATCTGATTGGTCAGCCTAAACGCAGCCATAGAGTGGAGGAACTGAAATCACAAAGGGATACACTTAAAAGGTAGGGAGCACTTAACCAGGGTACAGTTTCCTTTGCTATCATCATCTATACAGATGTGACAGTGGAGGCTTCCAGGATATGGGGGTCTTAAATTAGCAAGCCAAAATATATTGTCGATCCACCTCCCTATGTAGCCTTGCTTGACTTTAATATGGGTTGTGGTCATTAGGGCATACAATGGGCAAAGTTTAAAATGTTTTTAAAAGTTAAATGAAAACGTGCGTTTCTTATTGAACAAATTAATGTAGTCCCTCCCTGTTTGAATCTTTTTTTCTCCCAATTGTTCCCTCATGAACACAGCCCTGAAGTTGTGTTTGGGGGACTGTTTGTGTGGCATCATCCCTGGCACTGTACCATGTTTACTATCAGAAGAGGGCATAGATTGCTTACTAAGATCTGTTGTCCCAGCTAGCACATTTGGTTCCTTGGAACAGGCCGGGGGGGGGGGGGGGGGGGGGGGGTTGTGGGAATGAAGCCATACATTTCCTGACCTGTAAAACCGAACGTTTTTTAAACATTCTGAGGAGAAGTGAACATTTAGCCTGTTCTAGGAGTTTCAATTTTTAGGTTGCATGGAGGTTCTGAAAATGTTTTATACTCTGGTTCCTTGAACGTTTTCCTAGGAGGTTTTATTAACGTTCTGAGAACAGAAATTATAGGTTATTTGAAGGTAATTAAATATAATTCTGAGAAGATTCTCTTAATATTGTGCAAATTGTATGGTTATCATGGAACATTTTCTTAACACTCTAAGGATAAAATGTAAAGGTTATTTGACGGCTTTTGAGTAACGTCCTTAGAACATTCACTGAATGACATTTAATAACACTGCTAGCTTATTCAAACTTTTTTAAATTTTTACTCCAAGCACCGATAGGACACATGTAAATACATTTTCTTAGGCATTAATCATGCGAACAACTTCAAAAATAAAAAAAATTGCGACACAGCATTAGTGAGATTCAAACCAATTATTTTCTGTTCTCAATCCGTGGAATTATTCTGAACAAAAATATTAACTCAACATGCAACAATTTCAAAGATTTTACTGAATCACAGTTCATATAAGGAAATCGGTCAATTTAAATAAATAAATTATGCCCTAATCTATGAATTTCACATGACTGGGAATACAGATATGCATCTGTTGGTCACAGATACGTAAAAAAAAGTAGGGGCGTGGACCAGAAAACCAGTCAGTATCTGGAAGCTGAAAATGTCCCAGTTCACCCCTGGCCTGCATACTCACCAGACATGTCACCCATTGAGCATGTGTGGGATGCTCTGGATCAACGTGTACGACACCGTGTTCCAGTTCCCGCCAATATCCAGAAACTTCGCACAGCCATTGAAGAGGAGTGGGACAACATTCCACAGGCTGCAATCAACAGCCTGATCAGGCAAATGGTGGTCACACCAGATACTGACTGGTTTTCTGATCTAGAAAGTTGTGGGAAGGTTGTATACAAAATAGCCATAGGACAACCACGCTCTCACCAAGCTCTCAGAACGTTATGTGCTAGCTGGGGTTGTCGTACTAATGAAGGTTAATGGACACAGCTAGCAGGATGTTCTGTATGCAAGCCTCAAGGGCATGTCAGGTACTGTTACCCTGATATGCTGTGCTGTGGGAATCTATTTACTTCAATTATTAGGGCATGCACATATTTTTGTATCTTTTTTTTCTTCATTTTGCTATCGTAGTGAAAATGAGCTTTTCTTGTTGAAAATTAGCATTGCATAGTATCAACAACAGTAGAAAAGTGCAGTTTGTCCTTGCCATTGATGTGGGAAATTCCAAGATGTGGTCTATGATAAGTTCATACCTTTAAAGGAAAGAGGCCACTTTTTTTTCCTTCCTAATTTTACTATTCGATTGAGCAGGTTAAGACACGTTCATAACTGCTGTTACACTTGTATGCAAAGTCAACAGTGGAACAATGCTTATCTCGGCATCTCCGAGACTCTTTAATCTGTCGGCTTTATAAATTATTGTCTGTAATCAAGTAAGGATTAATTCCACAGTCCTCAATCTATATGCACCAGCAGGTTGTCAGGTGCCACTTAAATGGGTTTAGTGTGATTGGGTACATCACGTTCAGTTATTCTCGACAATATGGCCTTTGTTCTCCTGTTTTGCTTTCTCTTGCTTAATGTTTTGCACAGGAAGTCTTGTCACGTCTGAGGAATTAGGTCATCGTCTGTATTGTCTGTAATCGATTCATAATTAAATAACCGTAATCACTTAAACACGTGACTAAAATACCAGAGCTCTGGGTCTAGCAAATTAGACTAAATTATACTAACAAAAAAAATGGAGGAAACATCTGCAAAACTATATATTTATTTACCTTTTGATGCACAAACATTTGCCCAATGCTATTAGAACACAATTATTGGTCTGTTGACGTGGAGATGAGCTGATGCAGTCAAGCAACATGGACGACAGGATGTCTGTTCTCTTTTCCCACCTTGGCTGCTTTCTCAATGCCTATATTGCCTTGTGATGTGGTACTGTCTGATGCAGTACTGTCTGATGTTAACCCAGGAAAGCACAACTTGTCCTCGAAACGTTGTCATTATTCTGCGTCTGGTTAAATCACCATGGGACATTCCTTTTTTCTTTGGTACGTTCTTCTGCCCTATACCTGATGAGTTGAATGTGCATTTAAAAAAAATATATATTATACTGTCTGATGTTCTCACAGTCCATTGGCATTCAATGTTGTTGTTGCTGACGCAATGCACAGTGGGTAATTCAATATTTAATGTTGACACCCTCACCGCATCTTAGAATGCGACAAAATCAAATACTGTCCAGATACTGTTGTTGCTTTTCAGTCCGTCTTCATTGAAGTCTTGCTGCACAGATGATCAGATCTCACAATGTTTGGAGAAGTGTGAAACCACATTTATCACGTAGCTTGACTGTTATGAAGACTGATTCAAAGCAACCTGTTACTGACATGTACTGAGTAAATATCATATGTATTAGCTTCTTTAGAGTGGGTTGTTTATTTAACAACAATTGGGCCCTATTTAATCAGCAGGTATGAGGGTTAACCAATTTTTTGTGTTGACTAGAGGTGTGGTGTTGAGGTGTCCTCCACATACACTGCCCACTCGGGATAGGGAGGGGTGGGTGATGGGAGGTCCCCTCTTGGGGCCTCAGGGGAACTGTTGCCAGAGGAGAGGAGAGATTCTCTACAGGTTCTCCTCTTAGCTCTGACTCCCTGGCCTCTTCAGGGGTTCTCCTCCAAGCCCAGCCTGTCGACCGAGGAGGGATTCTCCAGGGGTTTTTCTCCAAGCCCTGCCTCCCTGCTCTCTCCCCCGAGGAGGGATTCTCCAGGGGTTTTTCTCCAAGCCCTGCCTCCTGTCTTCTCCACCAAGGAAACACACCCCATGACCCTGAGAAGAAGGCACCAGGAACTCCGCAGTCGTTACCATGGAGCCAGTTTCCAGCGCTTGAGTGGAAAATGAGGCCTTTTTTTAATGAAACTGAGACCACACAAGAGCCCCATAGGTATTAAACTTTCCCACTAAAAATTTATTGTGTTATTTTTGTTGAAGATCTCGATGCCAGGGCCAATTTGGCCCCTAAAAATAGAGCCGGTGTAGTTGCTCTAACATGGGGTTCTCACCATAAAACCACTCCCTGAAGCGATAGGTGCCAGGCAGGTAAAGAGGGGCGAGATCCCGAGGATATTCCACTGAGCCGGGTTTCCCACAGTTCAGGAAGTGGAGAACCCAGGGGGTGTGTCTACGCTACTCTGCCGTTTGGCTGGCAACACTTTAACCCAGCAACAAGCCACAGGGGTCTCCGTGTTCAACAGATCTGGAGCACATTTCAAATGACATCATTCTTCCTACTTCTAAACCTTTTTTTCACTCAGAATGATTAAGAGTTCAGGCAAAGTTTTGCCTTTGTGAGATTTTATTAGAGGTCTCCCAGAGGTTCCGAAAGCAACTGTCACTCTGACAGGGATTTGCAGAGGGGATATCCTGAATGACGGCTAGCTAGCCCGTTTTGGGAAATGACACAAAAGATTCACTCCTGTTGAGTGCTCAGAGTGGGGATATTTTTGTCTATGGGCTAACTGCTCATCCCAGCTGTTAATAAGGGGAAAACACTGGGAAATCACCTGTCCCCTCTTGACGATGGGAAGATAACAGGGTAACCCGTGCAAGAGCGGACAAATGGGAGATGTCAGACTTCCCAGGGGGGTTTTACAGGCAATGTTACCTCCCTAAGGAAGGAAATCCTTGACTGGCATGGACATTCAAAACAGTAGATGAGGTCTCCCCTTCCACCTAACTCTGGTTAATTATTGGACAAAGGATGTTCCTTTAATTGAGAACGTCGCTTTAAATTCTCTTAAGTTAAAGCAAAAAGTGAATAACATTTATAGATATAATTCCTCTCATCATTGGATTCCCTATTTTACCAAGATCAGCAATTCACCTTTTCACTCTAATTGGTATCAGTGCCACAGGACTGTGTTAGCCTACTAAGCTAAAGTCTAGGTCAGGGAGTTAACGTCAGTCATCAGGCAAGGATTTCATTACACAAGTACGGCTCATAACACTGTGCTCCCTTACCGTCCACTCAACAATTTAACACCAATCTTCCACCATCTCAAGATTGACTTAATAAAAGAGGGAGAAGAAGTTGAATGAGAAGCAGCTTTTCCAAAGCCACAGTCACTAATGCAGAAATAATGATTTAGTTTCCCAGGGCGGAAGCCCTTTGTTGTTGGCAGTAAAGGTGGAAATTTGGAGGGTGTGATTGTTGTGGTGAACAACAAGACGCTGGTACGGGCAGGGGCGTCATTTCAGCTCCACCTAGGGTATGGCAAAGTGACAAGGGGGAGGGGGAGGGGGAGGGGGGGGGAGTTATGAAATTGAAGCTCTACACAATTCTAAAAACTGTCAAATGCAGTTTGGAGAACACCAAAAACAAGCTAACTTGAACTCAAGCTATTATCACATTGGTTACATAGCTCCATTCACCTCAGTCGATAGGGGAATTTCTATAAACACGTAATACTCCTGTAATCACTTTCTGCTTTGACAGTACCAGGGATGCAATGCGTTTTAGCGTGATTAAATGACACAGTACCAGGGATGCAATGCGTTTTAGCGTGATTAAATGACACAGTACCAGGGATGCAATGCGTTTTAGCGTGATTAAATGACACAGTACCAGGGATGCAATGAGTTTTAGTGTGATTAAATGACACAGTACCAGGGATGTAATGAGTTTTAGTGTGATTAAATGACACAGTACCAGGGATGCAATGAGTTTTAGTGTGATTAAATAACCAGGGATACCATGAGTTTCAGCATGTTTAAATGATAAATGACTAGGGTTACCAAAAATTTTCATTGTGTTTAAATGGGGTGGCAGGGTAGCCTAGTGGTTAGAGTGTTGGACTAGTAACTGGAAGGTTGCAAGTTCAAACCCCCGAGCTGTCAAGGTACAAATCTGTCATTCTGCCCCTGAACAGGCAGTCAACCCACTGTTCCTAGGCCATCATTGAAAATAAGAATTTGTTCTTAACTGACTTGACTGGATAAATAAAAATGATAGGTAACCAGGGATACCATGAGTTTCAGTGTGTTTAAATGACCAGGGATACCATGAGTTTCAGTGTGTTTAAAGGATAAAGAGGAATCTGATGTCAGAAAGTTGGTCATCCTGACAAGAAACTCAATTTGTCTATACAGGATCTTAATTTCATCACTCTTTGTTTGCTGAGATTTTTTTCTACAAATGCTAACTTGTGGTGTCACAATGGATATTAAAACGCTACAATACATTCACAGATTTCACAACACACAGGCCCCTACTCCACCACTACCACAGATCTACAACACACTGTGTGCCCTCAGGCCCCTACTCCACCACTACCACAGATCTACAGTACTAAATCCATGGTCGGGTAGGGTTCTCAATCAGGGACAGCTGTCTATTGTTGTATTTCTATGTTTTGGTCGGGTAGGGTTCTCAATCAGGGACAGCTGTCTATTGTTGTATTTCTATGTTTTGGTTGGGTAGGGTTCTCAATCAGGGACAGCTGTCTATTGTTGTATTTCTATGTTTTGGTCGGGTAGGGTTCTCAATCAGGGACAGCTGTCTATTGTTGTATTTCTATGTTTTGGTCGGGTAGGGTTCTCAATCAGGGACAGCTGTCTATTGTTGTCTCTGAGTGAGAACCATACTTTGGTAGCCCTTTTCCCACCTGTCTGTGTGGGAAGTTGACTTTGTTTAGGGCACATAGCCTTTAGCTTCACGGTTTGTTTTTGTAGTGTTTATTGTTTTGTTCGGCATCTTTTTTTCCAAATAAAAAGAGAAATGTACGCTCACCACGCTGCACCTTGGTACTCTTCCTTTAACGGCCGTGACATGTAGTGTATTAGAGGTTTTCAAATGACTTCTAAAGTTTGTAATTTCACTTTAAAATGACAGTCTTGATTTGCCCTCACGAAACATTTATCAACCCATGTGAAACACGATGGCCCTTTCAACCTGATTGCCCTGCAGCCCTGTCAATCAACCTTCAAGCCTCCACTCATTCCTTCCAATCAGGGTGATTGGTATCACTCCAGGGCTTCTGAGGAGGAATGGAGTTGGAAGAGGAAGAAGAGGTCGAAGAGAATGAGGAAAGCAGAGGTTGGATTTTAATTGAAGCGAGATGGCGACAAAAATGGATATGGGGTGTTGAAGGTGATTGGGGTCAAATCAAACAGAGTGGGGGGGGGGGAGAAAGGTGTTTGGTGCAGTTGAATCAGTGAAGGTAAACTGTAGTGGACTTGTGATATTTGTGTGTTCTTCAGACCAGCTTGGATCAAGATCTGTATCTTGCTTTGCTCTTAGGAACAAGGCACAATGTAATGTAGTGATTTCTCGGGTAGCGTTTACATGTGGAGGTGGAGCAATTGAAATGGAAAATTCCTGGTGTTTATAATGCCCGCCGTTTGGTGCAACGCAGACCCGGTGGTGAGCGTGGCGAAACAGGAGTCACTGTCCGTTCTTTTTGAGTTTTTAGTCAGTCTTAACCCAACAATGTCATGTTAGGATATATTAGTTATCCTTTTAGAGGGATCCTGAGAGGATCCCTGTGAGTAGTAGATCTGTGCCAGAACAGAGGGATAGGCCAACGAGTGATATATGCTTCAAGTAAGGTTGGCTTCTTAGCGTTCATAGCAACGGTTATCAACAGTAGTGCAGAAAAGGAACATAAATCACAGAAAATAGATGTGGTGGTGGCAGCTGCAGAGAAGTACATGGTGGTACGAGATTTGACTTCAGAAGAGTTACAGGGTGTGTTGAGTGGTGGTGTCACGTCAACCCAGGCCGGTGGCATGGTGCAGGAGCAGATGGGGTCAAAATAGTATTGGGTTTTTAATGAGTGTAGGGTTTGTTGTGTGTTTGTTTTTGTTTTTCCTTTTCGCATGTTGTATCACAAAGTATAATGGCCTTATATTATAGTTCAGTTGGTCTATTCAAGATATTAGATGTCCACTGCCGTTAAACTACACAACTACAGAAGAAGAAGTGCAGAACTACAGAAGAAGTGCAGAACTACAGAAGAAGAAGTGCAGAACTACAGAAGAAGAAATGCAGAACTACAGAAGAAGAAGTGCAGAACTACAGAAGAAGAAGTGCAGAACTACAGAAGAAGAAGTGCAGAACTACAGAAGAAGAAATGCAGAACTACAGAAGAAGTGCAGAACTACAGAAGAAGAAGTGCAGAACTACAGAAGAAGAAATGCAGAACTACAGAAGAAGAAGTGCAGAACTACAGAAGAAGAAGTGCAGAACTACAGAAGAAATGCAGAACTACAGAAGAAGAAGTGCAGAACTACAGAAGAAGAAGTGCAGAACTACAGAAGAAGTTCTTAACCCAACAATGTCATGTTAGGATATATTAGTGATCCTTTTAGAGCGTACTGCGCTGTTTCAGGTGCAACGTTTATGGTCATGTAGCAGGAGTTTGTAGGAGGGAGATTCCAGGATATGGCAAGTGTGCAGGAGGGCATGCGATAGAGGATTGTGTCGTTTTGGTGGATAAAGTTGTGTGTGTCAACTATAGGGGTGCCTATGTTTCTGGGGATCGGAAGTGTCCGGTGAGAGAGAGGCAGGTTGAGGTGGCCAGGGACAGAGTAGTGCAGAAGGTGTCGTATGCTGAGGCAATGAAGATAGGAGATGAGGATAGGTTTAAGGGCTTGGGATTCTGAGAGGATCCCTGTGAATAATAGATCTGTGCCAGCGCATAGGGTGCTAGGCCAACGAGTTATATATGCTTCAGTAAGTTTGGCTTCTTACAGTTCATAGCAGTGGTTATAACTGTACAGAAGAAATGGAACATAAATCACAGAAAATATATGTTGTGGTGGCAGCTGCAGAGATGTATTTGGGTAGATCAGATTTGACTTCAGAGGAGTTACTATAGGGTGTGTTGGTGTCCTGTCCACCCTGGCCATGCAGGAACGGCAGAGTATTTTGTATTTATTATGCATCTCCATTTGCTGAAACAGCAGCTACTCTCCCTGGGGTCCAGCAATATTAAGGCAGTTTTAATACAAATATTAAAACGCTACAATACATTCACAGATTTCACAACACACTGTGTGCCCTCAGGCCCCTACTCCACCACTACCACAGATCTACAACACACTGTGTGCCCTCAGGCCCCTACTCCACCACTACCACAGATCTACAGTACTAAATCCATGTGTGTGTATATATAGTGCGTATGTTATCGTGTGTGTGTGTGTATGCATGTCTGTGACAATGTTTGTTGCTTCACAGTCCCCGCTGTTTCATAAGGTGTTTTTTTTAAGTCAAATTTTACTGCTTGCTTCAGTTACTTGATGTGGAATAGAGTTCCATGTAGTCATGGCTCTATGTAGTACTGTGTGCCTCCCATAGTCTGTTCTGGACTTGGGGAATGTGAAGAGACCTCTTGTGGCATGTCTTGTTGGGTATGTATGGGTGTCCGAGCTGTGTGCCAGTAGTTTAGACAGACAGCTCAGTGCATACAAAATGTCAATACCTCTCATGAATAAAAGTAGTGATGAAGTCAATCTCTCCTCCACTTTCTGCCAGGAGAGATTGACATGCATATGATTAATATTAGCTCTCTGTGTACATCCAAGGGCCAGCGTGCTGCCCTGTTCTGAGCCAATTGCAAGTCCTTTTTTGTGGCACCTGACCACATGACTGAACAGTAGTCAAGGTGCGACAAAACTTGGGCCTGTAGGACCTGCCTTGTTAATAGTGTTGTTAACCTCTTGAAGCTAGGGGGCACTATTTTCATGTTTGGAAAAAGAACGTTCCCAAAGTAAATGGGCTATTTCTCAGGACCAGATGCTAGAATATGTATATAATTGACAGTTTAGGTTTCCAAAACGGTAAAAATATTTTCTGTGAGTATAACAGAACTGATATTGCAGGTGAAAGCCTGAGAAAAATCCAATCAGGAAGTGACTCTTATTTTGAAACCCCTGTGTTCCTACGCATCCCTATTGCCCATTGAAAGGGATATCAACCAGATTCCTTTTGCCATGGCTTCCCTAATGTGTCTACAGCCACTAGACATAGTTTCAGGTTTTTATTTTGAAAAATGAGTGTGAACGACAACATTGCGTCAGTGGTCAGGTGGTGGCTCTCAGAGTGATTTGTGCGTAATAGACAAAGGCGGCCATTGTTCCTCTCGCTCCTACTGGAAAGCCAATTGTCCCGGTTGATATATTATCGAATAGATATTTTAAAAACACCTTGAGGGTTGATTATAAAAAATGTTTGTCCTGTTTCTGTCGATATTATGGATCTAATTTGGAGTGTTTTTCAGCTTTGTCGTAACCGCAATTTCTGGTGGATTTCTCAATAAAACGTGGACAAGAAACAGAGGTATTTCGGCTATAAAAATAATCTTTATGGAACAAAAGGAACATTTGCTGTCTAACTGGGAGTCTCGTGAGTGAAAACATCCGAAGCTCATCAGAGGTAAACGATTTAATTTGATTGCTTTTCTGATTTTCGTGACGAAGCTTCCTGCTGCTAGCTGGACATAATGCTATGCTAGGCTAGGCTATCGATAAACTTACACAAACGCTTGTCTTGCTTTGGCTGTAAAGCATAATTTCAAAATCTGAGATGACAGGGTAATTAACAAAAGGCTAAGCTGTGTTTCACTATATTTCACTTGTGATTTCATGAATATGAATATTTTCGAGTAATATTTTTTTACCGTTGCGCTATGCTAATTAGTGTAGTTGATGACAATTCTCTTGGATCCGGGATGGGTAGTTCTAAGTTAAGAAGGTAGAGCATCACTTTATAATTAACAGACGCCCCGCCCCATCTTAGCTACTGCTGCATCAATATGTTTTGACCATGACAGTTTACAATCTATCGTTAGTCCAAGCAGTTTAGTCATCTCAACTTGTTCAATTTCCACATTATTTATTACAAGATTTAGTTGAGGTTTAGGATTTAGTGAGTGTTTTGTTCCAAATACAATGCTTTTAGTTTTAGACATATTTAGGGCTAACTTATTCCTTTCCACCCACTCTGAAACTAACTGCAGCTCTTTGTTAAGTGTTGCAGTCATTTCAGTCGCTGTAGTAGTTGACGTGTATAGTGTTGAGTCATCTGCATACATAGAAATTCTGGCTTTACTCAAAGTCAGTGGCATGTTGTTAGTAAAAATTTAAAAAAGCAGGGGCCTAAACAGCTACCCTGGGGAATTCCTGTTTCTAACGGAATTTGTAATTGATAGGCTTCCATTAAAGAACACCCTCTGAGCTCTGTTAGACAAGTAACTATTTATCCACATTATAGCAGGGAGTGTAAAGCCATAACGCATACGTTTTTCCAGCAGCACTATGATCAATAATGTCTAAAGCTGCACTGAAGTCTAACAAGACCACAACCACAATCATTTTATCATCAATTTTTGTTTTTTTTATGAGATTAGTTTGAAGTGTGTGTTCTTAATTTTTTTATTGTTCATTTTATTATTATTATTATTTTTTAAATATGTTTTATTTTGTATTACAAAGTATAATGGATTTATATTATAGTCCAGTTGGGGGCAGTAACGCAACATATTGGATGCCAACCGCCGTTAAACTCCTAATAATAATAAGAAGAAGAGTGACAGACTTTCACATGTAGTTTCCTGACCAAGGTGTTGTGTATCAATTAGAATGTACATTTGGGGACATTCTCTGGGTATAATTGGTGTGATGATTGACGATGTTTCTGCCTGCCCGGCGCTAGGTAAAGTTGTAAGACATGTTTGTAAGATAAGTTTGTTGTGTTGTTTGCTGGCACCCAGCTAGGGCTAGTATTCTTTGTTTGTATGTACAACTTGTGCATGCTACTTAGTTAGTATTGTTATTCACTGCTATGTGTTTTTACGTGCCACTAACCTACTCACTAGTATTTTATTAGCAATATTTACATTGTTTTTATGTTACCGCTGCAATGTATAGCCTTACATGCTACTGCTGTATTAGAGAGTACCATTGGCTCTCCTGTGCCCTTGCACCTGCGCAATGTCCTTACACAGCTCTCTGGTCTTGGCCATTGTGGAGAGGTTGGAGTCTGTTTGATTGAGTGTGTGGACAGGTGTCTTTTATACAGGTAACGAGTTCAAACAGGTGCAGTTAATACAGGTAATGAGTGGAGAACAGGAGGGCTTCTTAAAGAAAAACAAACAGGTTTGTGAGAGCCAGAATTCTTACTGGTTGGTAGGTGATCAAAAACTTATGTCATGCAATAAAATGCAAATAAATTACTTAAAAATCATACAATGTGATTTTCTGGATTTTTGTTTTAGATTCCGTCTCTCACAGTTGAAGTGTACCTATGATAAAAATTACAGACCTCTCCATGCTTTGTAAGTAGGAAAACCTGCAAAATCGGCAGTGTATCAAATAATTGTTCTCCCCACTGTATTTTCACTCTATAAATGTAATTCCATTACCAAACTATTTGTTGATTTCATTTCACATTTTTGGCCAGTCTATCCTGTGTGATTATGGATTATGGCAGCAGACTCAGTCACTCTCCTCAGTCTTTAGTACTAGTACGACACTGTATCCTACAAATTCATCAGCTTTCCGAATTCAGCTCAGCCTGAACTTCCTAGATATGACTATTTCGCAACAATTTCCCCAGAGGGAAAGGTAGTATAACATGGCTTATATAACCATTGAACTGCCTCAGCCTAGAGGCTTTTGTGAGAAGGTCTGTTCGACACCCACCTCTACACAGTAGGGCCAGTTTTTTTGAGTCCGCATTGCAGCTCTCTCTCCTGCTACAGTAGCACATCCAAGGTTCGCCTCGTTCAGGTGTATTCAACTCTTACCCTACGAGGCCCGGAGCCTGCTGGTTTTTTGTTCTACCTGATAATGAATTTCACAAACCCAGGTCTAAATCAGTCCCTGGTTAGACAGGAACAATGAAAAAATGCAGTGAAACTGTCTTGGAGGTCCAGAGTTGGAAGGTCTATTTCCTCCAGAGGGATTTGTTTATGTTCGGTGGTCCTCACACCCAGCAGCCATCTCCTCCTTATGTGACCCCTTTGTTTTTTGGTTTCTCCATCCCTGTTTGGGTTTTAGTCCACTCTGTTCTCCGACCCATCCCTGTTACAGGGTCAGTGGGAATGACCTCCTCGTGACTGAATTGTGTTTTCACGTTTTGGCAACAGTTCATGGTTGTGGCCCTTTATTTCCTATGTGGAGGCCAGGTGACACACCCACACATGTCCTCTATGGAGTTCGTGCTGGCACACCCAATGGACCAATCAAGGTACTGGCCTCTACTTAGCCCTCAGACCCTTTAACAGCTCTGTAACAAGTGTTTTATGTGGGTGGGAGTCGGGACAGAGAAAGAACTTCCTGTAAACTTTTCACTTCCGTCCTAGGTCAGACAAGGGAAGCGGGACAAACTGGGAGTATTGGCTTGCTCTATTATAATTGGCTTGCTCATGAAAAAGACTGGCTGTGAGGAAGACTCAAGGTTGAGAAAACCTCCTCCCCCTGCAAGTGTGCAGAATTGACATAAAAGTCGTCATATCACCTATTCATACAGAAGCTGTATCATAATGTCTTTGACTAATGGGAGACTGTATAACATCTTTGAAATGGTGACTCAGGCACTAAATCCTCTCTAGATAATCACACCCTCTGTATCTGTTTGTTTGCAGTTGATTTGATAGGAGGTGACAGTCGTATCCGCGGCCTACGCTGAGATTAAAGATCATGGATCTTTACCCTGTCAAAGGGTAGAGTAACCTGGGCTCTCATTCTTTCTTACTTCAGTTTGGATTTACAGGGTGAAAGATGTCTCAACCCAGACCTTTGAAATCCACTTAGGTTAATCTTAACTGGTGCTTTGTAGGAAGCAGCTATAATTGTTTGGTAACAAGTATCCATCGATGAAAGGAAATGAAATACCTGGGGCATGATTCAATCGTCGGAGAAGAGAGTTCCGTAAGAGAAACCACTCCCCACTGGGCAAAACTGGTGTAATCGACCTTGATTCCACGTAAAAATTCATCTAAATCCAATAACATGGTCACTTTTTTTGTTGTTGATTTAGGATTGAACTTTCGTTGACAATTCAAACAAATGTAAATCAAAACTAGACGCTGAACTGACGTCTGTGCCGAGTGGGGTTGTGATGTTCCGAGTGGGGTTGTGATGTGCCGAGTGGGGTTGTGATGTGCCGAGTGGGGTTGTGATGTGCCGAGTGGGGTTGTGATGTGCCGAGTGGGGTTGTGATGTGCCGAGTGGGGTTGTGATGTGCCGAGTGGGGTTGTGATGTGCCGAGTGGGGTTGTGATGTGCCGAGTGGGGTTGTGATGTTCCGAGTGGGGTTGTGATGTGCCCAGTGGGGTTGTGATGTGCCGAGTGGGGTTGTGATGTGCCGAGTGGGGTTGTGATGTGCCGAGTGGGGTTGTGATGTGCCGAGTGGGGTTGTGATGTGCCGAGTGGGGTTGTGATGTGCCGAGTGGGGTTGTGATGTGCCCAGTGGGGTTGTGATGTGCCGAGTGGGGTTGTGATGTGCCCAGTGGGGTTGTGATGTGCCGAGTGGGGTTGTGATGTTCCGAGTGGGGTTGTGATGTGCCGAGTGGGGTTGTGATGTGCCCAGTGGGGTTGTGATGTGCCGAGTGGGGTTGTGATGTGCCGAGTGGGGTTGTGATGTGCCGAGTGGGGTTGTGATGTGCCGAGTGGGGTTGTGATGTGCCGAGTGGGGTTGTGATGTGCCCAGTGGGGTTGTGATGTGCCCAGTGGGGTTGTGATGTGCCGAGTGGGGTTGTGATGTGCCGAGTGGGGTTGTGATGTGCCCAGTGGGGTTGTGATGTGCCGAGTGGGGTTGTGATATGCCGAGTGGGGTTGTGATATGCCGAGTGGGGTTGTGATATGCCGAGTGGGGTTGTGATGTGCCGAGTGGGGTTGTGATGTGCCCAGTGGGGTTGTGATGTGCCGAGTGGGGTTGTGATGTGCCGAGTGGGGTTGTGATGTGCCGAGTGGGGTTGTGATGTGCCGAGTGGGGTTGTGATGTGCCGAGTGGGGTTGTGATGTGCCGAGTGGGGTTGTGATGTGCCGAGTGGGGTTGTGATGTGCCGAGTGGGGTTGTGATGTGCCCAGTGGGGTTGTGATGTGCCGAGTGGGGTTGTGATGTGCCCAGTGGGGTTGTGATGTGCCCAGTGGGGTTGTGATGTGCCCAGTGGGGTTGTGATGTGCCCAGTGGGGTTGTGATGTGCCGAGTGGGGTTGTGATGTGCCGAGTGGGGTTGTGATGTGCCGAGTGGGGTTGTGATGTGCCCAGTGGGGTTGTGATGTGCCGAGTGGGGTTGTGATGTGCCCAGTGGGGTTGTGATGTGCCCAGTGGGGTTGTGATGTGCCGAGTGGGGTTGTGATGTGCCGAGTGGGGTTGTGATGTGCCCAGTGGGGTTGTGATGTGCCCAGTGGGGTTGTGATGTGCCCAGTGGGGTTGTGATGTGCCCAGTGGGGTTGTGATGTGCCGAGTGGGGTTGTGATGTGCCCAGTGGGGTTGTGATGTGCCCAGTGGGGTTGTGATGTGCCCAGTGGGGTTGTGATGTGCCCAGTGGGGTTGTGATATGCCCAGTGGGGTTGTGATGTGCCCAGTGGGGTTGTGATATGCCGAGTGGGGTTGTGATGTGCCCAGTGGGGTTGTGATATGCCCAGTGGGGTTGTGATGTGCCCAGTGGGGTTATGATGTGCCCAGTGGGGTTGTGATGTGCCCAGTGGGGTTGTGATGTGCCCAGTGGGGTTGTGATGTGCCCAGTGGGGTTGTGATGTGCCCAGTGGGGTTGTGATGTGCCCAGTGGGGTTGTGATGTGCCCAGTGGGGTTGTGATGTGCCCAGTGGGGTTGTGATATGCCCAGTGGGGTTGTGATATGCCCAGTGGGGTTGTGATGTGCCCAGTGGGGTTGTGATGTGCCGAGTGGGGTTGTGATGTGCCCAGTGGGGTTGTGATGTGCCCAGTGGGGTTGTGATATGCCCAGTGGGGTTGTGATATGCAAATTTATGTCACAAACTCAAAGGTTTGTGGTTTGAATCGTCGGAGGAGGAAAGGAGAAATAATACTCCATTCTCTACAAAACAAGCGGAGGAGGAATGGAGTGCGTCATCTGTTTTGGCGTATTTAATTTAGTTTTAAGGTTAAAAAAAATGGAGACATATAGAGAACAAAATAGAATCGATGGCAATCCAATCTCATGGTACCATTTAGACGTTTGCCAATTTGCCATCACAAGAAAAAAAGCCCTGTAATTTGGGCCATAGCTGAATGGGGTGCCCTTACCCCTGTAAAAACAGTGGCCAGTGTCCGTGGACCACCTTTCCCCCAAAATCTCTGAAGTGATGTACAGTGATGCCAGAAAGTATTCGTACCCTGACTTATTTCACATTTTGTTGCTAGCCTGAACTTAAAATGGATTACGTTTATTAATTTTCTCACCCATCTACACACAATACCCCATAATGACATCACAATACCCCATAATGACATCACAATACCCCATAATGACATCACAATACCCCATAATGACATCACAATACCCCATAATGACATCACAATACCCCATAATGACATCACAATACCCCATAAGGACAAAGTGAAAACATGTTATTAGACATTGTTTTGTAAATGTATTGAAAATGAAATACAGAAATATCTCATTTACATAAGTATTCACACCCCTTTGCTATGACACTCCAAAATGAGCTCAGGTGTATCCAATTTCCTTTCATCATTCTTGACATTTCGCTACAACTTGATTGGAGTCCACCTGTGGCCAATTCAATTGTTTGGACATGATTTGGAAAGAAACACACCTGTCTATCTAATATCAGAGCTGAAACTATAGGACGGAATGTCACAGGAACTGTCCATAGATCTTAGAGATAGAATAGTGATGATGCATATATCTGGGGAAGGTTATAAAACCATTTCTAGAGTGTTGAAAGTTTCCAAGAGCACAGTGGTCTCCATAATTAGGAAATGGAAAAATATTGAACTACCCAGACTCTGCCTAGAGCTGGCCGTCCGACCAAACTGAGCAACCGGGCAAGAAGAACTTTGGTCAGGGAGGTAACCAAGAACCCAATGAGCCCTCTGACAGAACTACAGAGTTGCTTCTCTGAGATGGGAGAACCCGCCAGAAGGACAACAGGCTCTACAGCACTTCATCAATCTGGGATTTATGGGAGAGTGGCCACTCCTGAGAAAAATGCACAATGACAGTGCGCCTGGAGTTTGCCAAAAGGCACATGAAAGACTCTGAGAGCATGAAGCAAAAAATATTCTGTGGTCTTTATGCGTACAAATATATAACTCTATGACCTGAATGCAAAGCACTATGTCTGCAGAAAACCAGGCACAGCTTATCACCCATCTAACACCATGTCTACCGGGAATAATGGTGGGGGCAGCATTATGTTATGACGCTTTTCAGCGGCATGGATTGAGAGACTGGTAAGGATAGAAGAAACAATGAGTGGAGCCCAAATACAGCCAAATCTTTGATGAGAACCTGAATCAGAATGCAAACGACCTTAAGACTGGGACGAAGATTTTACATTCCAACAGCACAATGACCCCAAGCATACAGCCAAAGCAGCTCTGGAATGGCTTCAAAATAAGAATGTGAAAGTCCTTTAGTGGCCTAGTCAAAGCCCAGACTTGAATCTCTCAAAACAATCTGTGGAAAGACTTGAAGATTGTTGATCACCACCACTCCCCATCTAACAGAGCTAACAGAACCCCATCTAACAGAGCTAACAGAACCCCATAACAGAACCCCATCTAACAGAGCTAACAGAACCCCATAACAAAACCCCATCTAACAGAGCTTGAGAAAATATTGGAGAAAATCCCCAAACCTGATACAGATATACCCAAGACGATGCAAACTGTAACCCCTGCCAAAGGTGCTTCTACAAGTATTGACTCGGGTGTGAATACTTATGTAAATGAGATATATTTCTGTATTTCATTTTCAATATATTAGCAAAAATGTCTAAACACATGTTTTCACTTTGTCATTATAGGGTATTGTGTGTAGATGGGTGAGAAACATCTATTGAATTCATTTTGAATTCAGGCTGTAACACAACAAATGTGGAATAAGTCATGGAGTAGGAAGACTTTCTGAAGACAATGGCCAGTGGATGTAGCAGGCCCCAACACTTCCCTCTCCCAGACCATGACTAATCTTCTGCACAGATCAATCAAAGCAGCACAACAGACTCTCAGAACCCCCCCCACACACAGCCCCCCCCCTCCTCACACACACTCTGGATGGCCTTCCCATAATACCCCTTTCCTCTGCACTTGACACAGCCATGTGGCAGCTTCCAGGCCTCCAGACCTGAAAGAAAAAACAGGAAAGAAAGACCCCTAATCAGACATCCAGGGTTCAACTAGTATTTGTTTTATTTAAAATACTTTTGAGTGTTTGATAAAGACTGCCAGGTGTGCCAGATAGGTGGGTTTGCACTTATGGAACTATTCTATTGGACGTGGAATTGTCAAGTGCAGCTAAAGTACTTTAAAGAAACCATATATTATTTGAACTTAGTGTCCCTTTGCAACTCAATAAAAACACTCCTCTTGCTTCACTCAATTCATGTTTTTGTTGTTGTTTTGGTACAGCCGCTTCAAAATAAATCCCTGTTGCTTCAATGAAACAAGTCCTTGTGTGTGTTTATCACAATGTAACACATGTAACTTTAACTACCTCTTTTGTTGTCGCTCTGAGGTTCTCCCCAGAAGCCCCCTGTAGCCTCACCCCTAAAAGCTTCACCCCCCACCACTTTACCCCCATCCAGAATGATACTTCTGTCAGCTCGAAAATAAAGCCAACAGCTTCACTCTCACCCAAATAGGACCCCCCTCCCCATGTTTCAAGTCACCCTTCCCTGTTCCCACACACCCCAAATCTACCTTGTACCCTCAACTCTCACTGAAAATGGGCTTCCAAACCTGCATGGAGCCCTTTTTATAAGCTATCTGCGAATTTCCTCCCAAATAATTGACTTATCTTGTAATTATAATTTTTGGGGGGTAATTTACCCCCATTTTCTCCCCAAATTTGTGATAACAAATTGGTAGTTACGACCTCGTCTCATTGCTGCCCCGAAGGGCTCGGGAGAGGCGAAGGTTGAGACATGCGTTCTCCGAAACATGACCCGCCAAGCTACGATTCTTCTTTTCATAATTTTTCTTATGTACACTGCTCAGAAAAATAAAGGGAACACTAAAATAACACATCCTAGATCTGAATGAATGGAATATTCTTATTAAATACTTTTTTCTTTACATAGTTGAATGTGCTGACAACAAAATCACACAAAAATGATCAATGGAAATCAAATTTATCAACCCATGGAGGTCTGGATTTGGAGTCACACTCAAAATTAAAGTGGAAAACCACACTACAGGCTGATCCAACTTTGATGTAATGTCCTTAAAACAAGTCAAAATGAGGCTCAGTAGTGTGTGTGTGGCCTCCACATGCCTGTATGACCTCCCTACAATGCCTGGGCATGCTCCTGATGAGGTGGCGGATGGTCTCCTGAGGGATCTCCTCCCAGACCTGGACAAAAGCATCCGCCAACTCCTGGACAGTCTGTGGTACAACGTGGCGTTGGTGGATGGAGCGAGACATGATGTCCCAGATGTGCTCAATTGGATTCAGGTCTGGGGAATGGGCGGGCCAGTCCATAGCATCAATGCCTTCCTCTTGCTGGAACTACTGACACACTTCAGCCACATGAGGTCTAGCACTGTCTTGCCTTAGGAGGAACCCAGGGCCAACCGCACCAGCATATGGTCTCACAAGGGGTCTGAGGATCTCATCCCGGTACCTAATGGCAGTCAGGCTACCTCTGGCGAGCACATGGAGGGCTGTGCGGCCCCCCCCCAAAAATGCCACCCCACACCATGACTGACCCACAGCCAAACTGGTCATGCTGGAGGATGTTGCAGGCAGCAGAACGTTCTCCACGGCGTCTCCAGACTGTCACGTCTGTCACATGTGCTCAGTGTGAACCTGCTTTCATTTGTGAAGAGCACAGGGCGCCAGTGGCGATTTTGCCAATCTTGGTGTTTTCTGGCAAATCAAATCAAATCAAATCAAATTTATTTATATAGCCCTTCGTACATCAGCTGATATCTCAAAGTGCTGTACAGAAACCCAGCCTAAAACCCCAAACAGCAAGCAAATGCCAAACGTCCTGCACGGTGTTGGGCTGTAAGCACATCCCCCACCTGTGGACGTCGGGCCCTCATACCACCCTCATGGATTCTGTTTCTGATCGTTTGAGCAGACACATGCACATTAGTGGTCTGCTGGAGGTCATTTGCAGGGCTCTGGCAGTGCTCCTCCTTGGACAAAGGCGGAGGTAGCGGTCCTGCTGCTGGGTTGTTTGCCCTCCTACGGCCTCCTCCACTTCTCCTGATGTACTGGCCTGTCTCCTGGTAGCGCCTCCATGCTCTGGACACTACGCTGACAGACACAGCAAACCTTCTTGCCACAGCTCGCATTGATGTGCCATCCTGGATGAGCTGCACTACCTGAGCCACTTGTGTGGGTTGTAGACTCCGTCTCATGCTACCACTAGAGTGAAAGCACCGCCAGCATTCAAAAGTGACCAAAACATCAGCCAGGAAGCATAGGAACTGAGAAGTGGTCTGTGGTCACCACCTGCAGAACCACTCCTTTATTGGGGGTCTTGCTAATTGCCTATAATTTCCACCTGTTGTCTATGTGGACAGTTTGATTTCACAGAAGTGTGATTGACTTGGAGTTATTTAGTTAGTTGTTTAAGTGTTCCCTTTATTTTTTGAGCAGTGTATTTTCATTGAACAAATGAAAGTAAAAATATATCCAAAATAAACAGACATTAACAAACTGATAGAATACAACACAAAAACAAAACATTCCCCACACTCAACACAACACAACAATATACAACAACACACAACACAACAACATGCCCACCCTCACCCACAGTCACACACAAATACAAAACGAGCCCTCTGCTTCCCAAAACAATATCTCGCTCATGTGCCAGTTGGAACCAGGAAACTCCCGACCTGCCAACCGGCCAAATGCGACACGTGCACAACCACAACCAGTCAGCAGGTCGGAAACTCCCGAGCCCCTCAGCCCCGAACCCCCCAGCCCCGACCGGCACACAAACACGCCTCAAGTAGCCGTTACCTCCACTCAAGCACCACACTACCGAGATGGTAGTAAAATTTGATTTGATTTGATTTGATGGTCCACATACGGCCTCCATACTCTGTCAAATAAGTCTTGTGTTTGTTGAATTTATAATATATAGAATCCAGTGGGATGTAAATAGATAGTCCAGTCTTCCAGTGTGCTGTTGATGGTGAATATGAGACTTTCCAATTGATGGCTGTAATTTTTTTTTGCAGAAATTAAACCCGAGATTCGAAAACTTTGTCTGATATTGATCACCAATATTTACATTTCCTATCAGACATAATCGTGCATATGGATGGACATAAATTCCTAAACACAATGAAATGATAACACATACATTACCACAGCATATGTAACAGGGTTCAGGGTTCCTTTGTGTTTTTGTATCTTTAACAGCGATGTGACATTTCTGGGTGAATTATTTTGCATTCAGGCAGGAGTCACTGGCATACCGGACACCCCCGCAGCCAAGAAAGCCTAATTCTTCTTAAAGGCAGTTCATAATGAGTTTTAGTTTAGAAAACGGTCTCTCCACAGAAGTGACAGTTACAGGCAGTGTAAAAACAGCTTGATTTCCATAGCAACATCGGGGGGAACTGGGCAGAAGGCTGTGTGCTAAAGCAGGTCTTTAACATATTTTATTGAGCCTCAACACGGTACGGAAAGAGATGAACTGTGTAGGAAGCTCTGGTGACAGGTCGTCTGGATACTGGACAACCAATAAATTGGCAGATGCAAACAGATTATCATCTTTAGCGGACAGCAGTTCTTAAAGGTTTGAAAAAAAAAAAAAGCTGTCATTAGTAAAAAAATAATTGACTAAAACACACTGTTTTGCAGTGAAGGTCTACAGTTACCTCTAAAGCAGGGTAGCACCAGGGCTCCAATTTCCCTGCGGCATCGAAGGCCATGGCCCCCTTTGTGCCTGTATCGCCCTCTAAAAAAAGTGCCCTTGGACTGAACATAATTATTAGATATCTGTTCTCCAGGCTGAATATTGTTCCAAAGCACCTCTCACTCATACAGTATGTCTCTCTCCGATATCTTAATTCTTATTAGCCAATAACCAATCAGGGTCGTTCTCACAGGCATCTCAGCTCTGAAGTAGGCTACTAGTGAAGACAGACACATCGGAGATGCAGCAGAGCACATCCTTCTTGTAGTTCTGTGCAAGAAATAAGAAATAAGTATTCCAAACAGACTCTGGGACAGGTTTGTGCCTGCACTCTGGAGGGGCCGGGCCAAAGAGGGCATTCAGCCTGGAGGAGTGGTACCAAGGCTGCGCGCCAGAGCTCCAGTGCTCCCCCACAGCCCGGTTCATCCGGGCCTCCTGTAGGTCTCCTCAGCCTAATGGGCCCTGTGGCAGCCCCACGCACCAAGCTGTCTCTGCGTCTCCTCCCTTCAGTGTCGTCCTCCAGCCTCCAACGACGCTCTCCAGTCCAGAGCTCCCAAAAAGGGTGCCCAGTTCAGGGCCCGCAACCAGGGTACCCAGTCCGGGGTCGGCGGCAAGGGTCCCCGCTCTAGAGGCGCCACCTGTGGGCCAAGCCAGAGGTGGAGCGGGGTCTACGTCCCTCACCAGAGCCGCCACCGCGGAGAAATGGCCACCCAGACCCTCCCCTAGGTTCAGGTTTTGCGGCTGGAGTTTGGGGGGGGGCGGGGGGGGGGGGGGTACTGTCACGACCTTAGAGCTTTTTATTTCTCTATTTTGGTTTGGTCATGGTGTGATTTGGGTGGGAATTATATGTTCTTTTTGCTATGTTTTGTATTTCTTTGTTTTTGCCAGGCTGACTATCGTTGTCTCTGATTGGGAACCATACGTAGGTAGCTTTTTCCCACCTATGCTTGGTGGGTAGTTATTTTCTGTTTAGTGTTTTCTGCACCTGACAGGACTGTTTCGGTTTTGTTTATTCTCTTTGTTATTTTGTTATAGTGTTCAGTTTAAATAAAAGTCATGAACCCTTACCATGCTGCGCTTTGGTCCGATTCCTCCTCTTCAGACGACGACCACCCGTTACACTGCTGGACAACGGAGAGAAAAAAAGTTGAACATGAGAGCAATACTGGTTTTAATGGCATTTGAGGAAGTGTTTATAAAACATTCCTATGGTCAGAACACTGTGACAAAAAAAAGTCCAGACTTTAAACATTGACGTTTATGGTTAAAATAGTGAACAACCTCCGTTCAGATTGTAAGATCGCTGATGTTGTAACAGGTACTGGCCTTTCTCTCCTATCTGAAGGAACAGTGCCTCGAGTATGACAGCTTCTTCACCTGCGGGATCGTCTGAGACCAGCCACCCAGACAGCTGATGAAACTGTGGGTTTGCACAACCAAAGAATTTCTGGGCAAACAGTCAGAAGCCATGTCAGGGAAACTCATCTGTGTGCTCGTCGTACTCACCTTATGTACATAGGTATTCAAACCCTTTGCTATGAGACTCGAAATTGAGCTGTTTCCATTGATCATCCTTGAGATGTTTCTACAACTTCATTGTTGTCCACTTGTTTAATTGATTGGACCTGATTTGGAAAGGTACACACCTGTCTATTTAAGGTCCCACAGTTGACAGTCCATGTCAGAGCAAAAAACCAAGCCATGAGGTCAAAATAATTGTCTGTAGAGCTCTGAGACAGGATTGTGTCGAAGCTCAGGCATGTGAAAGGGTACCAAAACAGCAGTGAAGGTCCCCAAGAACACAGTGGCCTCCATCATTCTTAAATGGAAGAAGTCAGAAACCACCAAAACCACCAAGACTCTACCTAGAGTTGGCCGACTAGCCAAACTGAGCAATCGGGGAAGGTCTGGGAGGTGACCAAGAACTCGATGGTCAATCCGACGGAGCCCCACTGTTCCTCTGTGGAGATGGGATAACCTTCCAGAAGGACAACCATCTTTGCAGCACTCCACCAATCAAGCCTTTATGGTTGAGTGGACAGACGGAAGCCACTCCTCAGTAAAAGGCACATGACAGCCCGCTTGGAGTTTGCCAAATGGAACCCAAAGGACTCTCAGACCATGAGAAACAAGATTCTCTGGTCTGATGAAACCAAGATTGAACTCTTCGGCCTGAATGCAAAGCGTCACGTCTGGAGGAAACCTGGCACTATCCCTAAGGTGATAATGCTGTGGGGATGTTTTTCAGCGGCAGGGACTGGGAGACTAATCAGGAGTGAAGAAACGATGAACAGAGCAGAGTATAGAGAGATCCTTGGTGAAAACCTGCTCCAGAGTGCTCAAGAAATAGATTTTAGACTGGGGCAAAGGTTCACCTTCCAACAGGACAATAATCCTAAGCACACAACCAAAACAAAGCAGGAGTGGCTTTGGGACAAGTTTTTGAATGTTCTTGAGTGGCCCAGTCAGAGCCCGGACTTGAACACAATCGAACATCTCTGGAGAGACATGAAAATAGCTGTGCAGCAACACTCCCCATCCAACCCAACAGAACTTGAGAGGATCTGCAGAGGAGAATGGGAGAAACTTTCCAAATACAGGTGTGCCAAGCTTGTAGCATCATACCCAAGAAGACTTGAGGCTGTAATCGCTGCCAAAGGTGCTTCAACAAAGGTAAAGTAAAGGGTATGAATACTTATATAAATGTGATATTTCAGTTCTTTTCATTTGCAAATTTTTTCTAAAAATCTGTTTTTAGCTTTGTCATTATGGGGTATTGTGTGAGGAAAGAAAACAATTTAATATATTTTAGAATAACGCTGTAACGTAACACAATGTGGAAAATTCAAGGGGTCTGAATACTTTACGAATACGCTGTAACTTGGCAATTAACATACTTGGTATAGCAGCTTCTTTCAGTATTTGAATTTGAATTTGGTTCATCCAGATACTGTTGAAGTGATTGAAAAATATTTCTGAGTTTTAAGTACTTAATAAAGATATCGGCCTTGGATAATCCAAATATTTCTTGTAATTGATTGGATGACAGTAGAGCGCCATCATAGTGCAAATGTTTTAAAAAATGAATGCTGCCACTTTAAAACCAGCACCCCCTAAATAGAGGTGACTAAATATTTTTTCTAAATATTGGTTCTTTCCACCTCATGAATTTATGTACCTTTTCTCAAATAAGAATGGAATTGAGAATCATTGGATTGTCTTTATTTGAATTTTTTTGTCTTTTACCCAAAGTAGTGAATATATTTGAGGTCATAATGTATTACATTTATGGCTTCAACCCTCCTCCGTGTGCAAGGATAGCCTGCTTTCCAATGTTTAAGTGAAAACAGTTGTGCCGCCTAACAGTACATATTGATATAAGGTAGTCCAAGACCTCCAGCTTTATAAGGTAAGTGTAAAACAGTCAATTTATTGCTTGAGGTCTATCCTTTCCAAATAAAGTTTGTGAGCAGGCCATTTATTTTATTTAAGAAGTTGGATGGAATTTAAACTGGCAAGGCCTGGAATAAATACGTCAACCTTGGTAATATATTCATTTTAATTATGTTGACCCTACCTAACATAAATATACATCTCTGAACATCATATTCGATCCCATTTATCAAAGGAGAGTAATTGATTTTATATGCCTTCTCCAGATTGCATGGTATCAGTACCCTCTTGAAAAGTCTTAAAAATTGTCACAATTTGTTTAGTTTTCTCCCTAATCACTTCAAATCCTGATACAGAACCATATGTGTCTAACAGTAGTAAAATGCATGACAGATCAAGTTTTGGTTCAGATAAATAAAGTAAAACGTGATCTACAAACAATATCACAATCTCTATGCCCCAGATTGAGCCATGATTTCTCATTATTGATTCTAGGGGTTCTGTGGCTAAAGAAAATAAATAACTAGACAAAGGTCATCCCTGTCTGGTCCCTCTGGATAACTTAAATGATTCAGAGATCTGTCCATTTGTTCCTATAGATGTTTTGGGCGATTTGTACAATAGTTCAATCCAGGAAATAACTACCGGATCAAAACCAAACCTTTTTATGACCGCCATCAAAATATACCAAATCCACCCTATCAAATGCTTTTTCAGCATATATTGCCACTTTTGGAACGTTCAAGTTCTTGGTATGATGAATTATATTGAAATACAGCAAAGACTGTCTGAAGACGTCCTGTCCCGTAATGAACCCTGTTTAATCTGAGTGAATCAACTTTTGTATTACTGTTTCTATGTGAAAAGGAAAAAAACCTGAAAAGTAATAACCTATCCATATACATTTTCTCTGGTTCACTTATAAATGGTAAAATTATTATTATTATTATTATGGAAATTGTCTGTCTTTCAGCTCCTCCCTTTTCCCATTTTGATGGATTCTGCATGAATTTGTCCTGTACTGTTGCACAGATGAGAGAGTAAGAACATATATATAGTCTTGGCTAGACTTAAATGCTAACTCTAATCAACGACAAATGTCCTATTTTAAGAAAGGCGCATAATAAAAAAAAAGATATATAATATGTCATTAGTAAATCCAACACACAGAGTACAAAACATTAAGAACACCTGCTCTTTCCATGACATAGACTGACCAGGTGAAAGCTATAATCCCTTAATGATGTCACTTGTTAAATCCACTTCAATCAGTGTAGATGATGGGGAGGAGACAGGTTAAAGAAGGATTTTCAAGCCTTGAGAAAATTGAGACATGGATTATGTATGACCTTAAAACAATTCCATGTAGCTTAGTAGAAACACCTCCCCCAGCTTAGACAGGGCTTGGACTGTACTGTAAGAATTGCAATACTGCTGGGTTTTTCACGCTCAACAGAATGGTCCATCACCCAAAGGACATCCAGCCAACTTGACACAACTGTGGGAAGAATTGGAGATTGGAATTGAATTGGAGACAACATTGGCCAGCATCCCTGTGGAAAGCATTCGTCACATTGTAGAGTCCATGCCCCGGCGAATTGAGGCTTTTCTGAGGGCAAACGGGGGGGTGCAATGCAATATTAGGAAGGTGTGGACTCTACAAGGTGACGAATGTTTTCCACAGGGATGCTAGGACTAAATGAGACACAACTAGGACTAAATTAGACACTTTATTTAAAACATTTCAGTCAATATGTGAAATCTCCGACAGTAGAGGGGTTCGGGTTGCTGCGTGTTCAGCGCCATTCCCAACCACTGAGGAGTGAGAATCAATACTATGTGTCCATGCTCTTTGCAGTCAACTAGTATAAGTGTTTGAAGTATGTATAGTGTTTACTATTAAGGAGTCCTCTCTAGGGCTTGTTATGCCTTCTGAAATAGACGAGACACTTCTCAAGTATACATGGATCATTTGTCTTGGCTAGCGTGATAGACCTTAATACCTCAAATAAAACAATTAAGCCAAAAGAAAGGAATATGTCCCACACAAAAAAACACTTGCCATCCATCACTGCATTAATTGAGAATAAATTGGATTTGATTATTTAGGAATCATTATAGTATATTATTATTTAGGAATCATTATAATATATTATTATTTAGGAATCATTATAGTATATTATTATTTAGGAATCATTATAATATATTATTATTTAGGAATCATTATAGTATATTATTATTTAGGAATCATTATAGTATATTATTATTTAGGAATCATTATAATATATTATTATTTAGGAATCATTATAGTATATTATTATTTAGGAATCATTATAATATATTATTATTTAGGAATCATTATAGTATATTGTTATTTAGGAATCATTAAAATATATTGTTATTTAGGAATCATTATAATATATTGTTATTTAGAAATCATTATAATATATTATTATTTAGGAATCATTATAGTATATTGTTATTTAGGAATCATTAAAATATATTGTTATTTAGGAATCATTATAGTATATTATTATTTAGGAATCATTATAATATATTATTATTTAGGAATCATTATAATATATTATTATTTAGGAATCATTATAGTATATTGTTATTTAGGAATCATTAAAATATATTGTTATTTAGGAATCATTATAATATATTGTTATTTAGAAATCATTATAATATATTATTATTTAGGAATCATTATAATATATTGTTATTTAGGAATCGTTATAGTATATTACAGACAGATTCGTTCAACTCTCCATATAATTCTCCAATAAAAATAAATGCCAACAGATTGCATTCAACCATATGTGGGGCATATACATTTTGACCCTCTGGGGATCACTATTTTGACGCACCAGGGATCACTATTTTGCCGCACTGGGGATCACTATTTTGCCGCACTGGGGATCACTATTTTGCCGCACCGGGGATCACTATTTTGGCCCACCGGGGATCGCTATTTTGACCCGCCGGGGATCGCTAAGAACTGGGTGGTATAATGACTTGTAATGTCAATGTAACCTCTCTCCAATCTGGGACATTTATCGGCTACATGTTCAGGTGGCCTAGCTATATTTCTTGTACATTCCACCTTAGGATTCAGTTGATTAATTCATTTCAATATAATTGTTCAACAAAGAGCTGGAAATAATAATTGGTTCATAGTTGTGGGCTTTGAGCACATACAGTAGCCTGCCTTTTTGTCTCCCTCTTTTATTAACTGTCCAGCTGCCTTGTTTCTTCAATATTCATTGAACCAATTCATTAACATTATTCATTGTACTTTTTATGGGAGAATAAATACAAAAGGTTCATCGACACGTGATCATGTTGCCCACATGAATTAATAACATTCATATACACATTTCTCCTTTTTCATGCCATATAAAAAAAACTAGAGTTGATGTCGACGCCTCCATGGAAATCTAATTAGCATAACACATGTTAAAAATCCCCGTAGAAATTGGTCAGTTTTGTATGCGTCTCAGTTTAGCACATCCTATGTTACCCTCTCTGCATCCAGTGAAAGGTGACAGAGCTAGAGAACAGTGTTTGTCAGACCATGAGACATCCAGAAAATCGGTCTTCTCACAAAACTGTCTGCATCGTCCAGACAGTTTGGCCTATAAAACTAGTGTGGAAAGATGAGACTCTCACGATCACGATGGTGTTCTCTGTTTTGCTCTACGACCCCCACGACAAGTCTTGGAACTTGTCTGAAGTTGGTTTGCAAACTTCTGTCTGTAGCGTCCGAACAGTTTGGGCTACACTCACGAACACATACTGTACATGTCGGTTGGTTTGCTCTAGGACTTCCACAGGCCTCACAACACAAGTTCCCCCGGTACCAGATAGATAGATAGATAGATAGATAGATAGATAGATAGATAGATAGATAGATAGATAGAGAGAGAGAGAGAGAGAGAGAGAGAGAGAGAGAGAGAGAGAGAGAGAGAGAGAGAGAGAGAGAGAGAGAGAGAGAGAGAGAGAGAGAGAGAGAGAGAGAGAGAGAGAGAGAGAGAGAGAGAGAGAGAGAGAGAGAGAGAGAGAGAAGTACTGTGTACAATTTCTTCTAACTCTTAGGCTGTATGACATTTGATCTCTCTGTCTTTTTTCAACTCAGGCCTTTGTAGCCTATCAGCTGGAGAGCATTCCAAAATAATTGTCCAGATTATAACAATCATTATGTTGTCCTGTTCACATGTCAGTTTATCCCTTAAACAAATAGATCATGGCTATAGGGTTGTCATTTAGGCTACATAGCCAATAGTCATGAACATGTTATTCATTTAGATAGATGGTTTGAGTGGTGCTGTGATTGTCTTTTCAATAGATGTGTGAGTGAAGGCATTAACAACACATACCTTTTCTCTTTGATTGTTGTGGGGTATAATTGTCCATGGGTCACCTCATTTCAGTAGCCTAAACAGTTCAATAGTCCAGTGCCCCATCTTTCCACTGTTGTCCTTTTCCAGGTTGTCCAGAAATCGGGTAGCTTCTTTTGCTGATTTCAGTGTGACATCTCTTTAGTTCCTTTTCAAATCAAATCAAATTTTATTGGTCACATACACATGGTTAGCAGATGTTAATGCCAGTGTAACGAAATGCTTGTAGACAGTTTCTAGACAGTTTGTCATTGCAAATTTCTATTATTAGTGTCCCTTACTCACTTTAGTCGAGTCGACAGCTACTTGGTCCATAGTCGCATTGTTTTGCTGTGTTTGTTCATCTCTGTTTATCAATCTAGTATTTGCCATAACATGCAGCTGTCGACGTAACGTTTCAGTTCTTTCTAGACTTTAGAGTTGAGTTAAATGCCTTGCTCAAGGGCACAGCAAAATATTTTCCACCAGATGTTTTGGGCGTACAAATGGTACATTGTTTACCGGAAGCACTTTACAGCTGATGGAAAGGGGTTGAAGATACAATACATTATGTTTTGTTGATAGAGGCTGTGATAACCATTATTTTCATTGGACTGTGTCTTTAAAACTTATTCAGAATCGGTGTACCGCCCACGGGACAGTTGAGCTAACATAGGCTAATGTGATTAGCATGAGGTTGTAAGTAACAAGACAATTTCCAAGGACATAGACATATCTGATATTGGTAGAAAGCTTAAATTATTGTTAATCTAACTGCACTGTCCACTTTACAGTAGCTATTACAGTGAAAGAGTACCTATTATTTGAGGAGAGTGCACAATTTTGAACATGAAAAGTTATTAATAAACAAATGAGGCACATTTGGGCAGTCTTGACCATCTAGTGGACAAAGTCTAAATTGCACCTGGGCTGGAATAATACATTATGACCTTTCTCTTGCATTTTAAAGATGATGGTACAAAAAAAATACAAAAGAACGGTTGTTTTTTTCTTTGTATTATCTTCTACCAGATCTATTGTGTTATATTCTCCTACATTCCTTTCACCTTTCCACAAACTTCAAAGTGTTTCCTTTCAAATGGTACCAAGAATATGCGTATCCTTGCTTCAGGGCCTGAACTATAGGCAGTTAGTTTTGGGTAGGTCATTTTAGGCGAAGATTTTAAAAAAGGGGCGGATCCTCCGGGTCGTCTCTCGTCTTTGAGCCCCTGTTCCCTCCGGGTCGTCTCTCGTCTTTGAGCCCCTGTTCCCTCCGGGTCGGGATGTCTCTCGTCTTTGAGACCCTGTTCCCTCTGGGTCATCTCTGTCTCTTGTCTTTGAGCCCCTGTTCCCTCTGGGTCGTCTCTGTCTCTCGTCTTTGAGCCCCTGTTCCCTCCGAGTCGTATTTGTCAGTCATCTTTGAGCTCCGGTTCCCTCCGGGTCGTCTCTGTCTCTCGTCTTTGAGGTGGTTGGCCTATGTGTAGCTGTATTAAACCTGGGGGAGTAAAACCTGTTTCGTTTGAAGTGAGTTCAACCCTCCAGGTTGTCTCGCTCTCGTCTTTGAACCCCTGTTCCCTCTGGATCGTCTCAGTCGCTTGTCTTTGAGCCCTTGTTCTCTCTGGATCGTATCTGTCTCTCATCTTTGAGCCCCTGTTCTCTCCGGGTCATCTCTGTCTCTTGTCTTTGAGGCCTTGTTCCCTGCAGATCGTCTCTCTCTCGTCTTTGAGCCCATGTTCCCTCCTGGTTGGGATGTCTCTCGTCTTTGAGCCTCTCTTCCCTCCGAGTCGTATCTGTCAGTCATCTTTGAGCTCCTGTTCCTTCCGGGTCGTCTCTTGTCTTTGAGGTGGTTGGCCTATGTGTAGCTATATTAAACCTGTTGGAGTAAAACCTGTTTCGTTTGAAGTGAGTTCAACCCTCCGGGTTGTCTCGCTCTCTCGTCTTTGAGCTCCTGTTCCCTCCGGGTCGTCTCTCGTCTTTGAGCCCCTGTTCCCTCTGGGTCGTGTCTGTCTCTCGTCTTTGAGCTCCTGTTCCCTCTGGGTCGTCTCTCGTCTTTGAGCCCCTGTTCCCTCTGGGTCGTGTCTGTCTCTCGTCTTTGAGCTCCTGTTCCCTCCGGGTCGTCTCTCGTCTTTGAGCCCCTGTTCCCTCCGGGTCGTCTCTCGTCTTTGAGCCCCTGTTCCCTCCAGTGTCGGGATGTCTCTCGTCTTTGAGACCCTGTTCCCTCTGGGTCGTCTCTGTCTCTCGTCTTTGAGCCCCTGTTCCCTCTGGGTCGTCTCTGTCTCTCGTCTTTGAGCCCCTGTTCCCTCTGGGTCGTCTCTGTCTCTCGTCTTTGAGCCCTTGTTCCCTCTGGGTCGTTTCTGTCTCTCGTCTTTGAGCCCCTGTTCCCTCTGGGTCGTCTCTGTCTCTCGTCTTTGAGCCCCTGTTCCCTCTGGGTCGTCTCTGTCTCTCGTCTTTGAGCCCTTGTTCCCTCTGGGTCGTTTCTGTCTCTCGTCTTTGAGCCCTTGTTCCCTCTGGGTTGTCTCTGTTTCTCGTCTTTTAGCCCCTGTTCCCTCCGGGTCGTCTCTCGTCTTTGAGCTCCTGTTCCCTCCGGGTCGTCTCCCTTCTTTGAGCCCCTGTTGCCTCCGGGTCAGTCTCTGTTCCATGATCGGCTGGTGCAGTAACTCAAACTCAAGGAAATTCACTGTGAAAACATCTCCAGTTACCATCGGTTACCATCGTCTCTGAGTCTGTGTTCCTGTACAGATTTTTACGATTGAAGCTTTTGAAGTTGTGAATGAAAAATGACATTGCACTAGGTCTGACCCAAGAAAAGGCCGGTGAGAACATTCACTCACAATTACAAACCACACAAGGATAGGAAAACAGACCGAGACGGAGCGAATGCCCCAACAGAGCTTTATATTCTAGTGAAGGAGGCTGATTCACTAGCTTTTTATGCAACTCACACTCACACTGTGTGTGTGTGTGTGTGTGTGTGTGTGTGTGTGTGTGTTCGAGAGAAAAATGATTCACATTTATTCCTGGAATGTCTTCTCCTGATGATGTGAGATACAACCGGGTATTTGTAAAGTATTTGAAATGTGCTTTGTCTGGAGAAAGAACAAACCCAAAATCCGAAAAGCATAAAATGCCGTCCACTAAAAGACAACGTCTGGCTTGAGTTGATGAAGTCCAAGGCCTGTTGCTCCCTCTATGAATGCGTCACTAGAAAATACAATGCCTCATCTGACATTAACTGGACTAAAATGCAATTGACTGCCTACAATATCGTAAGGTGGTGTTGTCCACCAAATGAAAGAAAACATGATAGGGGAGCGTAAAGCACAGGGTATATAGAGCTCTCATCCTGTGTCTACGCAATCACACCACTGGGGGTCGCTCTGCAGCCCCTGTTACTCTCAGCCAAGAGGTGGAAACTGGATTTATAAAAGGCAAGTCGGTCCTAACTGTATTCCCACTATGGTGCTCAAAGGTAAAAATCTGCAATGGTTACTGCTGTATAGCCAAAACAAGTGGCGAAGGATGCTATTTGTGTAAAATTAACCAATTGGAGATTGTGATTTGAGAAGGGCAATATTCAGGGAGCTTCTCTTTTCCATTCTACGAGGAAGAGAACCTGCCAGGCTCAGTGATGGTAGAAGAGAACCTGCCAGGCTCAGTGGTGGTAGGAGAGAACCTGCCAGGCTGAGTAATGGTAGGAGAGAACCTGCCAGGCTCAGTGATGGTAGGAGAGAACCTGCCAGGCTCACTGATGGTAGGAGAGAACCTGCCAGGCTCAGTGATGGTAGAAGAGAACCTGCCAGGCTCAGTGATGGTAGGAGAGAACCTGCCAGGCTGAGTAATGGTAGGAGAGAACCTGCCAGGCTCAGTGATGGTAGGAGAGAACCTGCCAGGCTCACAGATGGTAGGAGAGAACCTGCCAGGCTCAGTAATGGTAGGAGAGAACCTGCCAGGCTCAGTGATGGTAGGAGAGAACCTGCCAGGCTCACTGATGGTAGGAGAGAACCTGCCAGGCTCACAGATGGTAGGAGAGAACCTGCCAGGCTCAGTAATGGTAGGAGAGAACCTGCCAGGCTCAGTGATGGTAGGAGAGAACCTGCCAGGCTCACTGATGGTAGGAGAGAACCTGCCAGGCTCAGTAATGGTAGGAGAGAACCTGCCAGGCTCAGTAATGATAGGAGAGAACCTGCCAGGCTCAGTGATGGTAGGAGAGAACCTGCCAGGCTCACTGATGGTAGGAGAGAACCTGCCAGGCTCAGTAATGGTAGGAGAGAACCTGCCAGGCTCAGTAATGATAGGAGAGAACCTGCCAGGCTCAGTGATGGTAGGAGAGAACCTGCCAGGCTCACTGATGGTAGGAGAGAACCTGCCAGGCTCAGTAATGGTAGGAGAGAACCTGCCAGGCTCAGTGATGATAGGAGAGAACCTGCCAGGCTCAGTGATGGTAGGAGGGAACCTGCCAGGCTCAGTGATGGTAGGAGAAACCTGTCAGGCTCAGTGATGGTAGGAGAGAACCTGTCAGGCTCAGTGATGGTAGGAGAAAACCTGCCAGAGTTGGTTCGTTCCAGTCTGGGCTTGATCACATTGACAGCTGATGGGCTGTATTCTTGTCTCCCCCAGCAACAGGACGTTATCTAGGCATAATTTGTTGTGTCCGATGTTTGTCGCGAAATAACTTTACATTTTTAATGTGCCTGCAAATGTTATTTGTGTTTACTATTGTCATGGTCCGTTAGATGCATTGCTTAGGACCTTCCTGTCATTTAAACTCATTGGCTCTGTTTAGTGGAATCACAAAGCCTCCATCTATAAAACCTCCCTCTGTGTGGAAAGAACGCTTGATGATCAGATGTGCCATATATGGACATGACACCATGAAGCCATTTTGGGCCTCCCATCAACAGCAACATGTCATGTTGTCTCATATGGCTCTTTACAAGACAACAGACGTGTTTGCAGCAGGCGTCTATGGCCAATATGAAGGCCAAGAGAGAATGGAGCTCCGTGACAATCTGATAATCTGGTGTCCAATGCAGAGCTACGTGACAATCTGATAATCTGGTGTCCAATGCAGAGCTACGTGACAACCTGATGCTCTGGTATCCAATGCAGAGCTACGTGACAACCTGATGCTCTGGTATCCAATGCAGAGCTACGTGACAACCTGATGCTCTGGTATCCAATTCAGAGCTACGTGACAACCTGATGCTCTGGTATCCAATGCAGAGCTACGTGACAACCTGATGCTCTGGTATCCAATGCAGAGCTACGTGACAACCTGATGCTCTGGTATCCAATGCAGAGCTACGTGACAACCTGATGCTCTGGTATCCAATGCAGAGCTACGTGACAACCTGATGCTCTGGTATCCAATGCAGAGCTACGTGACAACCTGATGCTCTGGTATCCAATGCAGAGCTACGTGACAACCTGATGCTCTGGTATCCAATGCAGAGCTACGTGACAACCTGATGCTCTGGTATCCAATGCAGAGCTACGTGACAACCTGATGCTCTGGTATCCAATGCAGAGCTACGTGACAACCTGATGCTCTGGTATCCAATGCAGAGCTACGTGACAACCTGATGCTCTGGTATCCAATGCAGAGCTACGTGACAACCTGATGCTCTGGTATCCAATGCAGAGCTACGTGACAACCTGATGCTCTGGTATCCAATGCAGAGCTACGTGACAACCTGATGCTCTGGTATCCAATGCTTTTTTCACAGCCACTCAGGTGCCACTCCTGCCATCTTCTGGAGCTCCGGTGGAAGGTCTGTCTGGTTATGATGGGGAGGAGCCTTAAGTGTGTGTGTGTGTGTGTGTGCGTGCGTGCATGTGCGTGCATGTGCGTGCGTGTGTGTGTGTGTGTGTGTGTGTATATATATATATATATTTGAGTGTGTCAAGAACTGCAATGCTGCTGTGGAACGCTTTCGACACCTTGTAGAGTCCATGCCCCGACGAATTGAGGCCGTTCTGAGGGCAAAGGAGGGCGCAACTCAATATTAGGAAGGTTGTACCTAATGTTTTGCAAACTCAGTGTATTGTCGTGTAAAAGCTTTTCAAACGGATGCCACGGTGGTTGAATAAGCCATAGGACAACACGTTTTAAAAGTGAGGATGTGATGTCTAGGCTGCAGCTTTCCCACTGTGTCTACTAAGTGGATTGAGGGCATGGAAGCCAAACACATTTGTAATGTCTCTTTCAAATCACCCATTTGATCATGATTAATGATGTCCCAGGATGTGATGTCCCAGGATATTATGATATTGTTTACCTGGTTATTAACTGGATCTGCTTTAGTTATTAAAGGGATGTCTGGCCTTAAACATGGGACTTTCAAGAAACATAATTGGCCTTAAACATGGGACTTTCAGGAAACATCATTGGCCCTAAACATGGGACTTTCAGGAAACATCATTGGCCTTAAACATGGGACATTCAAGAATCATTATTGGCCTTAAACATGGGACTTTCAAGAAACATCACTGGCCTTAAACATGGGACTTTCAAGAAACATCATTGGTTTTTATTTCTGTTATGTGTGACTCACTTAAAGGGATATCTGCTGATACAACATCTTGAGTTAACCAGTACTTATCATGGAAGTCTATGAGACATCCTGGGTACTGTACTGACCCATGTTCCAGTGCCAGGAAAGAAGTCCTCACCACCGAGTCTAGGTCCCGGGCCAACGCAGGTTAGTGAGCGGCTACTGGTCCCTGTCCAACGTGACCCTGTGCTTATTTCTTGCGAAAGCCACCCAGTCGGCCCCATGAACCCTCAAACCTCAAGGTTTATGTGAACAAGCGTCGTTTTGAATGGGAATCCAGAACACCAGTCAAAGTAATAATAGACCTCTCTAAAAGGTTGACCAGAAAACAGCGAACAGTTCAAAGAACAGAGGGTGAGAACCACCATATTCCCCTCTCTTTCTTCCCTGCAGGATTTGTGAGAATGTTGAATGTGGCCCATGTACTCCATTTCTTTTATTACCTTCTCAGTTTCTATTATCGGGGTCATGCGGCTCAACTACTGTTTGTTCTAGAGGTAATTTGTCGTGGTTTTAAGCTTATTTGGGAGCCAGAGAGGAAAACGAGGCTGAAACTCAAGCCATAGGGCCTAAAATGGTAGCAAATATATAGCCTCTTGCCTGCCCGTTAGCTCACAGTGTTTGGAGTGAGCAATGAGCTCCAAGATGCATAGCCCCATGGGCGGCTTCTTCTGAAATAATATTTAACCAGGGGTTATGGATGCAAAATGACCTCATCTGCGGTTGTTCCCACGAAAATGCAGTGAGTTTTTTTATATATATATTTTTACTCTTTGAAGGTAGCATGCGTAGCGGTCAGGGATTATTACGAGGGTACCCCCTTTCCTTTGGGAAAGCTGAGAGGTTAGACTGCTGCCTCTGTAGGATATAGTTCAGGTACCTGTTTACCCATACATAGGGGTTGTAACGATAGTAACAGAAAGCTTGTCCGACACCATCTTGTCCGACACCACCATGCTGGGTAGCCATTTTGAGTTCCTACAATTTAGGTCTGACTGTACCCGGGGAGATCTGTCAACACGCCTCACGGCTTCAGAATGGGAAAGAAGAAGCCAAGTCAGCGTCCAAGCGCCAATAAAATCTCCATGATTAATTTAATACTTTTAATACTCATTTAAATCAAACCCATTCTCTCCACTTAACAATGCAGCACAAAGGGCCTACTGTCATAAAACCAATGAGCTGATGTATAGACAAACACGTTTTGTCGCCATACACAAACGCCATATGTTTTCCCTCACTGCGACTACACGCCACAGAACTCTTCAGAGTTCACTTCCTCGTTCTGCGACTCGCTGTCCTTTCACAAAGTTGGCCAAGTTCACTTTCAAGATTCAAGTTGGCTGTCTGCGCTGTCGAAAGTAACAGTAGTGAGTTTTAACGTGTAACCGTCACCTTAACAGACCTGGAGTTATTTTCCTTTTGACTGCGTGCGTCATCCATAATCTAGTCTCTCCTCTCACCGGACTGGCAGTGTCTTCAGCTAGTCAGTCAAAGGGAGTGATCGCTGAATAGTTTGACTAATCCTGCCCTGCAGCATCGCAGAGCCTAGATCCTAGGGGCATATGCCATGTCATAATTCACTGCTGTGAATGCCAGCTATAGATGTACCTGTCAGAATGTTGCTGATGTTTATACACTGAAGGCCCCCACCCCAGGCAAATTAAAATGAAATGTATGGTGCAATTGTAAACAGCTGTCACACAGCCCTGCTCGAACAAAGCACCGGGAGGTAACGAATTAACACCTCATCTGGTGCTAAAATACATTTTAGCACGGAGGAGGCGCAGGCTTTTGGTTCCTCCAGGTAAATGGGTGCTGTCAATGTGAGAGCACTGCTGGGATGGGATAATTAAGTTGACGGCTCATGAGGCTTCCCCCGCCTACCCTTTGGCTTTTCGCCGCGCAGTGAGCTGTCGGCACCCGTCTGGGCCATGAGCTCCAAACTCCCCGGGGAAATGAGTCAGCCCAGCCCAGCCCAGTGAGCTTACCTGACACCCAGCTTCCTGGGTGTCAGTGATTCAGACTCACTGCTGCTTTTTCTTCAGACAAATGTGGAGAGAAATGCATCTTGGCTCTTCCCCTCTGTAACATTCCTTTAACATGTTACCCATAGGACCTGTGTGTTTGTTTGTAGATGTGCGGACGTGATATGCGTACCTCTCTCTCTCTGTTTTTTAAATTCCCCCCCCAGCGTATTTACTAACTGAGATTAATGTTTGACACAGTTGACAGAACCGTGTCATTGTTACTTAGCTTCTTCTGTCTTTTCACATTTATTATATATTATTATTATAATAATTTGGCATCTCAAACTGTCAAGCAATGTTTTAATAGTCTTCCAAAGGGAGGTGATTTCCACCCCACAAATTAATCTCTTCTTTAGAGTCCTTATGGTGGTCATTGGTGCAGCTGCTTGAAGGCGTAATGTAGAGGATGCATGTATGTGCATTTGTGTTCCACTAGGTGGCAGTAAAAGCCTCTGGAATGGACTGGGACTGACCATGACTGGTGTCACCGTCGTTTCAATGATATATACTGGCTGTACTCACATTTAACAGACACAAAGCTACCTTTTTGAAAGAAAAATAACTAAAGTTTGTCAGACACAATAAATCATAATATTTTGTGCTTTTTGTAATATCTTTCTTACAGTAAATCCTCACAGGGACTTAACATTTTTTTGTTCAATGGATTTGCACAGTAGGAAGCTTTGGATTTAAGCTTGTGAATCTGTCAAAATTATGAACTTTAGCATGAGGTCTAATTGTGTAGCAAAATATAGTAGTCTAGTGTAGTCTAGCACACTCAAGTGTAGTCTAGTGTAGTCTAGCACACTAGTGTAGTCTAGTGGACTCTAGTGTAGTCTAGTGGACTCTAGTGCAGTCTAGCACACTCTAGTGTAGTCTAGTGTAGTCTAGCACACTCTAGTATAGTCTAGTAGACTCTAGTGTAGTCTAGTGTAGTCTAGTGGACTCTAGTGTAGTCTAGTGTATTCTAGCGGACTCTAGTGTCGTCTAGTGTAGTCTAGCACACTCTAGTGTAGTCTAGTGGACTCTAGTGTCATTTAGTGTAGTATAGTCTATTGTAGTCTATTGTACTCCAGTGAAGTCTAGTGTGGTGTAGTCCAGTGTAGTCCAATGTAGTGTAGTCTAGTGTAGTCTAGTGTAGTCCAATGTAGTGTAGTCTAGTGTAATGCAGTGTAGTCCAGTGTAGTGTAGTCTAGTGTAATACAGTGTAATCTAGTCCAGTGTAGTCCAGTGTAGTGCAGGCTAGTGTAATCTAGTGTAGTCCTGTGTAGTCCAAAATAGTCTAGTGTAGTCTACTGTAGTATAGTCTGCGGTAGTATAGTCTACTGTAGTATAGTCTAGTCCAGTGTAATCCGGTCTAGTCCAGTCTACTGTAGTCTAGTATAGTTTAGTTGACTGTAGTCTAGTCTATTCTAGTGTAGTCTACTGTAGTCTAGTCTACTATAGTCTAGTCTAGTGTAGTATAGTCTAGTGTAGTCCAGTATAGTCCGGTGTAATCCAGTCTAGTGTAGTCTAGTCTACTGTAGTCTAGTCTAGTGTAGTTTAGTAGTCCAGTATAGTCCGGTGTAGTCCAGTATAGTCCGGTGTAATCCAGTATAGTGTAGTGTATTTGTATTTGTCAAGGCAGCAGCTACTCTTCCTGGGGTACGACAGAATTATTAAGGCAGTTATACAATTTTAAATGCATTCCAATACGTTCCCTACAGACCTCACGACTCACGAAGCGTGTGCCCTCAGGCCCATACTCCACAACCACATATCTACAGCACAAAATCCATGTGTACGTGTTTCAAGCAGACCACCATAGTCCCTGTGCCCAAGAACACAAAGGCAACCTGCCTAAATGACTACAGACCTGTAGCACTCACATCCGTAGCAATGAAGTGCTTTGAAAGGTTGGTAATGGCTCACATCACATCAACTCCACTAACCCAGAAACCCTAGACCCACTCCAATTTGCATTCCGCCCAAACAGATTCACAGATGACGCAATCTCTATTGCACTCCACACTGCCCTTTCCCACTTGGACAAAAGGAACACTTATGTGAGAATGCTATTCATTGACTACAGCTCAGCGTTCAACACCATAGTACCCTCAAAGCTCATCACTAAGCTAAGGATCCTGGGACTAAACACCTCCTACTGCAACTGGATCCTGGACTTCATGACGGGCCGCCCCCAGGTGGTGAGGGAGGGGAACAACACATCTGCCATGCTGAGTCTCGACACTGGCGCTCCACAGGGGTGCGTGCTCAGTCCCCTCCTGTACTCCCTGTTCACTCATGACTGCACGGCCAGGCACAACTCCAACACCATCATTAAGTTTGCAGACGACACAACAGTGGTAGGCCTGATCACCAACAACGACGAGACAGCCTATAGGGAGGAGGTCAGAGACCTGGCCGGGTGGTGCCAGAATAACAACATATCCCTCAACGTAACCAAGACTAAGGAGATGATTGTGGACTACAGGAAAAGGAGGACCGAGCACACCCCCATTCTCATCGACGGGGCTGTAGTGGAGCAGGTTGACAGCTTCAAGTTCCTTGGTGTCCACATCAACAACAAACTATAATTGTCAAAACACCAAGCCAGTCGTGAAGAGGGCACGACAAAGCCTATTCCCTCTCAGGAAACTAAAAAGATTTGGCATGGATCATGAGATCCTCAAAAGGTTCTACAGCTGCAACATCAAGAGCATGACTGGTTGCATCACTGCCTGGTATGGCAATTGCTCAGCCTCGCAAGGCACTACGTACGGCCCAGTACATCACTGGGGCTAAACTGCCTGCCATCCAGGACCTCTACACCAGGCTGTGTCAGAGGAAGGCCCTAAAAGTCCCCAGCCACCACAGTCATAGACTGTTCTCTCTACTTCCACATGGCAAGCCGTACCGGAGTACCAAGTCTAGGACAAAAATGCTTCTCAACAGTTTTTACCCCCAAGCAATAAGACTCCTTGAACAGGTAATCAAATGGCTACCTGGATTATTTGCATTGTGTTCCCCCCCCCCAACCCCTCTTTTTACGCCGCTGCTACTCTCTGTTTATCATATATGCATAGTCACTTTAACTATTCATTCATGTACATACTACCTCAATTGGGCCAACCAACTAGTACTCCCGCACATTGGCTAACCGGGCTATCTGTATTGTGGCCCACCACCCACCACCTGCCAACCCCTCTTTTACGCTACTGCTACTCTCTGTTCATCATATATGCATAGTCACTTTAACCATATCTACATGTACATACTACCTCAATCAACCTGACTAACCGGTGTCTGTATGTAGCCTCTCTACAGTATATAGCCTCTCTACTGTATATAGCCTGTCTTTTTACTGTTGTTTTATTTCTTTTACTTAGCTATTGTTCACCTAAAACCTTTTTTTCACTATTGGTTAGAGTCTGTAAGTAAGCATTCCACTGTTGTATTCGGCGCACGTGACAAATAAACTTTGATTTGATTTGGTATAGTGCGTATGTTAGCATGTGTTTGTGCCTCTGTTTGTGTTGCTTCACAGTCCCGGCTGTTCCACAAGGTGTGTTTTTATCTGCTTTTTAAATCTGATTCTACTGCTGGCATCAGTTACCAGATGTGGAATTGAGTTCTATGTCCTACTATGCACCTCCCATAGTCTGCTCTGGATTTGGGGACTGTGAAGAGACCTCTGGTTGCATTTCTTGAGGGGTATGCATTGGTGTCCGAGCTGTGTGCTAGTATTTTAAACAGACAGCTCTGTATCTTCAACTTGTCAACACCTCTTACAAAAACAATTAATGATGATTTCAATCTCTCCTCTACTTTGAGCCATGAGAGATTGACATGCATGTCATTAATGTTAGCTCTCCATGTACTTTTAAGGGTCAGCCGTGCTGCCCTGTTCTGAGCCAACTTCAATTTTCCCAAGTCCCCCTTTGTGGCTTCTGACCACACGACTGAACAGTAGTCCAGTTGCGACAAAACCAGGGCCTGTAGGACCTGCCTTGTTGACAGTGTTGATAAGAATGCAGAGCAGCACTTTATTATGGACAGACTTATCCCCATTGTAGCTACTGTTGTATCAATATGTTTTGACCATGACAGTTTACAATCCAGGGTAACTCCAAACAGTTTAACTTGCTCAATTTCCACATTATTTATTACAAGATGTAGTTTAGGTTTAGGGTTTAGTGAATGATTTTTTCCAAATACAATGCTTTTAGTTTTGGAAATATTTAGGACTAACTTATTCCTTGCTACCCATTCAGAAACTAACTACAGCTCTTTGTTAAGTGTTGCAGTCATTTCAGTCACTGTAGTAGCTGACGTGTATAGTGTTGAGTAATCTGCAAACATAGACACACTGGCCTTACTCAAAGCCAGTGGCATGTTAGTAAAGATTGAAAAAAAGCAAGGGGCCTAAACAGCTACCCTGGGGAATTCCTGATTCTACCTGGATTATGTTTGAGAGGATTCCATTAAAGAACGCCCTCTGTATTCTGTGAGACAAGTAACTCTTTATCCACATTATAGCAGGGGGTGTAAAGCCATAACACATCAGTTTTTCCAGCAGCAGATTGTGATCGATAATGTCAAAAGCTCCACTGAAGTCTAACAAGACAGCCCCCACAATCATTTTAGAATCAATTTCTCTCAGCCAATCATCGGTAATTTGTGTAATACTGTGCTTGTTGAGTGTCCTTCTCTATATGTGTGCTGAAAGTCTGTCGTCCATTTGTTTACTATGAAATATCATTGTATCTGGTCAAATACAATTTTTTTTCCAGAGGTTTACTAAGGGTTGGTAACAGGCTGATTGGTCGGCTATTTGAGCCAGTAAAGGGGGCTTTACTATTCTTGAGTAGCGGAATTATTTTAGCTTCCCTCCAGGCCTGAGAGCACACACTTTCTAGTAGGCTTAAATTGAAGATATTGGAAATAGGAGTCCTCTATTATCGTCAGTAATTTTCCATCCAGATTGTCAGACCCCGGTGGCTTGTCATTGTTGATAGACAACAATTTAAAAAAATTACCTCTTCCACACTGACTTTACGGAATTCAAAAGTACAATTTTTGTCTTTCATAATTCAGTCAGATAAACTTGGATGTGTCGTGTCAGCGTTTGTTGCTGGCATGTCATCCCTAAGTTTGTTTATCTTGCCAATGAAAAAGTAATTCAATTCGTTTGCAATATCAGTGGGTTTCGTGACGAACGAGCCAATGAATGATGGAGCCGAGTTGGCTTTTTTCCCCAAAATGTCATTTAATGTGCTCCAAAGCTTTTTACTACCGTTCTTTATATAATTTATCTTTGTTCCATAGTATAGTTAATTTTTATTTGTATTTATCTTAGCCAGATGATTTCTTAATTTGCAGTATGTTTGCCATTCAGTTGGTCTGCCGGACTTTTTTTTGCCATACCTTCAATTCCTCATCAATCCAAGTGGATTTAACAGTTTTTATATTCATTTTCTTAATGGGTGCAGGCTTATTATTAACTGGAATAACAATTTAATATGTGTCATGTTCAGCGTCTGGTTGCTCCTCATTACACACCACAGAACAGCAGCGTCTGGTTGCTCCTCATTACACACCACAGACCAGCAGAGTCTGGTTGCTCCTCATTAAACACCACAGACCAGCAGAGTCTGGTTGCTCCTCATTACACACCACAGACCAGCAGCATCTGGTTGCTCCTCATTACACACCACAGAACAGCAGCATCTGGTTGCTCTTCATTACACAGCACAGAACAGCAGCATCTGGTTGCTCTTCATTACACAGCACAGAACAGCAGCGTCTGGTTGCTCCTCATTACACACCACAGACCAGCAGAGTCTGGTTGCTCCTCATTACACACCACAGACCAGCAGAGTCTGGTTGCTCCTCATTACACACCACAGACCAGCAGCATCTGGTTGCTCTTCATTACACACCACAGACCAGCAGCGTCTGGTTGCTCCTCATTACACACCACAGACCAGCAGCATCTGGTTGCTCCTCATTACACACCACAGAACAGCAGAGTCTGGTTGCTCCTCATTACACACCACAGAAGAGCAGCATCTGGTTGCTCCTCATTACACACCACAGAACAGCAGAGTCTGGTTGCTCCTCATTACACACCACAGACCAGCAGAGTCTGGTTGCTCCTCATTACACACCACAGACCAGCAGCATCTGGTTGCTCTTCATTACACACCACAGACCAGCAGAGTCTGGTTGCTCCTCATTACACACCACAGACCAGCAGCATCTGGTTGCTCCTCATTACACAGCACAGAACAGCAGCGTCTGGTTGCTCCTCATTACACACCACAGACCAGCAGAGTCTGGTTGCTCCTCATTACACAGCACAGAACAGCAGCGTCTGGTTGCTCCTCATTACACACCACAGACCAGCAGCATCTGGTTGCTCTTCATTACACACCACAGACCAGCAGAGTCTGGTTGCTCCTCATTACACACCACAGACCAGCAGCATCTGGTTGCTCCTCATTACACAGCACAGAACAGCAGCGTCTGGTTGCTCCTCATTACACAGCACAGAACAGCAGCGTCTGGTTGCTCCTCATTACACACCACAGACCAGCAGCATCTGGTTGCTCCTCATTACACACCACAGACCAGCAGCATCTGGTTGCTCTTCATTACACACCACAGACCAGCAGAGTCTGGTTGCTCCTCATTACACACCACAGACCAGCAGCATCTGGTTGCTCTTCATTACACACCACAGACCAGCAGCGTCTGGTTGCTCCTCATTACACACCACAGACCAGCAGCGTCTGGTTGCTCCTCATTACACACCACAGACCAGCAGCGTCTGGTTGCTCCTCATTACACACCACAGACCAGCAGCATCTGGTTGCTCCTCATTACACACCACAGACCAGCAGCGTCTGGTTGCTCTTCATTACACACCACAGACCAGCAGCGTCTGGTTGCTCCTCATTACACACCACAGACCAGCAGCGTCTGGTTGCTCCTCATTACACACCACAGACCAGCAGCGTCTGGTTGCTCCTCATTACACACCACAGACCAGCAGCATCTGGTTGCTCCTCATTACACACCACAGAACAGCAGCATCTGGTTGCTCCTCATTACACACCACAGACCAGCAGCGTCTGGTTGCTCCTCATTACACACCACAGACCAGCAGCGTCTGGTTGCTCCTCATTACACACCACAGACCAGCAGCGTCTGGTTGCTCCTCATTACACACCACAGACCAGCAGCGTCTGGTTGCTCCTCATTACACACCACAGACCAGCAGCGTCTGGTTGCTCCTCATTACACACCACAGACCAGCAGCGTCTGGTTGCTCCTCATTACACACCACAGACCAGCAGCGTCTGGTTGCTCCTCATTACACACCACAGAACAGCAGAGTCTGGTTGCTCCTCATTACACACCACAGACCAGCAGCATCTGGTTGCTCTTCATTACACACCACAGAACAGCAGCGTCTGGTTGCTCCTCATTACACACCACAGAACAGCAGCGTCTGGTTGCTCCTCATTACACACCACAGACCAGCAGCGTCTGGTTGCTCCTCATTACACACCACAGAACAGCAGCATCTGGTTGCTCCTCATTACACACCACAGACCAGCAGCGTCTGGTTGCTCCTCATTACACACCACAGACCAGCAGCGTCTGGTTGCTCCTCATTACACACCACAGACCAGCAGCGTCTGGTTGCTCCTCATTACACACCACAGACCAGCAGCGTCTGGTTGCTCCTCATTACACACCACAGACCAGCAGCGTCTGGTTGCTCCTCATTACACACCACAGACCAGCAGCGTCTGGTTGCTCCTCATTACACACCACAGACCAGCAGCGTCTGGTTGCTCCTCATTACACACCACAGACCAGCAGCGTCTGGTTGCTCCTCATTACACACCACAGACCAGCAGCGTCTGGTTGCTCCTCATTACACACCACAGACCAGCAGCGTCTGGTTGCTCCTCATTACACACCACAGACCAGCAGCGTCTGGTTGCTCCTCATTACACACCACAGACCAGCAGCGTCTGGTTGCTCCTCATTACACACCACAGACCAGCAGCGTCTGGTTGCTCCTCATTACACACCACAGACCAGCAGCGTCTGGTTGCTCCTCATTACACACCACAGACCAGCAAATATTATTTACATCATCGACATATGAATCACTACAAAACTTATTGTATGACCTCTTATACACTATATTAGGCCCAGCCTGACCTCTTATACATTATATTAGGCCCAGCCTGACCTCTTATACACTATATTAGGCCCAGCCTGACCTCTTATACACTATATTAGGCCCAGCCTGACCTCTTATACACTATATTAGGCCCAGCCTGACCTCTTATACACTATATTAGGCCCAGCCTTTGGAACTTTGGGTTTCCTAGATATTACTATTACATCGTGATCACTACATCCTATGGATTTGGATACTGCTTTAAAGCCAACATCAATACATGTTGATGATTTCATTCCTGTGTTTGTAACTACCCTGGTAAATTGACTGATGACCTGAACCAGATTGCAGGCACTGGTTACACTTTGAAGTTCAGTGTGAGAACCAGTCAATATTTAAATCACCCAGAAAATGTACTTCTCTGTTGATATCACATACATTACCAAGCATTTCACACATATTATCCAGATACTGACTGTTAGCACTTGGTGGTCTATAGCAGATTTCCACTAGAATGGGCTGAGGGGAGGCAGATGAACCTGTTGACATATTACTTCAACAGTATTTAACATTAGATCGTCTCTAAGCGTTACAAGAATGTGGTTCTTTATATAGACAGCAAAACACTGCCCCCATTGGCATTTCTGTCTTTTCGGTAAATGTTATAACCATGTATTGCTACCACTGTATCATCAAATTTATTTTTTAAGTGAGTTTCAGAGATACTCAGAATATGAATGTCATCTGTTACAAGCAAGTTATTGACTTCATGGACCTTGTTTCCCAGGACTGCATATGTTAAAATGGGACATGTTTAGCACTTGTCTGGGTTGCTTGATTGTTTTTAATGATTTACTGGTAAGCTTATTTGCATATATATTAAGCTTAAATGTTACTTGATAGTCCACGGAGAGTTGCAGAAAGTGGTCTTCCTTCTACTTCCTACTAGTGTCGTCTATCGTAGTCTAGAGTAGTCTAGTGTAGCTTGGCGTAGTGCACTTGAATCTGAAATATCTTCATAGCAACACCAGAGGGCGCCACACGAGCTCCTCATAGCTCCTCTAGCTGCATTTCCAGTAAAGCCGGAACTGTGGTCTCTTTAAGGGGTTAGTTACAGACAGTGCCAGACAGGCAGAAAGTGTTGCCAGATGTGAAGTCCCCAGACGTGCTCTCATCCTGTCTGTGAATCCGACTCGGTGGGCCCCATGTGCCACCTCCAGTTACCGTGACAAACTGGCTCCTGCAACTCCCTGCGAAAAGGACACACGCACGCACGCAGACAGACAGACAGACACATAGACACACAGACACACACACAGACATAAAGACAGACACACACACACAGACAGACAGACACACAGACACATAGATACACAGACACACACACAGACATAAAGACAGACACACACACACAGACATAAAGACAGACAGACACACACACACACACACACACACACACACACACACACACACACACACACACACACACACACACACACACACACATACACATACACATACACATATACATACACATAGACAGACAGACAGATAGGCACACACACACACACACAAACATAAAGACACACACACACAGACAGTCAGATAGACACACGGCAACTACCTGGATAACTAGCTAATTAATTCATCATTAAGACGATTTGAGATGCTTAAAGGGACATTTCATTGCTGTTCTTTCACTTTATATGTCCATTAATATGCTATTAACATAAAAACATACAAATCTAGAATTTCACTCAAATACGAGCGTTTCAGCATCACTGGTAGAAATGGACCATCCACAATATCCAGAATTCATAGCGATTTCAGGGTGCAGTACCACCCCTGTCGAGGTGGATCCGTCAACACGTAGCTAACATTACCCACTGGACCAGCCACTCATTCATAACTTTTTTGTGTGTGTGTGTGTGTCAATAACAACTGTACAGTTTAGTCATAGTGTGGTACCAGGTAAGAAGATGCCGACAGACATGGCAGCTCTGCTTCTAGCTCCTAAGTACCTGGTTGTACCAGTACCTGGATGTGAAACCTTCAAGCAAGACAGGCTGCTAATATTCCATCCATAGGAGGCTGCTGAGGGGAGAACGGCTCATAATAATGGCTGGGAACGAGTCAATGGAATGTGTTTGAGTTCAATATCATTTCATTAATTCCGTTCCAGCCATTACTATGAGCCAGTACTCCCCAATGAAGGTGCCACCAATCTCCTGTGATTTTCTCGTTTACCTTACTAAGAAGTCGAGCAGAGGTGACGTAGCTACCTAGCTACCGAACTACATTTGTTTATCTAAACCTAAATCTAGCTAGTTTTCATAATACGCTGGCTAGACATTCCAAAGGAAATCAATGTAATTAGCCAGCTGTTAGCCAGCTGTACATTAGCTACGTTAGGTTTATGTTAGTTACATGCTACCGGACTGGATCTAATCGTTAGCTAGCTAACTATCTACCCCCGAGGCTAACATGACTGGCCTTTATGTTCTATTTACAGAGACTGAGCCCATCAACAACTGCAGCAGCGTCAACATCAACCTCAGCACCAGGAGCTAATGTAAGTTACCTTTCCATGATGAGCAAATAAATACATTGGAGCTAGGCATAAACATGGTCTGTGTCTTGTTGTCATAGTTGGTGTGTTTACAAGTAGGCTACAACTTCTACTGTTGTTTAGTTGATGATTGTTTATGCAAAGCTTGAAGTCTACATTGGAGAAAAGCAGAGTTATTAGCCAGGAGGAGATGGTGTGGCTGACTGACTGGTGTCTGTTGGGGGTGGGTATTATGTGTTTTTTACAAGTTTACTGACAAGTAACTGATTCCAGCTGCATCAGAAACCAATAAAGTGTTGACTTCAACTTCTGTGTCAATGTCTTGTGTTATTCATGAAATGTATTTGTAAGTAATTAGCTACAATCTTACTGCTAAAACAAATCAAATCAAATTTCAAATCAAATGTATTTATATAGCCCTTCGTACATCAGCTGATATCTCAAAGTGCTGTACAGAAACCCAGCCTAAAACCCCAAACAGCAAGCAATGCAGGTGTAGAAGCACGGTGGCTAGGAAAAACTCCCTAGAAAGGCCAAAACCGAGGAAGAAACCTAGAGAGGAACCAGGCTATGTGGGGTGGCCAGTCCTCTTCTGGCTGTGCCGGGTGGAGATTATAACAGAACATGGCCAAGATGTTCAAATGTTCATAAATGACCAGCATGGTCAAATAATAATAATCACAGGCAGAACAGTTGAAACTGGAGCAGCAGCATGGCCAGGTGGACTGGGGTCATCATGTCAGGTAGTCCTGAGGCATGGTCCTAGGGCTCAAATGAATAGGGCAGTATGTTAGCATGTAAAAGAACATTAAGAAAACAACAGTTTTGTCGTCCAGCTCTTCTTGGAAAGAGGGATCATCAGAAGTAACCATTATAATTATTTGGCAATCTTGGATAGACAGTGCATAGTGACAGACAGTAGCTCCCATGAACCTGTATAATCGTTGAGACAAGTTCAATTACTCGATTGAAAAAAGGAGCGTGATCTTGCAATCTGTGTAACACAAAGGCCACAATAATTGCTACAAACATGACTCCATTTAGTTTTTAGATCAGACAGCAGGCTCAATCAACCAATGACATCATTGGTTGGAATCTCCCGGTGCGAAAATGTAAAAACACCGCTATAGTGTATAATTATGTCTGAAACACATCTCATCCCTCATAATTAATAGGAAGCCTGGAAGAATAACCCAAATAATGTCTAGCGATTAGGTTTTCCTTTAAGATTACGTGACAATGTACATAAATGCTTTCCAAGGATTTCCCCACCTACCCTTTGACTGATGCAGCACCCCAAATGCACACAGAGGTTTAAGTACGGTGATTAATAACTTGACAAAGAAGTCACTTTGCGTCAATGAGATATACATATATTCACAATGTGATGATGGTAACGATGAGTGATTTTAGTCATATTGGTAACTATCAAAGCCACCTGCTCTTCAGACTCTTCAGTCATTTCAAAGAATCCACTCAGTTTAAGGACTTTGCTCTGCCACATTTCCTCTTGCCCTCCTCAACTGCCTATACTGTCTCACCCCGTCCGTCTGTAAAGTCATCCCACTGAAACGCATTGTGCCGTCACCCGGAGAAGTGAACTTGCATGAATCCCCTCTGCACATGTGCAATGTGAGCGTGACCAAGTGAACACAGATCACAAGGTTAATGTTTACATGTGCGGAGGAGATGTCCTTTGGCCCTGCCACGGTGGCCGACAATTCCCCTTCTAATCATACACCATTACAACAGTCTTCTATTCCTATGCTTCTGAATCCAAAACAATGTGGATTCAAAAAAGGGTGGGCATTATGTCAAATCAAGGCAAACAGCATGTAAATACATTGCACACAGAGTATCAATCAATCAAATGTATTTATTAAGCCCTTTTTACATCAGCCGATGTCACAAAGTGCTGCACAGAAACCCAGCCTAAATCCCCAAACAGCAAGCAATGCAGATGTAGAAGCACAGAGTAATAATGCAAACTCCAGTTTTACAATCTGTTTTTGTTCAATTGGCATGCCCTCCTTGCTAGAAAGGTTCTGGTTTTATTTAGAAGTGGAAAATGTTCTCCTCTATGTATGAGTCTGCCATAACCTTTTTTTTTCATCAAGTAAGGCACTAAATGCACCCAAAACTATCCATGATAATCCATGCAGATTAAAAGCTTCCTCGTATCTTGCTACCTCATGCCCCAGTCATGTGGTGTCAAATTACAGCGTGAGTCATGATGCCAACGGTACAAAAGACAAACATGTCTGAATACAAAATACAATGATAAAACAATTACAAAATACAATGATAAAACAATTACAAAATACAATGATAAAACAATTACAAAATACAATGATAAAACAATAACAAAATACAATGATAAAACAATTACAAAATACAATGATAAAACAATTACAAAATACAATGATAAAACAATTACAAAATACAATGATAAAACAATTACAAAATACAATGATAAAACAATTACAAAATACAATGATAAAACAATTACAAAATACAATGATAAAACAATTACAAAATACAATGATAAAACAATTACAAAATACAATGATAAAACAATTACAAAATACAATGATAAAAAAATTACACAAAATACAATGATAAAAAAATTACACATAAATACCATTGTCATTTATGATATATACATATATTTAAGGAAGTTATGTAAGTTGTTTAATGTAATGTTTAAGTAATGGTTGATATGTGGTTGTTTTACCTACTTGAGTTGAATGCACTGAACTGCAAGTCACTTTGTATAAGTGCCTCTTATAAGTGCAGCATAGCCTAGTGGTTAGAGCGTTGGACTAGTAACCGAAAGGTTGCAAGTTTGAATCCCTGAGCTGACAAGGTACAAATCTGTCTGTTCTGCCCCTGATCAAGGCAGTTAACCCACTGTTCCTAGTCCGTCATTGAAAATAAGATTTTGTTCTTAACTGACTAGCCTAGTTTTTTTTTTAAAGACTGAAATGTAATATCAGGTTACGAAGAACATCTGGTGAGGCACCGTAACTCAAACAATCGTCTTTCTTCCAGATAGTTTCCATTTTCTTTCTTCTTCTGCAAAACGTTTCCCTTGAAAATTCCCCCTGTTGTCTAGTAACCTTTAGAACAACATTGATTAATTGATTGCACTTCCCAAAAGGTGTCAGACGTGCACTTGAACAATCCATACTTATATTAAAGGGAACAGTACAAGCATGCCTCGTTTCACAACACACTGAGGATATGATGGCACCCTATTCCCTATAGACTGTGGTCAAAAGTAGTACACTATATAGGGAATAGGGGGCCATGTGGGACTCAGCCTCTTAGATTGTCACGGTTCAACCAACATTGGGTCAGAATACTAGCAAAAGCCAGTAATCAACTAAAACACTTCACATTTTACTCATTATAATGTTTGTTTTCATACACACAGCACCAGCCAAGAGTATTATAAATAAATATATATATATGTATATACAGTACCAGTCAAGAGTATTATAAATAAATATATATATGTATATACAGTACCAGTCAAGAGTATTATAAATAAATATATATATGTATATACAGTACCAGTCAAGAGTATTATAAATAAATATATATATGTATATACAGTACCAGTCAAGAGTATTATAAATAAATATATATATGTATATACAGTACCAGTCAAGAGTATTATAAATAAATATATATATGTATATACAGTACCAGTCAAGAGTATTATAAATAAATATATATATGTATATACAGTACCAGTCAAGAGTATTATAAATAAATATATATATGTATATACAGTACCAGTCAAGAGTATTATAAATAAATATATATATGTATATACAGTACCAGTCAAGAGTATTATAAATAAATATATATATGTATATACAGTACCAGTCAAGAGTATTATAAATAAATATATATATGTATATACAGTACCAGTCAAGAGTATTATAAATAAATATATATATGTATATACAGTACCAGTCAAGAGTATTATAAATAAATATATATATGTATATACAGTACCAGTCAAGAGTATTATAAATAAATATATATATGTATATACAGTACCAGTCAAGAGTATTATATATATATATACAGTGTCAGTCAAATGTTTGGACACACCTACTCATTCCAATGTTTGCTGTATTTTTATTTAGAAAACTATGAAATAACACATGTGGAATCAAGTAGTAATCAAAAAAGTGTTAAACAAATCAAAATTTATTTTATAATTTAGATTCTTCAAAGTAACGACCCTTTGCCTTGATGACAGCTTTACACACTCCTGCCATTCTCTTATCCAGCTTCATGAAGTGTTGAAGGAGTTCCCACATATGCTGAACACTGCTTTTCCTTCACTCTGCGGCCCTACTCATTCCAAACCATCTCAATTAGTTTGAGGTCAGGGTGTTGTGGAGGTCAAGTCATCTGAAGTGTATTTAACAAGTGACATCAATGAGGGATCATAGCTTTCACCTAGATTCACCTGGGCAGTCTATGTCATGGGAAAGAGCAGGTGTTCATCATGTCTTGCACAGTCAGTGTATTACCTACACTGTGACTTGTAGGCTAAGCTACTGTTATACCCAGATGTTCTCAGAAGAAGCAGACCATTGTTGACGAACTCGTGTTTTCCCACAAAGATGCCACTGTTATATATATAATTATTGCATGGTGTGGAAATGCCAGCTGAAAGCGTGGTCTACTCTAAAATCTACACTGGTAGCTAATAGCATTGAAATACTGTACCTTTTAGTTGCCTATGGTGATCCGATACTATACACAAATCGAGAGTGAAACTTTGCCAAAAATATCCTCCCGTACGTAGCTTTTGTAAATAATACCTAGTTATGCAGTAGAGGTCACCTCTGGTTTTTCTCTGTTTTCTTTTGGCCTTGTCTTGGGAACGCTTCTGTGTGGCTTTTCAATGGTCATTTCCATTAGTAGGCCTACATACATATATATATATATCTCTCCATTTATTAATTTAGACAGGCCACAACCGACAAAGGACTCTTGCATTTATAGTATGTTCGTCATAGACCATGTTCGCCATCTACAGCCCACGGTGATGGTGTCCTGTGTTACTTCCAGTGAAAACCAATGCAGAAAACTGACTCATACATAACTGTGTTTGATATCTAGCGAGACCATTGTATAAAATCCTTAGCAACGCAATAAAACAGATGTTTTAATTGAGAAGAAATCCATTCCCCAGCTAATAAACTGGAAACAAGAACAATCATGGGTGAATCTCGCTAGTCTTCATTGTCTTTCTCTATTTGCTTCCTCTCATAGGCAAAGCAGAAAGGTCCACTAGTAGAAACAAAGGATTTGATATCAAATCAGAGAAGTTGAAGGGAAGGAGACAAGGAGAGGATATCCATTTAGACTATTGAGATACATCCTTTCACCGGTTGAACGATAGAAGCACCATGATCCAGAGCTCCAGAGTGGTAAGCTTCTCTCCAGCTAATAGGCTATGTCTGGTCAACACCTGTTTGACGTGGAGGTCACCGCAAGAGGATGTTTTTGGACTGGGGCCTTTCTAGCTACATGCACGCCCCCCCTGAGTAAATAAACCAGGGTCTGACCTCAAACCCCATTGGTGGAACTGTTGACCTCCTTATTGGGTAACATGTTCCCTCATGTGCGGTAACTGGAACGTCACGCCCCGGTGACCGTGCAGGAAAGATTACCCTCGGTGCCTGAGCAGGCAGGCGTCCTTTAGGAAAAGAAACCACTCGCACCGTCAAGTCAGCAGGACACACACACACACAGCCTCTCCTTAATGGTGAAACTGCCGCGTCTGTCAGGAAAAGAAAACACCAGCATGGTCAAGTCAGCAGACATACAGACACAAACAGACGTTGACCACCATGCACAACCACACAGACTCTCTCCACGTTAATAAAGGAGACGTTGACCACCATAAAATGCTGACAGTCTCGTTCTCATTTCACTATCTGGCAGCGGGTATCTATGCATGTCTATGTGCCCGGTCGATGGAGGGTTATTATATGGTGAAAATAAATGAAACAGCTGGAGGTAATTTGGTTTCAATGGAGTTTGAATGTGATTAAATAGGTTAGCTCTTTCCTGGTATTTATATGTTAATGTACTATGTCTAGGACAACATGACATTTTTTATTTCAATTTAGATTTATGTTGTTACTAACATCACTTCCCAATGGAGATGTCTTTTGAAGTAGAGAAAATACAGGTTAGATTGAGAGTTGACTAAAGAGTACAGTTTTTTTTCTCACTAGGATCGCCATCAAATCCTTCTTGGATACTACTGCCTTCTCGTCCCCTTTTGTATCAGTATATCTATTATATCAGTATCGATTACATCAGTATATCTGTCAAGGCTGTGGGTAACTGGTGAAAGGAGTCAGGCGCAGGAGAGCTGAGATGCGTGGACAAGGTATTTAATACAAGATAACACCAGTATAAACACAATACTATGGTGCGGAAAAATACCGGTACCACGAAATAAAACAGGTATAATAACAAAACCTGGCAACAAAATACCAGCCGTCAGATACCAGCCGTCAGATACCAGCCGTCAGATACAGCCGTCAGATACCAGCCGTCAGATACCAGCCGTCAGATACCAGCCGTCAGATACCAGCCGTCAGATACCAGCCGTCAGATACCAGCCGTCAGATACCAGCCGTCAGATACCAGCCGTCAGATACCAGCCCTTCAGATACCAGCCGTCAGATACCAGCCGTCAGATACCAGCCGTCAGATACCAGCCGTCAGATACCAGCCGTCAGATACCAGCCGTCAGATACCAGCCGTCAGATACCAGCCGTCAGATACCAGCCTTCAGATACCAGCCTTCAGATACCAGCCTTCAGATACCAGCCTTCAGATACCAGCCGTCAGATACCAGCCGTCAGATACCAGCCTTCAGATACCAGCCTTCAGATACCAGCCTTCAGATACCAGCCTTCAGATACCAGCCGTCAGATACCAGCCGTCAGATCCAGCCTTCAGATACCAGCCGTCAGATACCACCGTCAGATACCAGCCTCAGATACCAGCCGTCAGATACCAGCCTTCAGATACCAGCCGTCAGATACCAGCCGTCAGATACCAGCCTTCAGATACCAGCCTTCAGATACCAGCCTTCAGATACCAGCCGTCAGATACCAGCCGTCAGATACCAGCCGTCAGATACCAGCCGTCAGATACCAGCCGTCAGATACCAGCCTTCAGATACCAGCCGTCAGATACCAGCCTTCAGATACCAGCCGTCAGATACCAGCCGTCAGATACCAGCCGTCAGATACCAGCATTCAGATACCAGCCGTCAGATACCAGCCGTCAGATACCAGCCGTCAGATACCAGCCGTCAGATACCAGCCGTCAGATACCAGCCGTCAGATACCAGCCGTCAGACGGACCAAAGCGCAGCGTGGTTGTTTTGATTCATGTTTTAATAAATCACTTCACATGAACAAACTAACAAAAACAAGAAATGTGAAAACTCAAAACAGTCCTATCTGGTGCAAACACAGAGACAGGAACAATCACCCACAAACACACAGTGACACCCAGGCTACCTAAGTATGATTCTCAATCAGAGACAACTAATGACACCTGCCTCTGATTGAGAACCATACTAGGCCGAAACATAGAAATACCCAAATCATAGAAAAACAAACATAGACTGCCCACCCAACTCACGCCCTGACCATACTAAATAATGACAAAACAAAGGAAATAAAGGTCAGAACGTGACAAGCATATCTATTATGTCAGTATATATTATATCATCATATGTATTATATCAGTATATCTATATGTCTATTATATCAGTATATCTATATATTTATTATATCAGTGTATCTATTATATCCGTATAACTATTATATCAGTATAACTATATATTTATTATATCAGTATATCTATATATCTATTATGTCAGCATATCTATATATATATTATATCAGTATATCTATATATTTATTATATCAGTATATCTATATATATATCTTATGTCAGCATATCTATATATATATATATATTATATCAGTATATCTATTATATCAGTATATCTATATATCTATTATATCAGTATATCTATATATCTATTATATCAGTATATCTATATATCTATTATATCAGTATATCTATTATATCAGTATATCTATATATCTATTATATCAGTATATCTATTATATCAGTATATCTATATATCTATTATATCAGTATATCTATATATCTATTATATCAGTATATCTATATATCTATATATCTATTATATCAGTATATCTATATATCTATTATCAGTATATCTATATATCTATTATATCAGTATATCTATATATCTATTATATCAGTATATCTATATATCTATTATATCAGTATATCTATATATCTATTATATCAGTATTCTATATATCTATATAACTATTATATCAGTATAACTATATATTTATTATATCAGTATATCTATATATCTATTATGTCAGCATATCTATATATATATTATATCAGTATATCTATATATTTATTATATCAGTATATCTATATATATATATTATGTCAGCATATCTTATATATATATTATATCAGTATAATCTATTATATCAGTATATCTATATATCTATTATATCAGTATATCTATATATCTATTATATCAGTATATCTATATATCTATTATATCAGTATATCTATTATATCAGTATATCTATATATCTATTATATCAGTATATCTATATATCTATTATATCAGTATATCTATTATATCAGTATATCTATATATCTATTATATCAGTATATCTATATATTTATTATATCAGTATATCTATATATCTATTATATCAGTATATCTATATATCTATTATATCAGTATATCTATTATATCAGTATATCTATATATCTATTATATCAGTATATCTATATATCTATTATATCAGTATATCTATATATCTATTATATCAGTATATCTATATATCTATATCAGTATATCTATATATTTATTATATCAGTATAACTATATATCTATTATATCAGTATATCTATATATCTATTATATCAGTATATCTATATATTTATTATATCAGTATAACTATATATCTATTATATCAGTATATCTATATATTTATTATATCAGTATATCTATATATTTATTATATCAGTATAACTATTATATCAGTATATCTATATATTTATTATATCAGTATATCTATATATCCATTATATCAGTATATCTATATATCTATTATATCAGTATATCTATATATCTATTATATCAGTATATCTATATATTTATTATATCAGTATATCTATATATCCATTATATCAGTATATCTATTATATCAGTATATCTATATATCTATTATATCTATATATCTATTATATCAGTATATCTATATATCCATTATATCAGTATATCTATATATCTATTATATCAGTATATCTATTATATTAGTATATCTATACATCTATGAAATCAGTATATCTATTATATCAGTATATCTATACATCTATGAAATCAGCATATCTATTATATCAGTATATCTATATATCTATTATATCAGTATATCTATATATCTATTATATCAGTATATCTATATATCTATTATATCTATATATCTATTATATCAGTATATCTATTATATCTATTATATCAGTATATCTATATATCTATTATATCTATTATATCAGTATATCTATATATCTATTATATCAGTATATCTATATATCTATTATATCTATTATATCAGTATATCTATATATCTATTATATCAGTATATCTATATATCTATTATATCTATTATATCAGTATATCTATATATCTATTATATCTATTATATCAGTATATCTATATATCTATTATATCTATTATATCAGTATATCTATATATCTATTATATCAGTATATCTATATATCTATTATATCTATTATATCAGTATATCTATATATCTATTATATCTATTATATCAGTATATCTATATATCTATATATCTGTTATATCAGTATATCTATATATCTATTATATCAGTATATCTATATATCTATTATATCTATATATCTATTATATCAGTATATCTATTATATCTATTATATCAGTATATCTATATATCTATTATATCTATTATATCAGTATATCTATATATCTATTATATCTATTATATCAGTATATCTATATATCTATTATATCAGTATATCTATATATCTATTATATCTATTATATCAGTATATCTATATATCTATTATATCAGTATATCTATTATATCAGTATATCTATATATCTATTATATCAGTATATCTATATATCTATTATATCAGTATATCTATATATCTATATCAGTATATTATATCTATTATATCAGCATATCTATATATCAGTTTCTATTATATCAGTATATCTATATATCTATTATATCAGTATATCTATATATCTATTATATCAGTATATCTATATATCTATTATATCTATTATATCAGTATATCTATATATCTATTATATCAGTATATCTATTATATCAGTATATCTATATATCTATTATATCTATATATCTATTATATCAGTATATCTATTATATCTATTATATCAGTATATCTATATATCTATTATATCTATTATATCAGTATATCTATATATCTATTATATCAGTATATCTATATATCTATTATATCAGTATATCTATATATCTATTATATCAGTATATCTATTATATCAGTATATCTATATATCTATTATATCAGTATATCTATATATCTATTATATCAGTATATCTATATATCTATATCAGTATATCTATATATCTATTATATCAGCATATCTATATATCAGTATATCTATTATATCTATTATATCAGTATATCTATATATCTATATCAGTATATCTATATATCTATTATATCAGCATATCTATATATCAGTATATCTATTATATCTATTATATCAGTATATCTATATATCTATTATATCAGTATATCTATATATCTATTATATCAGTATATCTATATATCTATTATATCTATATATCTATTATATCAGTATATCTATTATATCTATTATATCAGTATATCTATATATCTATTATATCTATTATATCAGTATATCTATATATCTATTATATCTATTATATCAGTATATCTATATATCTATTATATCAGTATATCTATATATCTATTATATCTATTATATCAGTATATCTATATATCTATTATATCAGTATATCTATTATATCAGTATATCTATATATCTATTATATCAGTATATCTATATATCTATTATATCAGTATATCTATATATCTATATCAGTATATCTATATATCTATTATATCAGCATATCTATATATCAGTATATCTATTATATCTATTATATCAGTATATCTATATATCTATTATATCAGTATATCTATATATCTATTATATCAGTATATCTATATATCTATTATATCAGTATATCTATATATCTATTATATAAGTATATCTATTATATCAGTATATCTATATATTTATTATATCAGTATATCTATATATCCATTATATCAGTATCTATATATCTATTATATAAGTATATCTATTATATCAGTATATCTATATATTTATTATATCAGTATATCTATATATCTATTATATCAGTATATCTATATATCTATTATATCAGTATATCTATATATCTATTATATCAGTATATCTATATATCTATTATATCAGTATATCTATATATCTATTATATCAGTATAACTAAATATCTATTATATCAGCATATCTATTATATCAGCATCTCTATTATATCAGTTTAACTATATATATATTATATCAGTATATCTATATATCTATTATATAAGTATATCTATATATTTATAATATCAGTATATCTATATATCTATTATATCAGTATATCTATATATCTATTATATTAGTATATCTATATATCTATTATACCGATATATATATATTTATGCCAGTATATCTATATATCAAATATATCAGTATATCTATTATATCAATCTATTTTATCAGTACATCTATTTTATCAGTACATCTATTATATCAGTATATCTATATATCTATTATATTAGCATTTTTTTTATATCAGCATATCTATTACATCAGTATCCATCAAATCTATTATGTAAATAGATACTCTGGATCCCACTGCACACCCCTGCAGTAGAACCAGTACTGGCAGTAGTCACAGTACACCCCTGCAGTAGAACCAGTACTGGCAGAAGTCACAGCACACCCCTGCAGTAGAACCAGTACTGGCAGTAGTCACAGTACACCCCTGCAGTAGAACCAGTACTGGCAGAAGTCACAGCACACCCCTGCAGTAGAACCAGTACTGGCAGAAGTCACAGCACACCCCTGCAGTAGAACCAGTACTGGCAGAAGTCACAGCACACCCCTGCAGTAGAACCAGTACTGGCAGAAGTCACAGCACACCCCTGCAGTAGAACCAGTACTGGCAGAAGTCACAGCACACCCCTGCAGTAGAACCAGTACTGGCAGAAGTCACAGCACACCCCTGCAGTAGAACCAGTACTGGCAGAAGTCACAGCACACCCCTGGCACCTCGTACCTACACTCCCGCGGGGAGCTTGCTGGCGGATCAGGCTCCCCACAGTGTGCACAGCAGTTGGTGTCTTCTTATATATGAAAACATTTCAATTAAGCGCATCAAATTGATTAACGTGGTTTTGCAAAATGTAGAGGTACTACAGCAACAATAGTAATTGATACAACTGTGAGAAACCAACAGATTATAAAGCACCTGAGAGTGGTGTCATGGGTGGTGTGACAGAGGTGGCCGGTGGAGCTTTTCACTTCCTTTTCTGTGCTGCGTTGTGAGACAAAAAATAGTGCTAGACAGAGCATGAATACCCTTTTTACCTTTTCATATATCAATACCCCTGGAGGAAGCTGCAGAAGTTTTGGAGGAGGTGGACATGCCTTGATGGCTGGTGCTATGGACTGTTTATATGGACTGTATATATGGACTGTATATATGGACTGTATATATGGACTGTATATATGGACTGTTGATATGGACTGTTGATATGGACTGTTGATATGGACTGGTGCTATGGACTGTTGATATGGACTGTATATATGGACTGTTGATATGGACTGTTGCTATGGACTGTTGATATGGACTGTATATATGGACTGTTGATATGGACTGTATATATGGACTGTATATATGGACTGTTGATATGGACTGGTGCTATGGACTGTTGATTTGGACTGTATATATGGACTGTATATATGGACTGTTGATATGGACTGGTGCTATGGACTGTTGATTTGGACTGTATATATGGACTGTATATATGGACTGGTGCTATGGACTGTTGATTTGGACTGTATATATGGACTGTAGATATGGACTGTTGATATGGACTGTATATATGGACTGTTGATATGGACTGTTGATATGGACTGTTGATATGGACTGTAGATATGGACTGTATATATGGACTGTTGATATGGACTGTATATATGGACTGTATATATGGACTGTTGATATGGATTGGTGCTATGGACTGTTGATATGGACTGTATATATGGATTGGTGCTATGGACTGTATATATGGACTGTATATATGGACTGTATATATGGACTGTTGATATGGACTGTTGATATGGACTGTAGATATGGACTGTATATATGGACTGTATATATGGACTGTATATATGGACTGTTGATATGGACTGTAGATATGGACTGTATATATGGACTGTTGATATGGACTGTATATATGGACTGTATATATGGACTGTATATATGGATTGGTGCTATGGACTGTATATATGGACTGTATATATGGACTGTATATGGACTGTTGATATGGACTGTATATATGGACTGTTGATATGGACTGTATATATGGACTGTTGATATGGACTGTATATATGGACTGTTGATATGGACTGTATATATGGATTGGTGCTATGGACTGTATATATGGACTGTATATATGGACTGTATATATGGACTGTTGATATGGACTGTATATATGGACTGGTGATATGGACTGTATATATGGACTGTATATATGGACTGTATATATGGACTGTATATATGGACTGGTGCTATGGACTGTATATATGGACTGTATATATGGATTGGTGCTATGGACTGTATATATGGACTGTATATATGGACTGTTGATATGGATTGGTGCTATGGACTGTTGATTTGGACTGTATATATGGACTGTAGATATGGACTGTATATATGGACTGTATATATGGACTGGTGCTATGGACTGTTGATATGGACTGTTGATATGGACTGTTGATATGGACTGTATATATGGACTGTATATATGGACTGTAGATATGGACTGGTGCTATGGACTGGTGCTATGGACTGTTGATATGGACTGGTGCTATGGACTGGTGCTATGGACTGTTGATATGGACTGTTGATATGGACTGGTGCTATGGACTGTTGATATGGACTGTATATATGGACTGTATATATGGACTGTTGATATGGACTGATGCTATGGACTGTTGATATGGATTGGTGCTATGGACTGTTGATATGGACTGTTGATATGGACTGTTGATATGGATTGGTGCTATGGACTGTATATATGGACTGTTGCTATGGATTGGTGCTATGGACTGTATATATGGACTGTTGATATGGATTGGTGCTATGGACTGTTGATATGGATTGGTGCTATGGACTGTTGATATGGACTGTATATATGGACTGTATATATGGACTGTTTATATGGACTGTATATATGGACTGTATATATGGACTGTTTATATGGACTGTATATATGGACTGTTGATATGGATTGGTGCTATGGACTGTTGATATGGACTGTTGATATGGACTGTTGATATGGACTGGTGCTATGGACTGTTGATATGGACTGTATATATGGACTGTATATATGGACTGTTGATATGGACTGATGCTATGGACTGTTGATATGGATTGGTGCTATGGACTGTATATATGGACTGTATATATGGACTGGTGCTATGGACTGTAGATATGGACTGTATATATGGACTGTTGATATGGACTGGTGCTATGGACTGTTGATATGGACTGTATATATGGACTGTATATATGGACTGTTGATATGGACTGTATATATGGACTGTATATATGGACTGGTGATATGGACTGTATATATGGACTGGTGCTATGGACTGTATATATGGACTGGTGCTATGGACTGTATATATGGACTGTATATATGGACTGGTGATATGGACTGTATATATGGACTGTTGATATGGATTGGTGCTATGGACTGTATATATGGACTGTATATATGGACTGTATATATGGACTGTATATATGGATTGGTGCTATGGACTGTATATATGGACTGTATATATGGACTGTATATATGGACTGTATATATGGACTGTATATATGGACTGGTGCTATGGACTGTATATATGGACTGTATATATGGACTGTATATATGGACTGTATATATGGACTGTATATATGGACTGTTGATATGGATTGGTGCTATGGACTGTATATATGGACTGTTGATATGGACTGTATATATGGACTGTATATATGGACTGTATATATGGACTGGTGCTATGGACTGTATATATGGACTGTATATATGGACTGTTGATATGGATTGGTGCTATGGACTGTTGATATGGATTGGTGCTATGGACTGTATATATGGACTGTATATATGGACTGTATATATGGACTGTATATATGGACTGTAGATATTTAAAGAGAGAAAAAAAGTTTGAACATTTATAGATTTATTAAAACATAAACAGTCATATATTTCTTAATTTGACACGTGTTTACCTGTGGAGGTGGCTGTATTCAATTTGCAGAGGGCAGGGACACCACCACTAAGGTGGTGTAACCAGGGGAGACGAAGGAGGCAGTCGGTCCAGAGGATGCCGCGTTGGTGGTGACAGACAAGGGGGAGTGGTGTGCATCGTGGTGGTGGTGGACGAAACCGCAGAGGATGGCTTGGAGGAGCTGGTGTTTGTAATGGTTGGGTTGAGGGGACGACGATGGGTGTGCCCGGGAGAGTAGGCATGTGGCCTTCTTCTGCAGCTGGGGGCTCCGGCAGCTCTTACAGGGGTTACACACTGGGAGGCACTGGCGGTGGTGACTCGGCTGTCAGGAGTGGTTGCAGCCACCCGCTGCAGCAGAGGCGATGGCGTCAACTGTCTCATCCATGGCAGCCCTCTCCTGTTCCTTCTGTGTTCTGAGGGAAGGCCGATGCTCTTTCTCCTCTGCCTCGGCCCTCTCCTTCTCACCCCTCTCCTGGGACTGGAGCTGGGACTGGGGCTAGAGCTGGGACTGGGACTAGAGCTGGGACTGGAGCAGGGACTGGGACTGGAGCTGGGACTGGGACTGGGACTGGAGCAGGGACTAGGACTGGAGCAGGGACTGGGACTGGAGCTGGGACATGGACTGGAGCTGGGACTGGGATTGGGACTGGAGCAGGGACTAGGACTGGAGCTGGGACATGGACTGGAGCTGGGACTAGGACTGGAGCTGGGACTGGAGCAGGGACTAGGACTGGAGCTGGGACTGGAGCAGGGACTAGGACTGGAGCAGGGACTAGGACTGGAACTGGGACTGGAGCATGGACTAGGACTGGAGCAGGGACTAGGACTGGAGCTGGGACTGGAGCAGGGACTAGGACTGGAGCAGGGACTAGGACTGGAGCAGCGACTGGAGCAGGTAATAGGACTGGAGCTGGAACTGGAGCAGGGACTAGGACTGGAGCTGGGACTGGAGCAGGGACTAGGACTGGAGCTGGGACTGGAGCAGGGACTAGGACTGGAGCTGGGACTGGAGCAGGGACTAGGACTGGAGCAGGGATAGGACTGGAGCTGGGACTGGAGCAGGGACTAGGACTGGAGCAGGGACTGGGACTGGGACTGGAGCTGGGACATGGACTGTAGCAGGGACTGGAGCAGGGACTGGGACTGGAGCTGGAACTGGGACTGGAGCAGGGACTAGGACTGGAGCTGGGACTGGAGCAGGGACTAGGACTGGAGCAGGGACTGGGACTGGAGCTGGGACATGGACTGTAGCAGGGACTGGGACTGGAGCTGGGACTGGGACTGGAGCAGGACTGGGAATGGAGCAGGGACTGGAGCTGGGACTGAGGGTCCTTCTGTGGTCGCTGGGGAGGAAGTGTTGATGGATGGCACAGTGCTGCTGGTTCCAGGAGAGGCGGTGACCCGGTAGGGACCGAGACGGCATTAAATGGGACCCTTCAATGGCTGAAGGGGAACAAGCCAAACTTCTTAAACCCTTCGGGTAGCGGAATACTCTGGCAAATTCTGATTTGTTGACCATGTAGGAGTGGTTAAATTGGCTGAGGTCTCCAGCTACCTTGGAGAACTATATATATATATATAACCTTTATTTAACTAGGCAAGTCAGTTAAGAACAAATTCTTATTTTCAATGACGGCCTAGGAACAGTGGGTTAACTGCCCGTTCAGGGGCAGAACGACAGATTTTGTACCTTGTCAGCTCAGGGGTTTGAACTTGCAACCTTCCGGTTACTAGTCCAACGCTCTAACCACTAGGCTACCCTGCCGCCCAACTATGCCAAAGTATGCCAAGTCCAGAGGCTGAAGGACGTGGGTGCAGTGTGGTGGAAGACAAAGAAGTATAGCTCCTTCCCTTTGTGCCACCGTGAGCACCTCCGGGTCCATGTGGCTCTTGTAACCAATCAAAAGAGGAGAAGGAGAGGACGCTCCTTCACTGCATGCTTAGTGAAGTGCTGAAACCACTTCTTGAACAGGTCCCTGTCAATGTAGCCACTGGTTGACCATCCATACAAGGTTTGTGTCACAAAAATCTATTATATAAGTATATATATTATCTGTATATCATTCATATCTATTATATCAGTTTATTTTATATCAGTATCTATTATATCAGTATATCTATTATATCAGTATATCTATCTATATATCAGTATCTATTATATCAGTATATCTATATATCAGTATCTATTATATCAGTATATCTATATATCACTATCTATTATATCAGTATATCTATATATCAGTATCTATTATATCAGTATATCTATATATCAGTATCTATTATATCAGCTTCTATTAAATCAAATCAAATCAAATTTATTTATATAGCCCTTCGTACATCAGCTGATATCTCAAAGTGCTGTTCAGAAACCCAGCCTAAAACCCCAAACAGCAAGCAATGCAGGTGTAGAAGCACGGTGGCTAGGAAAAACTCCCTAGAAAGGCCAATACCTAGGAAGAAACCTAGAGAGGAACCAGGCTATGTGGGGTGGCCAGTCCTCTTCTGGCTGTGCCGGGTGGAGATTATAACAGAACATGGCCAAGATGTTCAAATGTTCATAAATGACCAGCATGGTCGAATAATAATAAGGCAGAACAGTTGAAACTGGAGCAGCAGCACAGTCAGGTGGAAGTTGAAACTGGAGCAGCAGCATGGCCAGGTGGACTGGGGACAGCAAGGAGTCATCATGTCAGGTAGTCCTGGGGCATGGTCCTAGGGCTCAGGTCCTCCGAGAGAGAGAAAGAAAGAGAGAAGGAGAGAATTAGAGAACGCACACTTAGATTCACACAGGACACCGAATAGGACAGGAGAAGTACTCCAGATATAACAAACTGACCCCAGCCCCCCGACACATAAACTACTGCAGCATAAATACTGGAGGCTGAGACAGTATATCTATATATCAGTATCTATTATATCAGTATATCTATTATATCTATATCAGTATATCTATTATATCAGTATATCTATTATATCAGTATATCTATATATCTATTATATCAGTATATCTATTATATCAGTATATCTATTATATCAGTATATCTATTATATCAGTATATCTATTATATCAGTATTTCTATTATATCAGTATATCTATTATATCAGTATCTATTATAGTAGTATATCTATTATATCAGTATATCTATTATATCAGTATATCTATCTATATATCAGTATCTATTATATCAGTTTATCTGTTCAATCAATATATATTATATCAGTATATCTATATATCTATTATATCAGTATATCTATATATCTATTATATCAGTATATCTATTATATCTATATATCTATTATATCAGTATATCTATATATCTATTATATCAGTATATCTATATATCTATTATATCAGTATATCTATTATATCTATATATCTATTATATCAGTATATCTATTATATCAGTATATCTATATATCTATTATATCAGTATATCTATATATCTATTATATCAGTATATCTATTATATCAGTATATCTATATATCTATTATATCAGTATATCTATTATATCTATATATCTATTATATCAGTATATCTATATATCTATTATATCAGTATATCTATTATATCAGTATATCTATATATCTATTATATCAGTATATCTATATATCTATTATATCAGTATATCTATTATATCAGTATATCTATATATCTATTATATCAGTATATCTATTATATCAGTATATCTATATATCTATTATATCAGTATATCTATATATCTATTATATCAGTATATCTATATATCTATTATATCAGTATATCTATTATATCTATATATCTATTATATCAGTATATCTATTATATCAGTATATCTATATATCTATTATATCAGTATATCTATATATCTATTATATCAGTATATCTATATATCTATTATATCAGTATATCTATATATCTATTATATCAGTATATCTATTATATCAGTATATCTATATATCTATTATATCAGTATATCTATATATTTATAATATCAGTATATCTATATATCTATTATATCAGTATATCTATATATCTATTATATCAGTATATCTATATATCTATTATATCAGTATATCTATATATCTATTATATCAGTATATCTATTATATCAGTATATCTATATATCTATTATATCAGTATATCTATTATATCAGTATATCTATATATCTATTATATCAGTATATCTATTATATCAGTATATCTATATATCTATTATATCAGTATATCTATTATATCAGTATATCTATATATCTATTATATCAGTATATCTATATATCTATTATATCAGTATATCTATTATATCAGTATATCTATTATATCCGTATCTATTATATCAGTAAATCTATTATATCAGTAAATCTATATATCTATTATATCAGTATCTATTATATCAGTATATCTATTATATCCGTATCTATTATATCAGTATATCTATTATGTCAGTATATCTATATATTTATTATATCCGTATCTATTATATCAGTATGTTTACATATAACTCCTTTGCCAGCTGTGGTTGTGTCTCTTTGTGACTGTTTCTAATTGTATGTGTGTGTGTGTGTGTGTGTGTGTGTGTGTGTGTGTGTGTGTGTGTGTGTGTGTGTGTGTGTGTGTGTGTGTGTGTGTGTGTGTACAGTATGTGTGCCTGTGCCTATTTCTTTCTCTCCTTCTCATGAACCCTCTGAGTCCCTCTTCGGGTTCCTCACGAATAAATTCAAAGAAATAACCTACATATAGCTAGCTACAAAGCCCCACAACCTGAGAAACTGACAGAACATACCTAACAGGGTTATGTTCACAAAGATAGAGAACAACAATTATTAGTCTGACTTCAAGTGTGCTGCTGTGGTGAAGAGAGAGAACAGGAATGGGCCATCTAGCTTTCAAAGCACTGGGATATTTCTGACGTGGACGTGTGTCAATGGTCAAAACCAAAAGGTGAGTGGTGTTTTTATTTTGTTTTTCTCCTTCCCCCTCTCTTTAACACAATAAAATGAGGAGCTACGCTGTGGAAGTAGGGGGATGGAAGCTAGCTAGTGTTTACGTCCATAATTTATGACTTCTGTAATTCCCAGAGGTGAGAAACTTTGCCAGCCATTGTTGTGGAAGGCGTTTTAAGAGGCAGATTGCAGATCTGGTGTTTAACGGTCACATAGAGAGGGATACAAGACTTACATAGAATGTCTCAACGTCAGAGATTCTGAGGACCAAGACACTGTACAGACCAAGATACTGTATGTACCAAGATACTGTATGTACCAAGATACTGTACGGACCAAGATGCTATATGGACCATGATACTGTACAGATCAAGATGCTGTACGGACCATGATACTGTACGGACCAAGATGCTGTACGGACCATGATACTGTACGGGCCAAGATGCTGTTCGGACCATGATACTGTACGGACCAAGATGGTGTACGGACCATGATACTGTACAGACCAAGATGCTGTACGGACCATGATACTGTACGGGCCAAGATGCTGTTCGGACCATGATACTGTACGGACCAAGATGCTGTACGGACCAAGATGCTGTAATGTCCTAGGGCACAAGGGGCAAGATGAGGCTTGTGGCGCTGTACCTGCTAGTCTTTTCTGTGGATGCTGCTGCTCTGCAGTATATATATATATATATATATATATATTCAGGTGTTGTATCTTGGTTGACAATTTAATGGGCACACATCCATAATGAGGAGCAAACATGAATAGCAGAGTGGTGAGCAGAGTGGAAATTCTAATGTGATTATAAATACTGTAGAACAGTTGTCACAAACCTTTTTTTCAGTCAAGATCATTTTCTGTGTCAAACTGCAGGCCGAGATCTACCGCTCAGATTTTTTTCAAAATTACTTGCAACATGAACTAATTAAAAACAGTTCTGTAGCAATGAGGTTTGTGCAGTAAGCTTTAGGCCCATTACATTATTACTGCATTCTGGCGAGGCTTAAATTGAAAATAACATAGGTATTTGATTACACTGATCATGTGTTGTATTACTTGTGAGGCACAGTTCTCCTCCCTCCCTCCCTCCCCTCCCTCCCTCCCTCCCTCCCTCCCTCCCTCCCTCCCTCCCTCCCTCCCTCCCTCCCTCCCTCCCTCCCTCCCTCCCTCCCTCCCTCTCTCACAGATTTGTGCCTTTCCAAATCATGTCCAATCAATTGAATTTACCACAGGTGGACTCCAATCAAGATGAAGAAGCATCTCAAGGATGATCAACTGAAACAGGATGCACCTGAGCTCAACTTTGAGTCTCATAGCAAAGGGTCTGAATACTATTTTGGTTTTAAAAAAATGTATACATTTGCAAAACAACCTGTATTCACTTTGTCATTATGGGGAATTGTGTGTAGATTGCTGAGGATAACAAAACAATAAAATAATCAATTTTAGAATAAGGCTGTAACGGTGCAACATCTGGAAAATGTCAAGGTTTCAGAATACTTTCCGAATGCACTGAAGCGCTCCATTACTCTCTCCCTCTTTCTCTCTTCATATATCTCTCCATTACTCTCTCCCTCTCCCTCTCTTCATATATCTCTCCATTGCTCTCTCTCTCTTCATATATCTCTCCTTAACTCTCTATCTCTCTCTCTTCATATATCTCTCCATTACTCTCTCTCTCTCTCTCTCTCTCTCTTCATATATCTCTCCATTCCTCTGTCTCTCTCTCTCTCTCTCTTCATATATCTCCCCATTGCTCTCTCTCTCTTCATATATCTCTCCTTAACTCTCTATCTCTCTCTCTTCATATATCTCTCCATTACTCTCTCTCTCTTTCATATATCTCTCCATTACTCTCTCTCTCTTCATATATCTCTCCATTACTCTCTCCCTCTCTTCATATATCTCTCCATTGCTCTCTCTCTCTCTTCATATATCTCCCCATTGCTCTCTCTCTCTTCATATATCTCTCCTTAACTCTCTATCTCTCTCTCTTCATATATCTCTCCATTACTCTCTCTCTCTTTCATATATCTCTCCATTACTCTCTCTCTTTCTCTCTTCATATATCTCTCCATTACTCTCTCTCTCTCTCTTCATATATCTCAAATCAAATCAAATCCAATTGTATTTGTCACATACACATGGTTAGCAGATGTTAATGCGAGTGTAGCCAAATGCTTGTGCTTCTAGTTCCGACAATGCAGTAATAACGAACAAGTAATCTAACTAACAATTCCAAAAAAACTACTGTCTTATACACAGTGTAAGGGGATAAAGAATATGTACATAAGGATATATGAATGAGTGATGGTACAGAGCAGCATAGGCAAGATACAGTAGATGATATCGAGTACAGTATAACATATGAGATGAGTATGTAAACAAAGTGGCATAGTTAAAGTGGCTAGTGATACATGTATTACATAAGGATGCAGTCGATGATATAGAGTACAGTATATACGTATGCATATGAGATGAATAATGTAGGGTAAGTAACATTATATAAGGTAGCATTGTTTAAAGTGGCTAGTGATATATTTACATCATTTCCCATCAATTCCCATTATTAAAGTGGCTGGAGTTGAGTCAGTGTCATTGACAGTGTGTTGGCAGCAGTCACTCAATGTTAGTGGTGGCTGTTTAACAGTCTGATGGCCTTGAGATAGAAGCTGTTTTTCAGTCTCTCGGTCCCAGCTTTGATGCACCTGTACTGACCTCTCCTTCTGGAGGCGACCTCGCCTCCTTCTCGCCTTCTGGATGACAGCGGGGTGAACAGGCAGTGGCTCGGGTGGTTGATGTCCTTGATGATCTTCCTGTCCTTGATGATCTTCCTGTGACATCGGGTGGTGTAGGTGTCCTGGAGGGCAGGTAGTTTGCCCCCGGTGATGCGTTGTGCAGACCTCACTACCCTCTGGAGAGCCTTACGGTTGAGGGCGGTGCAGTTGCCATACCAGGCGGTGATACAGCCCGCCAGGATGCTCTCGATTGTGCATCTGTAGAAGTTTGTGAGTGCTTTTGGTGACAAGCCGAATTTCTTCAGCCTCCTGAGGTTGAAGAGGCGCTGCTGCGCCTTCTTCACGATGCTGTCTGTGTGAGTGGACCAATTCAGTTTGTCTGTGATGTGTATGCCAAGGAACTTAAAACTTGCTACCCTCTCCACTACTGTTCCATCGATGTGGATAGGGGGGTGTTCCCTCTGCTGTTTCCTGAAGTCCACAATCATCTCCTTAGTTTTGTTGACGTTGAGTGTGAGGTTATTTTCCTGACACCACACTCCGAGGGCCCTCACCTCCTCCCTGTAGGCCGTCTCGTCATTGTTGGTAATCAAGCCTACCACTGTTGTGTCGTCCGCAAACTTGATGATTGAGTTGGAGGCGTGCGTGGCCACGCAGTCGTGGGTAAACAGGGAGTACAGGAGGGGGCTCAGAACGCACCCTTGTGGGGCCCCAGTGTTGAGGATCAGCGGGGAGGAGATGTTGTTGCCTACCCTCACCACCTGGGGGCGGCCCGTCAGGAAGTCCAGTACCCAGTTGCACAGGGCGGGGTCGAGACCCAGGGTCTCGAGCTTGATGACGAGCTTGGAGGGTACTATCGTGTTGAATGCCGAGCTGTAGTCGATGAACAGCATTCTCACATAGGTATTCCTCTTGTCCAGATGGGTTAGGGCAGTGTGCAGTGTGGTTGAGATTGCATCGTCTGTGGACCTATTTGGGCGGTAAGCAAATTGGAGTGGGTCTAGGGTGTCAGGTAGGGTGGAGGTGATATGGTCCTTGACTAGTCTCTCAAAGCACTTCATGATGACGGATGTGAGTGCTACGGGGCGGTAGTCGTTTAGCTCAGTTACCTTAGCTTTCTTGGGAACAGGAACAATGGTGGCCCTCTTGAAGCATGTGGGAACAGCAGACTGGTATAGGGATTGATTGAATATGTCCGTAAACACACCGGCCAGCTGGTCTGCGCATGCTCTGAGGGCGCGGCTGGGGATGCCGTCTGGGCCTGCAGCCTTGCGAGGGTTAACACGTTTAAATGTCTTACTCACCTCGGCTGCAGTGAAGGAGAGACCGCATGTTTTCGTTGCAGGCCGTGTCAGTGGCACAGTATTGTCCTCAAAGCGGGCAAAAAAGTTATTTAGTCTGCCTGGGAGCAAGACATCCTGGTCCGTGACTGGGCTGGATTTCTTCCTGTAGTCCGTGATTGACTGTAGACCCTGCCACATGCCTCTTGTGTCTGAGCCGTTGAATTGAGATTCTACTTTGTCTCTGTACTGGCGCTTAGCTTGTTTGATAGCCTTGCGGAGGGAATAGCTGCACTGTTTGTATTCGGTCATGTTACCAGACACCTTGCCCTGATTAAAAGCAGTGGTTCGCGCTTTCAGTTTCACACGAATGCTGCCATCAATCCACGGTTTCTGGTTAGGGAATGTTTTAATCGTTGCTATGGGAACGACATCTTCAACGCACGTTCTAATGAACTCGCACACCGAATCAGCGTATTCGTCAATGTTGTTATCTGACGCAATACGAAACATCTCCCAGTCCACGTGATGGAAGCAGTCTTGGAGTGTGGAGTCAGCTTGGTCGGACCAGCGTTGGACAGACCTCAGCGTGGGAGCCTCTTGTTTTAGTTTCTGTCTGTAGGCAGGGATCAACAAAATGGAGTCGTGGTCAGCTTTTCCGAAAGGGGGGCGGGGCAGGGCCTTATATGCCTCTCCATTGCTCTCTCTCTCTCTCTCTTCATATCTCTCTCCATTGCTCTCTCTCTCTCTCTTCATATATCTCTCCATTACTCTCTCTCTCTCTCCCTCTCTTCATATATCTCTCCATTGCTCTCTCTCTCTCTCTCTTCATATATCTCTCCTTAACTCTCTCTCTCTCTCTCTCTTCATATATCTCTCCATTGCTCTCTCTCTCTTTCTCTCTTCATATGTCTCTCCATTACTCTCTCTCTCTCTTCATATATCTCTCCATTACTCTCTCTCTCTCTCCCTCTCTTCATATATCTCTCCATTACTCTCTCTCTCTTTCTCTCTTCATATATCTCTCCATTACTCTCTCTCTCTCTCCCTCTCTTCATATATCTCTCCTTAACTCTCTCTCTCTCTCTCTTCATATATCTCTCCATTGCTCTCTCTCTTCATATGTCTCTCCATTGCTCTCTCTCTCTCTCTTCATATATCTCTCCATTACTCTCTCTCTCTCTCCCTCTCTTCATATATTTCTCCATTGCTCTCTCTCTCTCTCTCTTCATATATCTCTCCTTAACTCTCTCTCTCTCTCTCTTCATATATCTCTCCATTGCTCTCTCTTCATATATCTCTCCATTGCTCTCTCTCTCTCTCTTCATATATGTCTCCATTACTCTCTCTCTCTTTCTCTCTTCATATGTCTCTCCATTACTCTCTCTCTCTCTCTCTTCATATATCTCTCCTTAACTCTCTCTCTCTCTCTCTTCATATATCTCTCCATTGCTCTCTCTCTTTCTCTCTTCATATATCTCTCCATTGCTCTCTCTCTCTCTCCCTCTCTTCATATATCTCTCCATTGCTCTCTCTCTTTCTCTCTCACATACACACAATCTTGAAAAAAACCATGAAAGAAATCTAGTGACATTTTATTTTTTTATTTTTTTATGTGACATTTTGACAAGTCTCAGACAGGTGGTTTTCGGACACGTGCGAAGTTTCACATGTACATCTTTCCCTCGTGAAAAATATGTATGTTTCACATGATAACTTTTCTCCACATTCACCTATAGCTAGTCTCCCATCTAGGGACCGACCCTGCTTAGCCTCAGAGGTAAACACTAACCCTGTATACACCATAAACACTAACTCTGTATATACAATTAAACACATAACCAGTTTGGTTATGGACTCGGTATTATGTGGGTTTTTAGCATCTTATGTGGACAATGGCTTCACTCCTGCTGTGTAGTCACTCACGTGTTCTTCTCTTTTATTTATTTATTTAACCTTTATTTAACTAGGCAAGTCATTTAAGAACAAATTCTTATTTTCAATGACAGCCTAGGAACAGAAGGGTTAACTGCCTTGATCAGGGGCATAAAGACAGATTTGAACCTTGTCAGCTCGGGGGTTTGAACTTGCAACCTACCCTGGCGACCCTCTTAATGTCACTTTACTGGACACTTTCCCAACATACCACCCTGCATCCACCAAGCCACCCAAGCAGGGTTGGTCCTGGTCGGTCCCTGGATGGGAGACTAGCTATAGTGTTTAATGGTGTAAATATGGTTAGTGTTTAATGGTGTGTTCAGGGTTAGTGTTTAATGGTGTAAATATGGTTAGTGTTTAATGGTGTATATATGGTTAGTGTTTAATGGTGTATATATGGTTAGTGTTTAATGGTGTGTTCAGGGTTAGTGTTTAATGGTGTAAATATGGTTAGTGTTTAATGGTGTGTACAGGGTTAGTGTTTAATGGTGTGTTCAGGGTTAGTGTTTAATGGTGTATTCAGGGTTAGTGTTTAATGGTGTAAATATGGTTAGTGTTTAATGGTGTGTTCAGGGCTAGTGTTTAATGGTGTGTACAGGGTTAGTGTTTAATGGTGTGTACAGGGTTAGTGTTTAATGGTGTGTACAGGGTTAGTGTTTAATGGTGTGTACAGGGTTAGTGTTTAATGGTGTATTCAGGGTTAGTGTTTAATGGTGTAAATATGGTTAGTGTTTAATGGTGTGTTCAGGGTTAGTGTTTAATTGTGTATACAGAGTTAGTGTTTAATGGTGTGTACAGGGTTAGTGTTTAATGGTGTATTCAGGGTTAGTGTTTAATGGTGTAAATATGGTTAGTGTTTAATGGTGTGTTCAGGGTTAGTGTTTAATGGTGTATTCAGGGTTAGTGTTTAATGGTGTAAATATGGTTCGTGTTTAATGATGTGTACAGGGTTAGTGTTTAATGGTGTGTTCAGGGTTAGTGTTTAATGATGTGTTCAGGGTTAGTGTTTAATGGTGTGTTCAGGGTTAGTGTTTAATGGTGTATTCAGGGTTAGTGTTTAATGGTGTGTTCAGGGTTAGTGTTTAATGGTGTGTTCAGGGTTAGTGTTTAATGGTGTGTTCAGGGTTAGTGTTTAATGGTGTAAATATGGTTAGTGTTTAATGGTGTATATATGGTTAGTGTTTAATGGTGTATATATGGTTAGTGTTTAATGGTGTGTTCAGGGTTAGTGTTTAATGGTGTAAATATGGTTAGTGTTTAATGGTGTGTACAGGGTTAGTGTTTAATGGTGTGTTCAGGGTTAGTGTTTAATGGTGTATTCAGGGTTAGTGTTTAATGGTGTAAATATGGTTAGTGTTTAATGGTGTGTTCAGGGCTAGTGTTTAATGGTGTGTACAGGGTTAGTGTTTAATGGTGTGTACAGGGTTAGTGTTTAATGGTGTGTACAGGGTTAGTGTTTAATGGTGTGTACAGGGTTAGTGTTTAATGGTGTATTCAGGGTTAGTGTTTAATGGTGTAAATATGGTTAGTGTTTAATGGTGTGTTCAGGGTTAGTGTTTAATGGTGTATACAGAGTTAGTGTTTAATGGTGTGTACAGGGTTAGTGTTTAATGGTGTATTCAGGGTTAGTGTTTAATGGTGTAAATATGGTTAGTGTTTAATGGTGTGTTCAGGGTTAGTGTTTAATGGTGTATTCAGGGTTAGTGTTTAATGGTGTAAATATGGTTAGTGTTTAATGGTGTGTACAGGGTTAGTGTTTAATGGTGTGTTCAGGATTAGTGTTTAATGATGTGTTCAGGGTTAGTGTTTAATGGTGTGTTCAGGGTTAGTGTTTAATGGTGTATTCAGGGTTAGTGTTTAATGGTGTATTCAGGGTTAGTGTTTAATGGTGTGTTCAGGGTTAGTGTTTAATGGTGTATTCAGGGTTAGTGTTTAATGGTGTGTTCAGGGTTAGTGTTTAATGGTGTGTTCAGGGTTAGTGTTTAATGGTGTGTTCAGGGTTAGTGTTTAATGGTGTGTTCAGGGTTAGTGTTTAATGGTGTATACAGAGTTAGGGTTATAATAAAGTGAGTTTCCATGACATTCCACTCTTTCTCTCTCCACGGTAATAGAGTCTTGGAGCATGAGCGTGTTGACAAGTTCATCATAATAGAATTATCACAGTAAGTCGTCAGTCATCTGCTTAAGAAGTCAGACTTGGTGACTGCCGTACCCTTCTGTGGAAGGGTAAACTCAGAGGGAAAACTCAGCCTGTTAAAACACGCTTTTTTAAGTAAGTAATTAACTTCACGGACGTGAGTTGTTGGTGGAAGAGAAGCCGTGTTAAGACCGGCAGATCTTGTGGTATTTCCACTTGTCTTGATGGAAACTCAGCAACTCTCTCTAAATAAACCAGCCTTCTTTTTAGAGTCTAGAGACAGATCCCTCATTATAATAGACAGACGCGCCTCCACAAGCTCAGAGGCTCCCGTGTCTGCGCTGGTATTTTGGTTGGTGTTGGTGCACGTAGAAATAGAAGGGCTTGAACGCAGTGGTGGAAAAAAGTACCCAATTGTCATACTTGAATAAAAGTAAAGACACCTTAATAGCAAATGACTCAAGTAAAAGTAAAAGTCACTCAGTAAAATACTACTTGAGTAACAGCCTAAAAGTATTTGGTTCTAAATATACTTAAAGTATCAAAAGTAAATGTAATTTTGCTCAAATATACTGAAAGTGTAAATCATTTTAAATGAGAGAAAAGCAGACGGCACCATTTTCTTATTTTTACACTCAGACATCATTTACAAAATATGCATGTGTGTTTAGTGAGTCCGCCAGATCAGAGGCAGGAGGGATGACCATGTGTTGTCTTGATAAGTGCCGTGAATTGGACAATTTTCCTGTCTTGCTAAGCATTCAAAATGTAACGAGTACTTTTGGGTGTCACGTAAAATGTATGGAGTAAAAAGTACATTATTTCCTTTAGGAATGTAGTGAAGTAAAAGTTGTCAAAAATGCAAATAGTAGATTAAAAAACATGAGCTGGCGCACACGCAGAGAAAATAGTTTGTGTGGAGGTGCTGACCAAACTATCAAAATAAAGAAAGTGGCACACTCCATGTAAAATATAAATAGTAAAGACAGATACCCCACAAAAATACTTAAGTAATACTTTAAAGTATTTTTACTTAAGTACAGATACCCCACAAAAATACTTAAGTAGTACTTTAAAGTATTTTTACTTAAGTACAGATACCCCACAAAAATACTTAAGTAATACTTTAAAGTATTTTTTACTTAAGTACAGATACCCCACAAAAATACTTAAGTAATACTTTAAAGTATTTTTACTTAAGTACAGATACCCCACAAAAATACTTAAGTAATACTTTAAAGTATTTTTACTTAAGTACAGATACCCCACAAAAATACTTAAGTAGTACTTTAAAGTATTTTTACTGAAGTACTTTACACCACTGCTTGAGCACACAACCCCCTCCCATTCAAGTCAATGTTCTGTAATGGAGCTTTGACTTGCCTGTTAAATAAAAGTTAAACATTTCCCCCCATTCTAGTTATTCTGTTACCATGGTGGTACATGTTCTGTTAGCCAAATCATGTGACGCCCCTCTGCTCTGATACCTCTTTTTGATTAGGCTTGATTAGGCACACTGTACACGTGACTAACCACAATCTGCTACTCTGCGTGTGAGTCACTGGCGAAATGGCAGAGGTTTCTCATGGCAACAGGGATAACAGGATGCAGTCCCCTCTACAAGCCTTTTGGGTTTTTTGTTCACATCAACATTCGACATTCAACATCAAGACCCAAACCTTAGAGTCAGTCAGTGGTTGTAGGAGGAACAATGTTGGTTCCTGTCACCTCGTTTCACACGCTAACTGTTGTCTTTGTGTGATTAAAAAAAAATATATTAACACCACAGGCAATCTCCACTACCTCACGGAAGAAAAATGCCACCCACTTTATATCCCATTACTTCCCATCAAAACAGCCAACATTTCGGGATTATTTTCTACCGTACGGTAGAAGGTCTTTTACATGAAAGGAACACATTTCACATTGTTGTGGATTGAATTTCCCCTTTAAAGCAAAGGAAATTTGACATTTGAACCTTTTCCAACATGAAAAACACAGCTCAGATCATGACTCAATAAATTATCCCCAAAGAATAAGAATGGGGAATTGTACATTCTCACATTTTTAAGAAATGAAAAGAGTCATTTGTGATTTGCACTACAGTACGTCAATGCCAACACACATTGGGCAGCCATTTTTCCTTTCTGTTAAATGAACTACCATATAAAAATACCCATTAGAGCATTTCCCACATCAAAGAATCAATTCCATTTTAAATAATACACATTTTTAGAGAGTGAGCTGGAGGGAAGAGAGAGAGAGAGGGGGGGGGGGGCAAGCCTTTTAAGAGAAAGGGGCTCCTCTGAGTGTGGAACGATACTGGAGGAGTTTGGTCTTGTGTGGTCCCTGCTTCCCCTTTCTCTCTCTCTCTCTCTCTCACTCTGCCTAAGCCTATGAGCTGGCTAGGGCCCTTAGCTTACAGCACACCCTGAGCTTTTAAAAGGCTGGGCTGGAGGTCTGAGGAGGTACACTCTCCTCTCCTCCTGAGTGCTGTGTGGGTCGGTGGGACAGCTTTTCCATCCTCCAGGCCAGTGATGCAGGCATCACCACAACGCTGGGCCTTCAGGCTGCTCCCTCTCCTCCTGGCCTCTCTCCTGCTTGCCGTTACCGGGAGTATTGTCACAGCTGAAGGTGAGGATTCAGGACCCAGCAGTGGCTTTGTCCCTGCCGGTAATATTACCAGTGGTCTGGGTGGACGGGCGGATGGGGCTCACAGCTAACCTCAGCCGTGGTTAGTCTCACAGCTAACCTCAGCCGTGGTTTGTCTCACAGGTATTTTACCCTGATGACGACAGCTTGCCTGTTGAAATGGTGGTTATTAAATCATTGCATCCGAGCTCCTAGTCTGTGAGGATCTCCTTTTCTTTTTACATTTTTAAAGTCATCTCACATGTAAGCTTAGGCTTGGTTCGTCTCACAGGTAACCTCAGCTGTGGTTCGTAAGTAATTGTGGTCAGGTGTGTGAGTGGAGAGAAAGAAAGTGTGTGTCTGTGTGTGTGTGTGTGTGTGTCAGATCCAGCTTATGTAAATTGTTATGACACAACGGGATGGATGGACTGTTTGTCTTTCCGTTGTTTTTGTGTGCAGTCTTCCTCACACCATCAGGACTGCTGCCACTATTCTGAGACATCAAGGTGTTTCTTAACTGGTTTTGTCCTTTTTGATGCCTCCTCAGAACCCAAGTCCCCTAGGAAAAATGTCTACTCAATTGTCTCAACTGTAACGTGCTTTTGTGTTTTTGTTTTCATGTAGAGGAGCTGGAGAAAGAGAGGGACCCAGCCTATTGGAATGCTCAGGCCAAGGAGACACTCCAAGCCGCGCTGAGACTCCGCCCCCGAGTGCACCGCGCCAAG